>NC_087072.1:24950825-25550825 GCF_026151205.1 Bolinopsis microptera
TAAAGTAATATATCCAAAGAGTTGACTACTACCAGTTATACAGGATATCAAATCTAACTTTTAAAAGATATGAGATGGGTGATATTTTGAAGCAAGTAATACATGTTGTACTACTTGAGTGCATTTTGAGTAACATTATGCTTTCTTTAATCTAGAAATCCGCCTAACAACACCACATATTACATTTTGGTTGCCATGTGCTAATTGCTATGTAGGACGTAGGTCGTAGGACCAAAAGTGAAAGTAACACGTATTAAATAATAAGTAACACACGGTAAGAGTTACAGAATTACAACGTGGCCTTTTATTGCAGAAAATCAAAGCCTGTAGTATACTGTAGCGTAGCACAATCTGTCAGTTTGTAGTATAGTACCTCTGCTACAGTACGGTATTTACTATATACAGGACAAGTGAACAACACAGCCTGTTTTGCAGCAACACAGCCTGTTTTGCTGCAACACAGCCTGTTTTGCTGCAACACAACCTGTTTTGCTACAACACAGCTTGCTAGATAAGGACCCCTAGCTTGCTAAAATATATCACAGGACGGGCCCCGGGACTGAAGAGCAACGGAGAGCCAGGTGTAGCGACAACTACATGCTACAGTTACTGAGTTAGGTGACACCACCAGCTCTTTGAGAAACCTGAAACTCAAAATTCCTTAATTACATAGAATGTTCCTTCCCATTGCTTACATCATGATGTCGAAGGAAATCAGAGTTATATAGTGTACCCTTTGCGTGGTAGGTTTCATGCTAAGTAACTACTGTATATGTAGACCTTGACAGGCACGCCTTGAAATCTCACAAAAGCCTTATCTTTTAATAAACTCTTATCACGTGACACGCCCATGCTCTAAGTAGGTTGATCACCATATTAAAGTGTAAATTCCAGTAAATATGTACAATGTGACTATGTACAATACCACAGGTACTACTAAACGATGAACTTATACTTTGTAGTCGTGTTAAGTGTAAAAAGCAACATGGTTAATATGTGTATACAGTGTGCTAGTTGCTACATGATACTACAAGGGCCGGGTTAGGGGGGGGGGGGGGGGGGGGCACATACATTTGGGCTTATTTCTCAGTCACTGAGTGCCCGATTGAAATAATTCTTTCTGTTATGACTTCCTATTATATATCATTCGAGGAATTTTTTTCCGGATGAACGTTCAATTTTCGCGGTTTTTAGATATTTTGAATCCGTAGTTGGATCAAGTCAAATTATAATGATTTAGTTTGGCCTTTAAAATACACTTGTCATGAAAAATAAGGCAGCTTTAGCTACTAAGATGACCGAGATATCGAGCATGATAAAGAGTTAATTCATTACGTAGTGTCAAGTGATTGGGTTGACATATATTTAGATCCGAACGATGGGAATCGTGCAGAAAACCCAATTACGATGTCGTTATGTACGCTATCACATGATTACTGAAACAAATTGACATAATTTCAGATCATATTCCACATTAAATAACCCATTGCGATATGTTAAAATGGAGTTTGTAGCATGTTCACAAACACAAGCATAAGCAATTCAATGTTGATTGGGCGTGACCTCTAAAATTTGAATTTTAACATTTTGGCGACAGAATCTTCGAATGAGTAGTTTCCGTATACCATCTGCAAAGTTACAGGTCTCAAATATATGACACATGGCTATGTTTTAAGACCCAACGAATGTGTACCCCCCCCCCCCCCCCCGCGCCGGCCCCTTGTAGTTACAGGATACCCCCCCCCCCCCCCCCCGGCCCCCCTGTAGTTACAGATAACCCCCCACCCCCGCCCCCTGTAGTTACAGGATATATCGTTATATTGCAACACTCACTTCATAAGTCACTTCGTAGTCTGTAGGGCCCCACAGCCAGGAGAACATGCTATCCAGTGTGTGTTTGTGTGTAGTTTTATAGTAGTGGATCAGTGTACTAGCAGAAGTGTTAAGCTCTCTAGGAAGTAGAGCTTCTTCTGCAGATCAGATGATTCTCTTCAGAGTGTGTAACCACCAGCATCACATAAACCCAACGGTAGAGGGACCAACAACAACACTAAGGAAACGAAAGACACAGGAAAAGTGGGTAGAAGGTTGAGTGTTACGAAAAGATGAGTTGTTATAGGATTTGTGCTAAAGTTCGTTATGTTGCGTCCCTTCCTCCCTCGTACGTAATTACATTTACCGCCTATAACATGACTTTAGGATGATAATAAATGTACCATAATATATTACTTGACCTTGGCCTTTGTGATGATAAGTGAATTAAATATTCATCTAGTTGAGATACTGAGACACTATGATAGATACTAGATACTGTTAAACGCTTTCTAATGTTGTTTATAAACAACTATATCTAGAATCTAGATTTATCTCCTCAAGACTTGCTGTCTACAATGGACAGCTTGTGCTGAACAGCTGATAAGAAGCCACTCACTAATACCCGGCTGAGTAACTTGAGTAAATAACATCAAAGTCGCAATGTTTGGTTTGGCAATGTGCCCTCAGTTTTTATGGAAAACTTTACCCAACTTATCCCAATATTTGACCCTTTGTGAATACCGAATAGGCCTAGTAATCTAATGAAAGGCCTCGGTAAACCAATAACTCGAGACAGGGATCTTGCATTTATAGAGTTATAGGGGATGATGGAAAATTCGACCCACTAAATAATGAATAGATAGTAAAATTAACATTAATCTAGAGTTCAGCGGTATTGGAAATGTAAGAACATTCATGAGAAATATGCGATTAATTTTCATGTTAGTAGGAGAGATTCAATGTGATTTTATTACGGGACTAAAATACATGACTAAGATGGAGCTATACATACTTATTAGTACTTACTACACGAGAAATAGAGTGCCGAACGTGATGAAAACATTTTGTAATGTGATTAATTGTCCCAGTGGTCAGTAGCTGAGGCACATCATTCAGACAATCAAAATGCGTTCAAGCCAGTGTGGTTGAATATTACAAGCATAATCGTGTGACGCAAAATGGAAAATAAATCACAAATGTTGGATAAAGTCGTATGATTATCGCACAATGTTAACAGTTAACCGCCGACACACAACGTTAGACGATCTCACGAATTCATCACTGATTAGCTTCAGATTTAACTAAACGATATGCTTACTATGATTGATACGATAGCTCTTAACACG
Organism: Bolinopsis microptera; assembly: GCF_026151205.1. Lineage (NCBI taxonomy): Eukaryota > Metazoa > Ctenophora > Tentaculata > Lobata > Bolinopsidae > Bolinopsis > Bolinopsis microptera. The sequence continues at coordinate 24,953,987 of NC_087072.1, forward strand.
ATTCCCAAGTAGCTCCATCTAGTCTGTAACACTGTCACACGAACATGGAACTAGACGTAACAGTCCATGTAAAAACTGATCATTCTAGAACACTGTACCTAGAACACGAAGTACGGAAATATTTTAAACATCTCTTCTTAATCGACATTTGGATAGTATACATATTATAGACTATAATTATACAGATGATTGCTAATAAAGATACATCTTAACATGATAATCTATAGATGTAGATGCAAGCGGCAGCACTCTTAAAATGTCATGAAATGTTACAACCGGTGATTGTTCAAGTAGTTGGCCCGAGGGTCGTTGTCGCTGCTTTGTTACAGCTCTTTGTAGTGTGAGCGTAAGTAATCAACTTTATGATTTCGTTTGTTGTACAGTTAAAACAGGAACTTTAAAAGTAGCATGTTAAATCAAACTCGATGATTTCTAGAGACAACTTCGTGAAACGTTCGCGAAAGTTTCAGGGTATAATTATGCCAGTGTTCTCATGTTATTTTATGAGCTAAAAGTATTGGTAACAACAGGAGTAGTTAATTCGAAAATAACTTAAGATACTTTTCTTGCTCATCACTCATGACCCCAAGTCCACAATGTTTTCAATTTTCTCGCAGTCCAATGTTTCCCACTATAACTTATCTTATGCCCTAGAAGTAGAAAACAATTTTTTGAAAAAAGGTCTTCTAATCCTAAAAATGTCCTTTTTAGCTCAAAATTGTCTCCAAGATCCAAAATTTCCTCGCAGATAATCTGTGGGCTCATGACTGTTATCCATGTAGCTGTGGAATGTGGATACTGGATAACATCCATGACTGAGCGGTGGCTGTGACAAATTTTGTCTGGAGTCTAAACACCATAATTAGATATGCATTTCCTTTGTTCTTCCTATAATGTTGCTAGAACAAAGAAAAATCTATCACAAAAATTAGATTTTAAATTAAGTTAATCATACAAAAAATGAACATATCTTCCTTTTGCTTGTCTAGATATCCACTGGACCCAACTTGATTAATTTATTTATTTGTAACTATAAAGAAGAATTATCATTTGGAGTGAATGGGATATTTCAGTTACACTTTCTATTTCAAAAATTTTGTATCCTTTTGCATTAAATTGATCTGGATACTTCCTTGGCACTTTATTCTGCAGCACAAGAGTCAAGTAGCTGGAATTGGAAAGCATACAATCGGCATCAGGGCAGCCAATTCTGTCCTCACACAGATTATGTATTGTCTAGCTACACAAGCCTATACCTATATTAGGTTACTAGACAGTAGACACCCTCAGAAAATACAGTGAGTCTTTCATCTTGTTTTGTAGGCGAGACAAGATATGAGTTGGACAAAGAAAATCTTTAGCCAAACTTACTATACAGCCAAATTCATCAACAGGAAGTAAATAAGGTCGAAATCAAAATAAGATCCAAAAAATCTACCTGATAAAACATAAATGTAAAAGTAAAGTAAAGTAAAAATTATGACATCACAATGTCACAGGGACAAAAGGATTTCGCGGCGATTTTGGCCAAAAATCGCGATACCGCGAAATACATTTCGCGGTATATTAAACTATACATAAAATTTGTCGCGGAGAATGGGAAATTTCGCGGTTTCGTACATGCCGCGAAATCCTTTTGTCCCTGCAATGTCATAATTTGTACATTACTTTTACTTTGATATTCTATCAGATACAAGATATAAAATGAATTCATAAATACTTCCAACACATATGTACTTACCACCATATATTTCCTAAGCAAGCTTCTGGTGTCTGTGACCACTTGAGACTTGGCTAAAGGTTTTGAAGGTTACGTTCTGCAAAAGGTTGCAAATCAGATCAATGCAAATTGCAATTTACGCCAATTTACTTCAATTATTTTCTCAATTTCTTTATGGGTAGGAATGCTTTAGATGAAACATTTAAGACTATGTATCCAAGATGCCAAGATGTTGTTTTTTATGAGATTGTTGTTATCTTGTTTTTGATATTGAGATGCTAGTCCTGTGTTTGCTGAACTAGGAGAGAACCGTATTGTAAACATCAGATTTTAGAAACAAAGTTTTCTTTAGAATGGCATAGCAGTGCAATAGTGCTGTCTGCCAAAATAATCTGATTTGATAAGTTTAAAAATAGAGTTGCAGTTATTATGCAAATTTTACGCCATCATAATATATGGTAATGAATTCGGAAACGTATTAGTTATGTTGTAAAACACAAAAATTACCTGTTGACTTAGAGAATTGGTGAGTAAGATAAACATTGCAATGATCCCAACCGTTTTACTTTTACAGATCACAACTTAAGAATAATCACATGATGATTATAATTTAAATGGTGCTGTGAGATAATAGACCGTGGAGATGTCACCTAGCCTGACAAGATTGACACCGTTGAAATTTGCATGAAACCTTGCTTGTGATGATGTGAACCTAAGATGAGAAGTACGGACTCGTTTAGGGGGAAAAGTACGTACTTGTACGCAACTTTGAAAAGTCCGACTCATACGACGTACGACTAAGATTTTGTTTTTGAATTATTATCATCGAGGCCGTTGTAAAATGTAAATGTAATTGTTTGCCGATATTAGAGAAAATATGCCGTTCGCAGACAAATTGAACACACAATTCTTAGATCAGGCAGGCATTTTTTAAAAAAGTAAAACAAAAATTACTAGACAATTTCAATGAAACTAATAAATCAATGAAACTAATAAATCAATGTTTTAGCTCATTTTACAAAGTCAAATATTTAAAACAATTAAAATTGTATAGTGCTCAATTTGTAAATGACTAGTTGATCTTTGCTATTGGAAGTTTGTCAAAGACTGGCAGCTAGCGGGGCAAGGAATGCACGGGCTTAGGGGCTTTTGTGCACACCAGAACACTAGCTCGGTAGATTTTTGGAAACTAGAAGGACTGAAAACTAAAATTGTTTTTGATGGAGGCTGAGGCATGTTTTTGAGAGGGACGGTATAATAGCTTGTGGTAACAACTGGCCTTTACTTTAATAGGATGAAGTTTTAGTTTTAGGACAGGAAGAAGGCATTAAGAAGATTTGCTCTTTGTTTACAAGGCAGAATATAAGCAATGTTGGTTATAATATGTATTACTTACTTATTCAAACAGCTTGTTTAAAAGCTGTTTTGAAAACGCTCAATATAAGTCCGTAACTTGCGATTTAGAACTCTTCCATTAATTTCTAGAAGGAGAACTTTTCAGTAGAATTGAAAAGTACGTACGATACGAGTAAATTGAAGTCCGACTCATTTGTACTTCTCATCTTAGATGTGAACCCTCCTTTCAATGATATGAACCCTACTCAATGAAACAACAAATTTCAATGAAACAAGAAATTTAATTTTAGCACATTTTTACAGAATAAAAAGATGTAAAACAATTCATAAAATATAATGCCCATTTGGTGCATGACTTTTTGTCCTTGACTGCTAGTTTGGTTTAAGAAGGACAGGTAACTAACGGGGCAAGGAATGCGTGTGCCTGGAAGCTTTTGCACACACCAAAATGCTAGTTCAGTTAAGTTTATAGAGACAAGGCTCAGATTAGGACTAGAAGAAAAATTGTTAGCAGACATTAGGGGCTCTGTTTATAAATTATAATTGTAACTATATAGGTTGCAGTCTTGTTGTGACAAAAAGCTACTCTAAAACATGCTTTAGTTTATACTAACAGGAACCCGTCTACCCTAAAGTGGTGGCAAGACTCGAGAGACTAAAACAATTATTACCTATTTGATTGAAATAAATTTTCGTGCACATACAGAATGAATGGTTAATAATTTAATATATATGTAGACCAAGCTCTGTGCACGGGATGCTTCCTGGAAGAATCCAGTTCTTTTAGCGGGGCACCCTACCTAAAGCCAAATTGAGATATAATAATCATATTCCTAGAGAAATAATCAGAAATCGAATACCAATCAAATAATATGATATATATGAGTAGTAACCATATTTACTATGCAAAATGCCCCAACCACATAGTGTAAATTTATATAGAATTCAAATTCCATATCATCATTAAACCTCAATACCTAGTCAATATAATAGCCCAAGCAAAATTAAATAACTTCTTATATACCTTACTGTCATACTACAAATTAATTAAACATTTGAAATCTGTTGACCAGAGAATAAATTTCTAAGCCTAATGCAAGTGAAATAATTTAGATGCAATAATGAATGCCTAATGTGAGTATCATTTGTCAATGTCCTTGTAAAAAAGTCTGTACAAGAGATATGAGTAACTAATATAGAAGAAAAAACAGAAAGTTGTCGTCTGTTGTAAAATAAATAAAATATCTAGAATATAAATTAGAATATAAAATAACATTCAGTCAATGTGTCGTCAATAAACTGTACAATTATCAAATGTTAAAACTGGGTGATACAGTCACCAAAAAAAAATACTAAGTATGATAAGTTAATAAATTAAATGTGGTCTATAAAACTACCACTAAGTATAATAGGTCAATAAATTAAAAGTGGTTTATAAAACTACCACTGTGGGAACCCCTTCTCCAGTTAAAACATGTCTGTCATGTGCAAAATCAATCAGAATGGTAAGGTGGTAAAAAAGGGAATATCTTTTCGATACATCAATTATATATGCCTCAGATTTAAAAGAATTAGAAGTTACTTAGTTATCGGCGACTATGATTGCAGTGTAAAATTTGTCATATGAATTGTCGACGGTATAATTAGGGTCTGTTGTTATAGATGATAGTAACTTTACCAGGGCACTAGCTAATGTCATTAACTGTTCGTTCTCCAGTGGTACCTTCCCAAATGCTCTAAAAACTGCGAAAGTCGTTCCTATCCACAAAGGTGGTTCAAAATTGGAAGTAGCTAATTATAGGCCGATCTCTCTTTTGGGATCATTCTCGAAAATTTATGAGAAACTTATGCATGCTCGTGTTTTAGAATTTTTAGATAAGAACGATTCTCTTTTCGAAAATCAATACGGATTTCAGCCAGGAAGATCGTGCGAACATGCACTGCTCAATGCCCAAAATTCCATACTACACTCTCTGAATAAGAAACAAATTTCCCTACTGCTCCTGCTCGATTACAGTAAAGCCTTTGACGTGCTTGATCATGAGACCTTGCTTAAGAAGCTTGACCATTATGGGATCAGGGGAGTCGCGCACGAATGGTTTAGATCTTACCTTTGTAATCGATCTCAATACGTAACTTTAAACGGAACTTGCTCTTCTAGCATGCCCATAGTTTACGGCGTACCTCAGGGTAGCATTTTAGGACCTCTCTTATTTGTAATTTATATAAACGACCTACCTGGAATTAGTGATTTTGCAAAGTTCATCCTTTATGCCGACGACGCAAACATATTAATTAGTGGAACCACCCTAGAAGAAATACAATTAAAAGCTAATCAGCTAATTTCACGTCTTGTAGATTGGGTAGGTGTTAATGGGCTATCTTTAAATGTAAAAAAGACGTGTTATATGATTTTCACTAGAAAAAGAATCGACTTCAGCGGCTTTAATTTGTCCATTGACAACACTGTAATCGAACGTAAGACTGAAGCAAGATTTTTTAGGAGTGATCCTAGACGAAAAGCTCACTTGGCAAAAACACATTACGGCCGTTAGAATAAAGATGGGTCGCTACCTCGGAGTTATGTATAAGCTAAAGCACCTTCTACCTATCAAAGCCCGCCTAAACATTTTCCAAAGCCTTGTCCAATCCCATCTAAATTTCTGTTCTTTAGTGTGGGGATTTGCCTCAAAATGTCACATTGAATCTCTGTTCACCAAGCAAAAGCAGGGAATTAGAGCTGTTATGTCAGGATATGTAAATTATAGATATAAAGACGGCAATCCCCCGGAGCACACAAAAAGTGCGTTTAGATTGCATAATATCCTAACAGTCCATAGCGTCATTGTAAAAAACGCTCTTATTCTACTACACAAAGTAAGGAACATGCCAAGCCTTCTCCCTAAATCCATCAAAGAACTTTTCCCTCACGATATTCCCACCTATAATTCCACATTCGAACATAAACCTGTCTTGGTTCACAACTTACAACGGCCCAACATTTAGAAATACTCTTTTCTTCAAAGGACCCATGCTCTCTATTACAAAACAAAGTAAGGATATAACTATTCCAAGTTCTACCTTTTCAATTGAAATCTTTAAAAATTCAGCTAAGCGCGAACTCCTCAAGCTGCAAAGCTCAGGAGACGATGAAAATTGGCCAAATTTCTTACTTTATAGTATACCTGGGCTAAGAAAGTCTCAAAGAGAAGGGCGCTCGCAAATAGACTACAGCACCGAGTTAGTAAGCGACAACGCGTAAAGAAAGATCACTCCGCGACAAATGACCATGATCTGTTAACAACAACACATCATTTTAATTTCACTGCCATATATGCAATGCCGAATTTACATCTGCCGCGCAAAAAACTTTTTATCAATTACTATTAAATAGTAATTAGCATGTTTACAAATTGCGGACTTCAACCAGTTTTGCAGACCGTTAGTTATATAGTACTTTTAGTAAGGCATTACTTTTAATATATTTATTTTACATTATTATATTTTAGTGTGACTTCTATAATTTCATTTATGTAATAACCATTGATCAATAAATTGCGGCACACGCCAACCTCCACCGTGGGGTTTCAAAACAAAAACAAGCTGTTTCTTATACGAATCACTAAGCTTTTAACATCGGGCAGATTTCGTAGATCTGTTGGAACATTATTCCAACATTTTGCCCCCAAGTATTGAAAGTTTTTGTGATGTTGATCTATTGACATAAAGGTTGCAGCTTTCGCCGCTCCCTACTACCTCCTGATATGTAACTAAATTTGTTCATAAAGTTTGTAGGACAATTGTCATGGATGATTCTAAACATATAATTTGACAGATGGAGTTGTCGTCTAAGATGGAGTGGTAACCATTTCATGTCTCTATAAACATTAAGGCTGCTCTCTGTTTTTGGAACGTTGAGAGCTATTTTGGCTACCTTTTTGTACAGAGTGTCAAGTTCAGCAAGTTTTGTCTTGCCAGCTCTACAATAGATCGTGTCTAAATAATCGAATTGTGGCAACATGAGTGCATTGGCAAACATTTTCCTATATTTAATGGGTAGCAGTGCTTTACTTCTATACATGGCACCAATTCTCTTCATGACCTTCCTAATAATATAATCTACATGGCTTTTGAAGTTTAATTTACTATCTAGAATGAGGCCAAGATATTTTGTCTCTTTGCACTCCTTGATTGTGAAAGTTACCTCATTACAATCAATGGTTATTTCATCATGTTGGTCAACAGAATCAAACAATAGGAATTCAGTCTTCTTTTCATTGAGTGATAATTTATTAACACTGAGCCATTTAAAGATTGTCATAAGTTCTATTTTCATGTTTATAAATGTGCTTCTGCAGGTTTGATCAAAGAATAGTGCACCATCATCTGCAAATAGAAAGGGCTTAGATAGGTTACAGGCATAAATGATGTCATTTATGAAGATACTAAATAATATAGGCCCAATGATGCTTCCTTGTGGTACACCACTCAGAACTTCTAAAATGAGCTTAGATTGCCATTGATCCTAGTGCATTGATATCTACAAGATAAGAAGTTCTTAAACCAGGTTAAAGCAATGCCACCAATTCCATAATATGCCAATTTTTGAAGCAATATTTCATGATTCACTGTGTCAAAGGCCTTCTTAAGATCAAGAAAGATGATTCCTGGTTTATAAGACTTAGATTTACTCATATATATTTCGTCCATCAGATCGTACATCAGATAAGTTGTGGAGTGATTTTTCCGAAAGCCATATTGATGCCGGATGAAAGTTTGTTCTCTTCCATGTAATCAGTGAGTTGCTTGCCGACAAAGTATTCTATAAGTTTTCCTACAAGTGGAAGGATGGATATTGGCCTGTAATTATTAGGATCATTTTCATTCCTGCCTTATGGATGGGAGTTACTCTAGCTTTTTTACAAAGGGTTGGTACAACACCTGTATTAAGGCTCAGATTGACAATGTGGGTCAGTGGCTCAACTATGTGTGGTACAGCTTGCTTAAGTAAAATAGAGGCACATTGTCATATGAGGCCTTGTCATTCTTGAGGCCGTTTCGACATACATTAGGATATCAGTTTCATTTCTTTCTTGGAATCTATCAAATGAGATATTAGAAGTTCTAGGAGGTAAAAAATCAGTAAAAACTAACTCTTTCAATATTGGGGGCCTGATTTTGTAATCTTGATCCAACATTTGCAAATGAAAGTTAAATAGCTCAGGATCATTCTCATTGATAGTTTGACAATTAGTTGTACCAGGGGGTCATTGTTATCTGCCAGTTTGATTAGTTTTCCATATCCCATTAAGAATCTTTCTTCGGCACTTTTACACTTGTAGATCATCGAGTACATTAGCAATTTTGCAGGTTTTAGATAATTTATTACGAATTTTTCTCTGAACTATTGTAGCAATCCCAGGCCTCTTTACCACTTTATACATTTGCTACATGTACCACTTTTATTGCAATTTCATTGTCTCTCTTATCCTTCTTTTTACGGAATTTCTTTAGAAGAAAATGTGTATGATTAATGGCATATATAAACAGTTCCAGTTGAAGGGTTTATGTATCGAACTTTTTCATGCCTTTCTATGGTCTTGCAAGGGAAAGAAGGTTGCTTATGCCTGTTCAATTTATAGATGACAAGGGCTGCTCGTGATTGCTTCACATCTGTACTTTCAATAGATGGACCTGTATTAATCAGAACAGGTTGGGGTTCTAGATAGTTCTAAGGAATTGATTAACATTCGTTTACAATGGTTTTTCTAATTTCAACACTTCTCAAATTTAGGAGTATAGGTACTTTCCACAATCTCATCTCACACATAATTGCTTGATGATCTCCCAATTCGTTCTCAAGACAGATAGATTGGACAAAATATGCCTAACAGTTAGTGAATATTCATAAATAGTAGTCTGCAGGTAACATTGTCTCCACGTTTCTGCAAACTCTTGGTTACTCCCCTTGAATGGGTTTTGAACTAGTTGTAACATCTCAAGGTCATATCTAATTTTTTGTACTGGGTGGATGTGATCGTATTCTGGTTCAATGTTTATATCCCCAATCCAGAGCATCCTTTTTCCCATGTCAATTTTTTCATGCAAAAATGAATGTATTTCAATAAAAGTTATCAACCTGCAATAATTTCCAGAGCGATAGATGCAGCAAAAAACATTGATCTTGCTATTCTTAAGCTCACCCATAATGCTTCATGTTATCAAGCTTACTATCCATTAAACTATTCGGTGTAAGCTAGTTTTTTGTCTTATCATATAAGCCCACAACCACCACTTGAACTGTTTGGACTGTCGCATCGCATAAGGTTGAAGGAGGAAGAATATTTGATTGGTGTCTGTGTCAATTGTATCTTTAAGATTCATCTCCATTTAGGGAAGTATGTCTAATTGACTGATCTCTAATTAAGTTGGCGAAAGTTCTTTACTTTTAGCTAAATTGAGCAAGCCTCCGTGAATGTTACAATGACCAATGCAGTGAGAGGTTGTTGAAAATGAAACCTATCAGCTGCATTATTAAAATTTGTATCATGTGAATCTTATTATTTCACAAGGAATGAATCAAAGTTGTAAAGTGGTGTTTTTTAACACTAAAAAAAACAGAATAAAAGCAGGTTGTATTTGTCTGGATGTCGTACTGTAAAAAATAAAAAACTGATGGTGGTGTGTTATGTCAGTATTCGGCAGTATTTATGGTGTGCATGACTTACTTCTAGTGCCTTGCTATTTTAACAATGACCATAATCATTGAGAATGGTACATTATCCTCTCCATAAACTACTAAAAACTGACCGATTTTCTATAGCCCTTTCCTTATCACTAAACAAGAAACGATATGTCTCGGTTGAGAGCAGTTTTACTAGGTGTATTTTCTTTGCCGATTTGTAATGTACACTCATTGATATCAGTTATAACCTTGTTTCCTGGAGAAACTCTCCCGAGGTAATAAGTTAACTATTTTAATATCAGCGAAGGTGCCACTTGTGTAGGAAAGGACAAGTTTTTCACATAAATTGTTTGTAAAAGTCAAAGAGCTCTGCATCACCAGAAAAACTATCAGGCACACAGAAGTTTAGTCCTATCGTGGCGAGGGTGTTTCAGGATTAGTGTCCAATACTTTGTACCACCCAAATAAGTACATTGCCTTTTCACAATTATGGTATGAAGAGTGTATTTCTTACATCTGATTGAACAAACCGTTCATTTGATTGGCATTGGTGTGGCACCAGGGTAGCTGAAATACATGTGACTCATGATGTTTGGACGAATAGACTTTTCTCCCTTAATTTGGTGACATTTACTAGAGCTAATGTAGACACACCTAGGATTTACCAGAATGTTCTATTGATTTAGTCTTAGGGGCCGACGGGTTCAGTGTTATTAACTTGACTGGGAAACCACTCAGACAGAGTAGATAGGGTTGCGCTGCCATCAATTAGGCGCAGAGTAATGCTTATTCTCTTGGTTCTCAGACTTGTCGGGATGAGGCTGTGTTCAAAAGCTGGACTTGGGATTGTCTGGTCATATTCATTATGTCACATGGGCAGAGGGTGAGTTCAAGCAATAATGAGCTCTAAGTTTAGGATTATGAAGCTTAGGACTCTAGTAGCCCCTAAAGAGATTGGTGTGAGATCATGGAGCCTAGGTTGAAATTGGAACCTCCTTTCAGCCGAGTGAAACGGGAATAATTCCTTGCTGACATTTCTATACTTGGTAATACATAGCACTATTGATTTCAATTTTGGGAACTGTGAGCGTAGGCGTTCTAGAATAGACTTTCGGTATGGGGATTGTCTGCTACTGGCTTGTGTTATGAAAGCCTCATTTTAAGCGTTAGGGGGAAAGTTCCCCTAATATGCAAACTGCCCTATACTCAATCTATGAAGTATGGTGGGTTCTATATTCTCAAATCTGGCAGTGTCAACAAAACTGAAAAACTCCTCGACTCAAAATCTTGTATGGATGATAGAGGTGTCACTTCATTGTCAACATTTTACCAGTGTGTTTGGGATTTTCCAAATTGATAATTTCTGCTGAAATGTTCACCTGTCTTCTGCTAATTTGGCATAGCTCTTGGGTTAACTCAGGAAACAAGCTGCGAGGATGACTATTCTGAGGGGAAACATTGATTAGGACCTGTTGTCACAGTGATCAGGTACTGGGCAAACACAGGGAATACACCGTGAACCATCGATGAGGGGAACTTTGGAGTGCACTGTCACTTTCTGATTATTGTTTATAAGAAAAAGAAATTTGCCGACGAAGACTATCATTATCTCTTAATAGAGTTAAACACATTTGAACATTTATCAGTAGAAACAAGAGCCGTTGCTGGGAATTTTAACAGAATTCCCTCGATATCTCAGATTGTAATGTCTTGAGCCCAAAACTGGTTTTCTAGACATAGTTTAATCACCAAAAAGATGCTACTGTCGAAATTTATTAATGATTACAGGTACCTTTTGTAGCACTCAGGAGGATAACGGATAAGTGATGTCTGAATTTCTTTAGGTGATGGATGGGAGGTAAATGCTTTAAAACACCGATGTCTGATAAGTCCTTAGGATAGTGATGTCTGTAAGATAACTCTTATCGATGCAACAACCATTTACATGACACATACAACCCTGTAATGGTCGTTACATTTACCGAGGCATTAGTTCCAAACTGGGGGGGAGGTCCTAAAATTTGATTTTGTTATAGAGGATAGTGTTTGAAAGTATTTAAAACTAGAAAGTATTAAACTGACAGTATTAAAACTTTAATTTGCGTTTGTGAACACCACTAGGGAGTCAAAAAAACCAAAATTTTGGGACACTAAATTTCTTATTCCTTGGCAAAATTTCTTATTTTTTCATGCTTGTTTGGAGCCAAATTAAAGCTTTTTTGACCCAGTCAATAAAACGTTTCATTTGTATTTCTTTAACGAGTTTTTGCAGAAAGTCGCGATTAAGGTTGATGCCCTTGGTTGTCAGTAAAATGGCAAAGGATATCGTACATATATACAGTGGCGTAAACGAAGGGCCCCGCTGACCCTTGTGCCGGGGGCGCCGTCTTGGGGGGGCGCCCAAATCGTTTTTTGAATGTGGGACAATTCGAAACACAGAAAAACATAACTAAAGTAATAGCAAAAAATGAGCGTTTTGTTTTTCTCTAGATACCAACTTTTTAGAGATTTTACCGGCATATCTCTTAAAATCACCTAATTTGTTCAATTATTAGGGAGGCGGCATCAAAAGGGGAGATAACTCCTCCCTGGAGGGAGGCACAAACAGGGGGGCGCCTTTTCGCGGGGGGGGCCGCGGGCCAGCCAACAGGCATCGTTACACAAATTGGATATATATCGTCCTGTTTAGTTATGGTAAGATAGTAAGATTGTGTAGTTCAAGGATCTAAAAATGCCCCCAGCTTCATGTGTGATATTGGGGAGCATGGCGAAAGATTACTGGCATTTGTATCAAGGTTATAATTAGCTATAAATATACGTAAACTATTATACAGTGATAATTACAAATTTCATAACGGAGTAGTTCGCTGTTATTAGTCTCATGCAATGGTAAAACTGATATCTGGATATTAGCCGGTGGAAAGAGACAAGGACATGTGAAAACAAGGAAGTTAGAGTAGGGCCAAATTTCGGCGTCAACGCATTCTTCAGCTCAAAATTATTTGTTATATAGCTTGTGGTGAAAGGTATTAAAACTTTAGTTTCAAAAATTCAAAAAATAAACTATACAATAATTTTACCTTTAAACCTGTCCACACACAACTTATCCTGGACAGACTTGGAAAACAGTAGCCTAGGCTAATTTTATAATTGAGATGTGTTGGTACAGCCAGTTCATAATGTTTGGCGGAATAACATTTGTGTGTCAAAATCTTTGACGGTCCAATCAAGCAGGGCGTGAGTATGCTGATAGTAATAGCGCACGTTCTTAGCCTTACCTCGCAAGCACATTACACTAAATAGTTTTAAAAGTAGTCATTCGAACTTTGGGTTTAAAAATGTAAAACGAGTCCAAGCAATTCGCGTTTATGTAAGTTTTATACCAAAGGCGAACGTTATATCTCCGTCAAAAGCACAATCCAATTTGATACGTATGAATATTGTATATAATATTTTTGATTATTGCACCGACAAGTTGCGTTCTCCGACCTCCTAAATTGACGGGGAATCGTTTTTGATCATTTCGAGGCACATTACAAATGCTTTTTCCGCTGTTGTGCTTGTTATGGAGAATACTCTCAGTAGCGGTTTTGAGCGTGTTATTCTCTTTCAAAAGTATTCAAGTGATTTGCATGGCCGTGCATATAATTTATAATATTATTATTATTAACTCAGAATAAAATTTGTACACAAAGCCATGTGTATAAGGCGTACTGCGTGACGCGCTTGTTTCGCGCGCTACTGCAAGTGAAAGGGCTCTGGTTGCGAGCATACATACATTGCAAATAATTTATCTCGATTCTTGAAGTTTTGATGAAAGAAGTTACAGTAATGCGCGCAATTTGGGGATTATGCTTTTGGGCGGTACGGTATAAAACTACGATAAAATCAGTTTAAAATTGTTTTTTAAATGTTTCTACGATTGCCCGCGAGCCCACTATTGTATGTTGGAAGTTAAGTGTAAATGTTGCGTAATTTGACGGAAATAGTTGATTCTTGATTTTTCTAATTGTTAATGTCGCGCCCGCTTCATTTCCTGATTCGAGACTCTTAATGAATATGTTGCACTGAACCACATTCGTTAGAGTCACATTTTAATTAGCCCCAAAAAATTCTAAAGAAAAATTTGAAAAGAAACTGCAGAGTTATGGCAAAATATAAAAACTTCGCCCAGAAAACTTTACCGCCTGGCCGGTGGCAACTAGAGGTGATCATTTTTAAACAGCACGTTGGTCCATTGGCGTCACGCCTTACTGGGCCGCGCATCAGCCTTTCATTCGCCTAAGTTATTTTTATGAAATTTAGCCTGTGGGCAAGCTGTAAGTCACGTCAAGTTTATTTTTGCACGGCGCAAGCTTGATTGAGCCTCGGTAGTCATGCTTGTCTGACTTGCTTTATCCAAAGGCCCTTGCGCTTGCAGTTTAGCGTGCGTCCGCCCTGGCCTTGACTTGTGAAACAAAGCGCGGCCCGAAGTGGCGCGGAAAGCAACTTGGTTAAGTGAATGTCATAAAGACCCACTAGTAATTTGCAAAGTTAATTAAAAGCTGTGATCTTTTTATTTAGTATAAATTCAAAATTATTAATTCTAAATTTGTAGCGCAGGCGTTACTGTGCCGCGCCGGCACCTCAATGAGGCCTTTCTCACAGCGACATCGGCTAGTTGGCAGAAATGCGCTACTGTGGCCGCGCCGAGCTGACATGAATTGGACATCGTCAATTAAATTCCACAATCTTTTAACACATCATTAACACTGCCTCTCCGAGGCCGGCCTTCGAGAGAGGAAGGTCCCTTACTTACATCACTAGTACGTGATGTCCGTAAACCCCCCTGGCCTTAACGCGAGAAAAGTTGAGGAAGCTCAGAGGGTATAAAACGCAAATCATCACAGCCCGTCGCATCAAAACTTTATCCGCTTCTTGGCTCGCTAATAGGAAGAAAGCAACAAGCATACAACAAATCCTGGCTAACTCCCGGCGCCAACGCCGTGGCGGACGGAATTTCTGCAAACAGCAAAGAAACAGAATCGGTCAAAGAATCCGGAGGATGACAAGATTCTGAAAACCTGTACTGACACCATATAACAAACTTGAAGCCGTTTATAAAACAAGGGCGAACTCACATAAAGCACAAAAGAGATATTGAAGTCATGACACAAACCCACTTCAGTACAGTAGAGAAGGGTCACAAGTGTTACTGACTCCGACCAGTTCCGCTTCTCCACCCCCCCCCCCCCCCCCCCCCCATTAAAGTTGTCCCAATTTCTGCTTCTGGGGAGCTAACTTTAATTTTACGAGACCAGAACGGAAATTTTGTTGTTTTGAGAACACGGAAGGTTCTTCTATTCAGTTTATTTTGGAGATATACACCCAGCCGGTTATAGGGCGTAAAATAACAAATATTAAGCGCTTTAAAAAATGTTTAGTAATTTCTCATGAAGCTTTTAAAACAATAATTTTTTGCAGCCATCTGATAGAATTAGAAGCTAATAAACTAACAGGATTCTTAAATTTCAGATTGCTTAAATATGTATTTTTTCGAGCGATAAACTACATTAACAATATACTGACGAAATATATCGTCGAAAAAAAAGCAATTAAAAGCGCAGACTCATTAGAATTTTGCGCCTCATTGTGACACTTCTAACTAGTACCACCGTAGCCAGTAATTTTGCTGGGAAATTCTGCCCCAGAACACCGACCTGATTGCCTATATCCCTGTTTACAGATAGGACCCTCCAGAGAGGGTTCCATTGATACGAACATAATCCTAAGCATGCAAACGATCTCTCTATTGTTACACTAATTCATAACCCTTTATGTTTAAAAATCAGTTTATTTTCTTACTGCACCCAAATATACTAAATGAAGTAACCTGCTTCATGTTCATTTCAGTGTCCCACTAGAATCTATATCTGAACCCTTTCTTCGACCTCCTGAACTTCTGCAGGGCACATGAGTTAATTCCTTGTCCACCCGTCTCAATTAAGAAAAACTGCTGCCAAAGCACAGAGAAGCGAAAGCACTGCAAGGAGTATCCACGGAACTGCTCGGGTTGTTTATGGACCCGGGATTGTTGAAAATATAGGGTCTCGGCAATAGCCTCCAAACTTACCTAATCATGCCCTGAGAGTTGAAAGCAACTCCTCGGTGGGATGTCGGCGCAATCTTGACGTCACACAGGTAGACATTAGAGAAACAGATGCTCACGGTCGTCCAACCTATCAGAGGACAAAACAATCCAATCCTCCAAACCGTTGCCTAAATTCCAAATCCGCTATGGCCAATCAGAGAACACAGGGCGCCGAAAGGACACTGCGAAGACAATCATGGCCCCTACTCCTGCCCAGGAGGAAAATGCTATCACTGGACATATTAGAAAATACGCTCATAGCCTCTCCAACTCCTTACATCACAAACCCCAAGGTAAACGGCTACCTGGAAGGCAATATCATATCCCATGCAAAGTTAACAGCCGCTAGTAGAACATATTAATACAGAACAGAGAGGTGCTGGCCATAGGCCCTCCTGAAAAAAGGACGGGGTAAGTCACACAGGTCCTTTCAGCCTGCTGGTATGATGAAGAGTTGTTCCCGTTCATTATCCTTAGATTCCGTCGCTAACAATCTCAATTTATCTACGTACAGATCAGCTGTCTGTCAAGACAGCTAAGCGCTTTCACGCGATGGTACTTTGATGCCTTCCCTTCATATCGTTATAGACGCAGGTGATGTAACCGTGGTGACCTCGCACACGAAACACAATAGACGTGAAGATTAAAGACAAGAGCTAGGATCGCCTGTGTTAGGAACATGTAGTTCCATAGTAATAGAAATATCCGGTCGCTAATTAAAGAATGGATAGCCAGCTACCCATGTTAGGCTCCTGGAAAAGCATTTCACAGAGGTTCGGTACTTGATTCCCGTCAGTTCCATCATTAGTATGTATGTTCCAGTTGAAAGTACGAAATCTCCCGAAACCAGTGAAGAATCTTGATCGCCAAGGCGGACTACTGTAATTATGGACCACGTTCCCACCAGATGCGCCAATGACGGTAGTGACCAAAACAGATACCCTCGCCTGCCTTCACTCCTCCCAATATTGTCCCACGCATAACCTCCAGTTTATGAGTCCAAACAGAGATCCTACGAAGAACATCGGGAGTCTACTGAGCAGTTTTTTGTGCCACTTCGTGATCCAAATCGCAGTACAAATCCAAATATGCTGAAAATGAGGTGAGTTGAAGATGCCACTTTATGTCCACGGTCCTAAAACCAGCATCTTCTTGTCCATCCAAAATTTCGCGTGATTATCGCAAGGAAACATTTCAGTTATGTGGTTATATCGGTCGTCAAATTCTTGCATTTTTCAGATATACAGAGCCCAAATATCCCGGGATTGGGTCCATTCGACTTAGCTCGATTAGGTTATCATTCGATCGGAATTATTATATATTCCATAAAAGTATTTAAGTAGATAGTTAGTTAGTTATATTCGTATGATTTTAAAATGGTATGAGAGTAATCTTCAGTACCCTGCGAACGTAGTAACAAGGAACTGCGTTAGCGGGTAACACCTGAGCGATGGAAATACTACAAGACCATAAGTGTATATTTCCACTGTCCGGTGCTCAATAACTCTCTCAATAAGATCATCAACACTCTCTTGAGCTGTCATATTTTATAGCTAGCAGTCCTGGTAAGTTATGGTTGCAACGTTAAAATGTAAACAAATGTGCGGAAAAAATAATATAAAGCTTCATTATATTTTGAAAAGTCAACGAGTAATAGCTGTAATACAGCATTTGAATATAATAAAATCAAAGCGGTCGTTATTTTTTATTATCATTAAACAACTTACATACATTTTTAGAACATTAACACATGAAGCACTGCGTTTGCTGTACATGGGGGATTACGAACCCCCTCCCAGCCAGTTTCAAGCACTGATTCAAATTAAGTACTGACTGATCTGAGCCTGCATAAAGTAAAACTAAATCAATTATGGAATATTACTTATCACATGATCATGCAATAAATGCTACTTTATGTAATAGTTGTTATCCTCTTTCACGTTTACGCTAAATATAATGTAATTTACCCATGTGATAGATACCACTGCGATAACACTACCATGCTCACAAAGGCATTCAAATTTCTTAAACCGCTCAAATATCAAAAATTTGTTCATCTTTGTTTTTGCCGCTTTTAATTATTTTTAGCAGATAATTTGTAAAATTAATTGTTACAATGAGCAAGAACGGCAGCTGCATTAAGCAGTAATTACAAGATTTCAAATTACTCTCATAGCTCAGTGTTTATGTTCTCTATAGTCAACTGTTAGGTATCTCAGGAATTTGTCAGCTCATTGTTTGGCCCTCGCGAAGACTTTTGGCGTGAACACTTGCTTGTCCATTTATTCCTCAAGTCTCTTCTGGTCTGCGTTATTTAACAGGGGGCAAGTTTAAACAATTGGGGGAGCCCAACAATAGCAGGTGACAATTAGTGGGAGACATTAAATCTACACGACCGGACGCGCCAGTAATCTACGCGAGTATCAATTGAACTTCTCAAACAAAAGTAGGCAACAATGCATGCTCGTAATTTTTTAAGATAGCTTTGCCAGCATTTTGAGTTCAAGGAAGGTAGGTCCTCAACACTGACTGTCACTGAACGATGATGTATTCCTGTTTAGACTTTAAGCCTTACTCATGTGGCGACGTGAGGAGTTCGCCCCCTGAGTGGCAGCCAAGTCACCATAATGGTTGTGTGCCTTCTTCCATTTCCAGTTCCGAAATACTAACCTAATGAGAGTATTCATATCTTGCGACTGTATAAACATAAATAAGTTCGAAATGTTCTAGTTTTGCTTTGGTGGGATTCATAACCAACGTCTGGTAAATTAGCAGTGATGACTCCATACCCTTTAGTATCTAGCGCCCTTTGTTTCAAAACACGTGATTCGATCACGTGATGTTATCTCATTGCCCAAACAGGGCTTTTATTTGTTTCATGTTGTGAACTTACCTTGGGTGGCACTGCCATTCACACCATCGCGTCAGACGGACCGTAGCATATGTCCTCACTGTTACCGCGTTGGGTAGCCAGAGCCTTCTGTTGTGTTGGTTGTCGATGTTTTCAACACCTATAAACTAGGCAGCATCTTCAAGTACCGCAGGTCTTACCAGTTCTTACGGGGTCTGACCCTGACCTCTTTCCGTAATTTGGCCCTTCCAGTTCAACAGAAACTCGGTTGACTTATCTAGAGTCTGGATTCTTACTAAATCTACAGTCTAAACAACGCAGCCCTTGGCACATGATGAGTCTCCAACTGACCTTGTGATGCCAAGCCTCCTAAGAACTTTCTTCGTTGGACACATGAAAGATACAATTTAATCCTAAGGATCTCTTCTTAAAGGAAGTCTGATGAGAAAACCGAACACCTCGAAGCGGTTCTCTGCTTTTTCGCGTTGGTGCTTCCAGACTTCAGCTCCATACAAACAAGATGGTGATTAAGATTCAACTTCGCTCGACAGAAGAGTAATTCTGGCAGCATCTTACATGGATATTAATGGACAGTCCATCCCACGAAACACACCTCTAGCCAATTACGTTATATTTTTTTTTTTGACAAAAATACACTCTATAATAGGCTATGACACCCAACTCCCAAAACTATCTTTGGAGGTAACAGGTTGATGCCCAATAGAAATAGGGTAGGAACTCCTTGATTTCCTCCCGTCGCTAGGGCTATCCTCCACAAAGGTTCAACTCAAACCATTCATAACTCACGTGGTCATTATTCCATCATTGACTCACCATAACCAACCAACCTGGGGGCTGCACTGATCAGCAACTGGCACGTAGGCGATTCTTTATCAAACTACGACCACAGATATATTATATGTAGGACATCACGTCTGGTCCCAAAAAAGACCTAAACAATTACGCTTAGTCAAGAACACTGACTCCCCCCCGGCAGATGTGAAATTTGACGAGATTCTTTATATCAACAACGATCTCAACAACACCTGCGTTTAATACCCACACGAAATGATCACAAAGCGTCAACAACATTAACACTGCTCGCCGAGCGGCTTGATCGGAGGAGGCAAGTCCATCACTTACATCTATATTGCTGTCCGTAAACCACCCTGGCCTAACTCGAGAAGTTGAGGAAGTCAGTGGAGGTATATGACGCAAACTCATTCACAGCCCCGTCGAATCAAAACTGATGCTTCTTGGATCTCGCCTAATAAAGAGAATGCACAACAAGAATACAACAAAGATCCTGGTAACTCCCAGCGCAACGCCGGGCGGAATTTCTGCCAAAGACACAGAATCGGTCAAGAATCTGGAGGAATGAACAAGTTCTGAAAAAGCTGTACTGGACACCATAAAAAAAATAGACAATATACAGCCCTGAAAGAATTCGAAAAGACTCTTCTATCTTTCGATCCTTTGAAGGCTGCAGGACCCTGACAACTCTGAAAACCTTATTTTCCAAAAGCTTGGACTCATATCAAAGACTAACGCAAAACTTCTTGACATACGTTGCCCATGCCCACTTTTCGCGCCGAATGACTCAAATAGCTACATGATATCAACCAAATGATAATTCGGCTTTAAGAAGGGACTGCCCTCCACAGAAGCGGCACTTCATAAAGTTACTCACACCATGAGCGCATAATAGCCAAGAAAGGATATGTCTATGCGTCTTTC
The DNA here is from genome assembly GCF_026151205.1 of Bolinopsis microptera. Lineage (NCBI taxonomy): Eukaryota > Metazoa > Ctenophora > Tentaculata > Lobata > Bolinopsidae > Bolinopsis > Bolinopsis microptera. Next base: position 24,974,466 of record NC_087072.1, read on the forward strand.
TGGATATAGAGGGGCCTTCGACAATGTCTCGTTTAAGGCTTCTGAAGAAGTCAAGGCCACGAAAGAACGTGGACTTGGCTCAGCGCAAGGATCATCAAATAGAGGTAACCCATGATTCATCACACTAGAATCATAAGGATAAGGCTTATCTAAAAGGGTTCGAATCAGGCCGGGGTTGACCCAAGGAGTGCAATTTCTCTCCTTTCCTCTGGAACCTGGTAGTCGATGATATCTTTCCTTTACTGCAAAAGACATACGGGTTACCTGCAAGCCTTTGCGGATGTCTGTTTCTCTTACCGGAAGGGAATGATTTGACATCTTCTGGGACCGAACGAACAATGCAGAAACTATTTTAAAACGATAGAGAAAATGGTTGCACAACCAAAGAACTGTTATTAGCGCCCTTAAAACTCAGATAGTCATGTTTTACAGCTGGAATAGTAGTAAGTGGTATAAGGGACTCTAAGACCTATACAGTTGGCAACAAAATTATAGGATCTGTCTAAGTCTGTTAAATTTTTTAGGGAGGTGACCTTGCGACAGCAAAGAGTTCTCAACTTCAATGAACATCATCATCAACACTACCAAAATCCACGACATACCCTCATGCAAATGTCGAAGAGCTATCTGGCCCACATGGGGTATGAGCCAAAAACATGCAGATGGAGTACATGCTGTCATCCGTCCAATCCTATTCATCCTTGCTGTAGTATATGGATCAGGGCCACTCAAACGGACTACACGCGAGAAGGAAACTCGAGTTGGGCACGTTTTCACCGTAGTGACGCGTCACGATGGTACTGGCAGTTGATAGATAACGGCAATCTTTGGTCAGGAGTTCTATAACTTACCGTATATTAGTAGGAGGTGCCAGATTAGATCGCCGGTCATATAACCAATTTTTATGAAAAGTAAAAAAAGTACCATTGCCAAGAGTTAGGAGCCATAATTACTGCTCTTATACTGAACAAGAATACGCTGGTTAGCGGACCGCTAGATTTTCATTGACCGAAGGCATTGATTTTAAAAATTTTTAACTCCCAATCATTTCTGTTAATTATTCATACTATCAAATAATCTTCTTCTTCATTCTTATTTAATATTCTTGTGGCGATACGGAGCACCAAATGTAGGGGGAGGAAATTGCCGTAGTTAGTGTGTTGTTAGTTATGGCGGACTTACTGCCTTTTATAATCAGAATTCGATTTCAACTGATTCCTCTCTAAAAGGCAGTAAGTTCCTTTTTTATCAGATACAGTCAACTCACTGAAAATACAATAGTTTTATATTTTTGAATCATATCCCTTACTATATAATTATGTGGGCCTCTGCTGCATTCAATACTATGATACCAAAATGTCAGTCTGTCTCTGTCTACATTCGTAATGTTTATCGGGGTCACCTAATCACGTGATAGTAAACCCAGCACACGTAATGATAAACTCTGTTATGTTTGTATCTCGGTCATCTGAGGAGCTGCAGCTCTATTGTTTTCAGGACAAACGTAATTCGAATGGCAAACACAATCTCATAAAATGTAGCTCGATCACGACTATTTCAAACTCAATAAAATAAATCAAAAATGAACAGAATATTTTGATAAATATTTTGACAAATTACTCGAACCAGTAGTGGTAAGTCATACTAGAAAGAATAGTTAAGTGTGTTGTAGTCGTTTTACATTTGGTTGCAATTAGCGAGATCTGTTACTCATCTGTTGATAACTTGCGATAAGAAGTGCTTTTAGTGTGATAGTTGTGGAGCCTGTATACAAAACTTATTAAATTGGAATGGTAATCGTCTTTAGTGCGAACGTCTTAGCGCGACAAGTACTCTAGTGTGAAAGTCCGACAAAAACACCCTCATGTCGCACTACCTAGTCCGTGTCGCACTACGATTCTGAAGGTAGCCGTACTACTGAGACTCTAGTACGACAAAATATCCTGTTGTTATTTCCAAGTTCAGGTTACATCCTATCCTTCTTAGGACCATTAAGTGATTCGTCGGATCGGTTCACGTCACTTATTTTGAAGTGATCTTGTGGCGACACGGATTGCTCGGTGTATTTCGAAGTGAACCACTGATCATAATTCTTGGGGTCAGTTCAAGATTAGCAAGTATGCGTAGGTATGTGATCCACTGAGTCACTCATAAGCAGCATATGTGCTAGATACCTATCAACCCATCGTATGAAGGTTATATCATACGGATTGGAATAAACAATTATTTGCGTGGGCCATGGCCCCCCCCCCCCGGTGGGCATATATAAGTTAACGACTGATTTACCGAAGATCGAACAACATCAAACATTGTCTTCTACAATCACGGTTCATTCCTGGACGCCACTACTGGTTCAAGAAACTATATCCACGAAGGTTACCGCTACTTTCCTTCATTTGGGATTCAGTACGGGAAACCCATTGCGAATATACACGAAGCAGTACTCATACCATGAACCATAGGAAGCATTTTGGTAATGACCCCGGATAATGATGATCTGTTTAGTGCCAGAATGCAGATCAAAGTAGCGAGAGTACAAACAGTGTTATAATGAAATGTGCCCCACGAACTCGGATGTTAAAGACTCTATACGGAGAGATCTTGTATTAAAAAACTCTGATGCGATAAAAAAGCGAGAAGATCAATGAAGGATAAAATTTGTTCGTCATCGGTATGGTCGCTTAGAAGACACGTCACCATTCACCAATCACGCGAAGGGCTAGCATTTATTTAGGGAACCAGTAACGAAATTTGACAATTAGACTCCATTCTCTAATTGGTTGCGAGGAACTCTAACCACATTAGGGTTCTCTTGTTCGTTCCCCTCATATTTTTTTTCCCCTTTGTTTGTATATAAACCAGGACAGCGTATGAACTAAAATCGATTTGTTTTCCGGTCGTTCGTGACTTCGTCATTATTGCTAGGTAGTAACTCATTAAGCAGAAGTCTAGATGGAAGTTATAGACAGCTCTCAATCTCACCTCAAACATCAATTAAAAGATCTGTACCAAAAATTGCGTTACTCATTAAGTTGTTTGGAGTATGCTTATGTAACTTAAAAAGGGTTTTCACTTGCCCACAAGCGTCTCAGTTTCGGTTTCGGAATTACACGTTAATATTAACACGTGTACAAGTTGTTGTTTGTTTGTTTGTTTGTTTGTTTGTTTGTTTGTTTTGTTTGTTTGTTTGTTTGTTTGTTTGTTTGTTTGTTTGTTTGTTTGTTTGTTTGTTTGTTTGTTTGTTTGTTTGTTGTTTGTTTGTTTGTTTGTTTGTTTGTTTGTTTGTTTGTTTGTTTGTTTGTTTGTTTGTTTGTTTGTTTGTTTGTTTGTTTGTTTGTTTGTTTGTTTGTTTGTTTGTTTGTTTGTTTGTTTGTTTGTTTGTTTGTTTGTTTGTTTGTTTGTTTGTTTGTTTGTTTGTTTGTTTGTTTGTTTGTTTGTTTGTTTGTTTGTTTGTTTGTTTGTTTGTTTGTTTGTTTGTTTGTTTGTTTGTTTGTTTGTTTGTTTGTTTGTTTGTTTGTTTGTTTGTTTGTTTGTTTGTTTGTTTGTTTGTTTGTTTGTTTGTTTGTTTGTTTGTTTGTTTGTTTGTTTGTTTGTTTGTTTGTTTGTTTGTTTGTTTGTTTGTTTGTTTGTTTGTTTGTTTGTTGTGTGTACTATGTTGCTATCTTGTTCATTATTGCCCTCCATTATTGCGGTCTTAGATGAAGTATTAGACAGCTGGAAAACAGTTTTTTTGCCAGTAAGAAACTTCGATTATTAAAAACAAACTTGTGGTTACTGGTTTCCTATAAAAACAATTCATATCTAATAGAGCGGTGAAATCCATATTCATATTTGCCCAAATGTTTAGAAGGACTAATAAAATAGCGACACAGGAGAATAATGTATTTAACGAAAAGACAAATAACGCGAAGGATATTTTCAGTTTAACATAATATAGATTATAGGAACTAAAACAAAGTCTACATACTACGAGTACAAACAGGTCACGTAATACTGGGGGACCTCAGGCTCTATGTTCATAAACATAAAATACCTTAGAGTTTAGGTGGAATGACACGCTGAGCGCGGCAGTAACGTCACATACTATATAAGTTGTATGAAGTATAGTCACTAGAAAACCCCCCCCAAAAACTGGCAGAGTGAGCTGTCAGTAGTGACAGACGTGAGCTAGTCCAGTAGTGGCAGAGTGAGCTGTCAAATAGTGGACACGAGTAGCTGTCTGTTATTGACGAGTACGAGCTGTCCAGTAGTGACAGAGAGTGAGATGTCAGTAGAGACAGAGTGAAGCACTGTCAATAGTGATAGAGTGAGTGTCAGTAGTGGCAGAGTGAGCTGTAATAGTTGACAGAGTGAGCTGTCAGTATTGACAGAGTGAGCTGTCAGTAGTGACAGTGTGAGCTGTCAGTAGTGGCCCAGAGAGAGTAGTGGAGCTGTCAGTAGTGACAGAGTGAAGCTGTCAGTTTGACAGAGTGAGCTGTCAGAAGTGATAGAGTAGCCGTCAGTAGTGGCAGAGTGAGCCTGTCGTAGTGACAGAGTGAGCTGTCAGTAGTGACAGAGTGGAGAAATGTCAAGTAGTGATAGAAAGTGAGCTGTTAGTGTGATAGAGTGAGCTGTCAGTAGTGGCAGAGTGAGCTGTCAGTAGTGACAGAGTGAGCTGTCAGTAGAGTGACAGAAGTGAGTGACAGTAGTGGACTGAGTGAGCGTGGCAATAGTGATAGAGTGAGCTGTCAGTAGTGGCAGAGTGAGCTGTCAGTTAGTGAATAGAGTAAGTGTCAGTAGTGACAGAGTGAGCTGTCGTTGTGACAGAGTGAGCCGTCAAGTGTGACAGAGTGAGCTGTCAGTAGTTGGAGAGTGAGCTGTCAGTAGTGACACGAGTGAGCTGTCAGTAGTGGACAGAGTGAGCCGTCAGTTTGTAGCTCGTCAGTAGGACAGAGTGAGCTGTCAGTAGTGACAGAGTGAGCCTGTCAGTAGTGACCAGAGTGAGCCGGTCAGTTGTGACAGAGTGAGCTGTCAGTAGTGGCAGAGTGAGCTGTCAGTAGTGACAGAGAGAGTTGTCAGTGTGACAGAGTTGAGCTGTCAGTAGTGACAGAGTGAGCTGTCTGTCAGTAGTGATAGAGTGAGCCTTGTCGTCGTGACAGAGTGAGCTGTAGAGTAGGGATAGATGTGAGCTGTCAGAGTGACTGAGAGAGCTGTCGTAGTGCATGAGTGAGCTGTCGTAGTGACAAGAGTGAGCTGTCAGTAGTGATAGAGTGATGCTTTCAGTAGTGACAGAGTGAGTGTCAGTAGTGGCAGAGTGAGCCTGTAGTAGTGACAGAGTGAGCTGTCAGTTATTGACGAGTGAAGCTGTCAGTAGTGACAGTGTGAGTGTCAGTAGTGGCAGAGTGAGGCTGTAGTAGTGCAGAGTGAAGCTGTCAGTAGTGACAGAGTGAGCTGTCAATAGTGACAGTGTGAGCTGTCAATAGTGACAGAGTGAGCAGTCAGTAGTGGCAGAGTGAGCTTTGTTCAGTAGTTGATAGAGTAAGCTGTCAGTAGTGGCAGAGTGAGCTGTCAGTAGTGATAGAGTGCTCGCTGTCAGTAGAGACAGAGTGAGCGTCAGTAGTGACAGATTGAGCTGTCAGTAGTGACAGAGTGAGCCGTCAGTAGATGACAGTGTAGTGTCAGTTACGTGGCGAGAGTGAAGCTGTCAGTAGGGCAGAGTGAGCTGTCAGTAGTGATAGAGTAAGCTGTCAGTAGTGACAGAGTGAGTGTCAGTAGTGGCAGATGTGAGCTGTCAGTAGTGACAGAAGGTGAGCACGTCAGTATTGAAAGGTGAAGCTGTCAAGTAGTGCCGAGTGAGCTAGTGATCAGTACAGCCTTATCGATTTTCACAGAAGAAAATCTGCCAACAATGGCGCAGCGTTCAAGATCGAACCGATAGCAGCCTGTACTATCATTTTCATGCGGTTATATGGCAAACGTTTATGCCTGCGAGAAACTGGTGGTATAGAGAGGTTTTACAATTTATCACGAAAACGGTATGCTTGGCCTCATGAATCATTTACAGCCTGAAGAAGCAAAAAAAAGGCCAGGGAGGAAACCAAGGAGGGTGCCTGTTAACGCGTGGGAGCTAGGTTCAATTGGGTTAGTTGTCGCGTCACCCGAAGGTATCTCTCGATTGGATAACAAGTTCATATGCGTGGCCCATATATATTGTTAAGGTCACGATGATTCTCCCGAAGCATCGAACAATTAACTCAAAATGTTTCTACAATCAGTTCATTCTGGACGCTCTACTGGTTCAAGAAATTTTCACGACGGATACCGCTACTTCCTTCTTTGGGGATTCAGTACGGGAACCCTATTGGAATTATTACGATGCAGTATCATACCATGAAATACGAAAGCAATTGGTCAATGTCCCCGATAATGATGTTCTGTTTAGTGCCAGACATGAATATCAAGTAGCGAGAGCTAACAAACAGTGTTTTTAATGAAATATACCACGAATGGATGTTAAGGAATACGGAAATCTTGTATTAAACAAGAAATGCGGCCGCTTTTTTTTGTGCATGGCCGCTCAATTTCCCGATCCGTGATGGCGTATTTTATCATTTTCTATACAACCTGGGGACCCCAGTTTTTACTGTTTATAAGTATGCAGATATGGCGAAGTGACAGGCCGAGCGCCACCAAGTTAATATAATTCCATATTGAATTTGAAAAATCGTGTATATTTTTAAAAACCATATGCTTATTGTTTATGCAACCTGACACCCGACACGGATGTGTGCAAAATAGTATAAGTAACTCAAAATAATAATAGTATGCTATCAATTTGAATTAGTGCCTAGTGGGATATGTACATGGTGAAATTAACAATGTACTTGGTCAGTTCAGCGCCGCGCGCCAACAATTAGCTAATTTGGATTATTCCGCAAAATAACTTTGCGCAGTAGTCACGTGGGCGATTACAGTGTGTGCAGGCAGGTACGGTCGCTCGCACGCTCGCACGCTCGCGCGCAGGTACGGTCGCAAAGCTACCATATACAAAAAAAAACCTCGTTCGCTAACCCTTGTCCTTGACTCTTTGTGCCTTCGGCACTTTGAGTCATGGATCGGAAAAAATCTGACTGCAAAAACAAGCGAGAAGATCAATGAAGGAGTAAAATTTGTCTTTATCGGTAGTGGTACTGGTAGCTAAAGACACATAAACCACTCACCAAATCACGAGAAGAGCTAGCAGTTATTTAGGGAACCAGTAACGAAATTTGAAATAGCATACCATTTCTGTTCGTTTGTGACCTTTTCATTATTGCTAGGGATGTAACTCCATTATTGCAGGTCTAGAAAGAAGTTATAGACAGCTAAAAACACGCTTTTTTGCCCGTAAAAAGCCTCGATTATTTACAAAGAACTTGTGTTTTCCTATAAAACAATTCATTTCTAATAAAGCTACACGGTAAAAATAATAAAATCCATATTTATATTTGCAAATGTTAAAACGCTAATAAAATAGCGAACTGGAGAATAATATATTTAACGGAAAGAAAAATAACGGAAGATATTTTAAGTTTAACATAGATTTAGGAACTACAAACAAATCACAGTGCTGGCAAGCACGAGCGGTGTCTTTATTGGGGGTATACTATGTACCCCCTTTACTATTGTACCCCCTTTACTATTATACCCCCTTTACTATTATAACCCCTTTGGTACTCGTCGGAAGCCTCTTTCGTGCACGCGAAGCGTGCACTCCGGCCGGAGGCGGCGGCCGAAGGCCGCCGCCTCCGGCAGGAGTTTTTCAGGCATTAAGACTCATCGGAAGTCGTTCAGCAGATTTATTTTTAGTTCAAAACATTCTAATTTGATGTCAAAGATGACAGGAATAAAAATAGTTATGTTGAGATTTTTAAGAAATTTGCATAAAATACTCGCCAGCACTGTTATACGAAATTCGGTAAAAAACCCAAAATCGCCATATTCAGGTGCCTTAAAAACCATGTTAAAATTGAGTTAGAGATCTGAAATTTTTCAGGGCGTCTAGACGTTGACCAAATCGACTGCAAAAAAAGTTTCAGGTTTCAGGAGCATCGGGAAATGGGTTTTCTAGAACCCCTGTTTTACGATAGATTGTCGTGATACATCACAGTGCTGGCAAGCACGAGCGGTTTTTGTTGTTTTGTGTTTTTTTTTTGTTTGTTTTTTTTTTTTTTTTTGTTTTTTTTTTGTTGTTTTGTGGTTTTTTTTGGTTTTTGACATACATGCAATATATATACATATACCTTATTCAGGGAGATAGACGCTTTGCCAGTCATATTAGGCGAAACATTCAGGTGTCTGTGATATGTACCTATAAACGATAACAGCCATTTCGACCACAGGTCTTGCCAAAATAATTGTTTTACACTTTAGTTTTACACTAGCAGGATATCCCGGGTTTCCTAAACCATAGTCCAATGTTTCCCACAATAACTTATCTTATGCCCTAGAAGTAGAAAACAATTTTTTGAAAAAAGGTCTTCTAATCCTAAAAATGTCCTTTTTAGCTCAAAATTGTCTCCAAGATCCAAAATTTCCTCGCAGATAATCTGTGGGCTCATGACTGTTATCCATGTAGCTGTGGAATGTGGATACTGGATAACATCCATGACTGAGCGGTGGCTGTGACAAATTTTGTCTGGAGTCTAAACACCATAATTAGATATGCATTTCCTTTGTTCTTCCTATAATGTTGCTAGAACAAAGAAAAATCTATCACAAAAATTAGATTTTAAATTAAGTTAATCATACAAAAAATGAACATATCTTCCTTTTGCTTGTCTAGATATCCACTGGACCCAACTTGATTAATTTATTTATTTGTAACTATAAAGAAGAATTATCATTTGGAGTGAACGGGATATTCAGTTACACTTTCTATTTCAAAAATTTTGTATCCTTTTGCATTAAATTGATCTGGATACTTCCTTGGCACTTTATTCTGCAGCACAAGAGTCAAGTAGCTGGAATTGGAAAGCATACAATCGGCATCAGGGCAGCCAATTCTGTCCTCACACAGATTATGTATTGTCTAGCTACACAAGCCTATACCTATATAATAGGTTACTAGACAGTAGACATCCTCAGAAAATACAGTGAGTCTTTCATCTTGTTTTGTAGGCGAGACAAGATATGAGTTGGACAAAGAAAATCTTTAGCCAAACTTACTATACAGCCAAATTCATCAACAGGAAGTAAATAAGGTCGAAATCAAAATAAGATCCAAAAAATCTACCTGATAAAACATAAATGTAAAAGTAAAGTAAAGTAAAAATTATGACATCACAATGTCATAATTTGTACATTACTTTTACTTTGATATTCTATCAGATACAAGATATAATAAAATGAATTCATAAATACTTCCAACACATATGTACTTACCACCATATATTTCCTAAGCAAGCTTCTGGTGTCTGTGACCACTTGAGACTTGGCTAAAGGTTTTGAAGGTTACGTTCTGCAAAAGGTTGCAAATCAGATCAATGCAAATTGCAATTTACGCCAATTTACTTCAATTATTTTCTCAATTTCTTTATGGGTAGGAATGCCTTAGATGAAACATTTAAGACTATGTATCCAAGATGCCAAACCTAGTCCGCAGACAAGCCCAATCAGGGTTCACATCATTGCAAGCAGGGTTCACATTATTGCAAGCAGGGTTCACATCATGCTTTCCTTAATTGATACTTTTAATACAAAGGTTGTTTTTTATGAGATTGTTGTTATCTTGTTTTTGATATTGAGATGCTAGTCCTGTGTTTGCTGAACTAGGAGAGAACCGTATTGTAAACATCAGATTTTAGAAACAAAGTTTTCTTTAGAATGGCATAGCAGTGCAATAGTGCTGTCTGCCAAAATAATCTGATTTGATAAGTTTAAAAATAGAGTTGCAGTTATTATGCAAATTTTACGCCATCATAATATATGGTAATGAATTCGGAAACGTATTAGTTATGTTGTAAAACACAAAAATTACCTGTTGACTTAGAGAATTGGTGAGTAAGATAAACATTGCAATGATACCAACCGTTTTACTTTTACAGATCACAACTTAAGAATAATCACATGATGATTATAATTTAAATGGATAGTAATAGACCGTGGAGATGTCACCTAGCCTGACAAGATTGACACCGTTGAAACTTGCATGAAACCTTGCTTGTGATGATGTGAACCTAAGATGAGAAGTACGGACTCGTTTAGGGGGAAAAGTACGTACTTGTACGCAACTTTGAAAAGTCCAACTCATACGACGTACGATCACGACTAAGATTTTGTTTTTGAATTATTATCATCGAGGCCGTTGTAAAATGTAAATGTAATTGTTTGCCGATATTAGAGAAAATATGCCGTTCGCAGACAAATTGAACACACAATTCTTAGATCAGGCAGGCATTTTTAAAAAAAGTAAAACAAAAATTACTAGACAATTTACTTATTCAAACAGCTTGTTTAAAAGCTGTTTTGAAAACGCTCAATATAAGTCCGTAACTTGCGATTTAGAACTCTTCCATTAATTTCTAGAAGGAGAACTTTTCAGTAGAATTGAAAAGTACGTACGATGCGAGTAAATTGAAGTCCGACTCATTTGTACTTCTCATCTTAGATGTGAACCCTCCTTTCAATGATATGAACCCTACTCAATGAAACAACAAATTTCAATGAAACAAGAAATTTAATTTTAGCACATTTTTACAGAATAAAAAGATGTAAAACAATTCATAAAATATAATGCCCATTTGGTGTATGACTTTTTGTCCTTGACTGCTAGTTTGGTTTAAGAAGGACAGGTAACTAACGGGGCAAGGAATACGTGTGCCTGGAAGCTTTTGCACACACCAAAATGCTAGTTCAGTTAAGTTTATAGAGACAAGGCTCAGATTAGGACTAGAAGAAAAATTGTTAGCAGACATTAGGGGCTCTGTTTATAAATTATAATTGTAACTATATAGGTTGCAGTCTTGTTGTGACAAAAAGCTACTCTAAAACATGCTTTAGTTTATACTAACAGGAACCCGTCTACCCTAAAGTGGTGGCAAGACTCGAGAGACTAAAACAATTATTACCTATTTAATTTGCGTTTTTGACACCACTTGGGAGTCAAAATTTTGGGCACTAAATTTTTTATTCCTTGGCCAATTTTTTATTTTTTCATGCTGATTTGGAGGCCATTAAAGCATTTGACCCAGTCAAAAACGTTTCAATTGTATATCTTTAACGGTTTTTGCAGAAAGTCGCGTTAAGGTTGATGCCTTGGTGTCAGTAAAATGGCACGGATATGTACATATATACAGTGGCGTAACGAAGGGCCCCGCTGACCCCGTTGTGCAGGGGGGCGCCGTCTTAGGGGGGCGCCAAATCGTCGTTTGAATGTGGGACAATTTCGAAAACTTAACTAAAGTACTAGCAAAACTGCGCGTTTTGCTCTAGATACACACTTTTTTTTTTAAAACAAATTTAAATTTTGGTATTTATTAATAACAATCAAAACATATCATATCATAAAAATAAAGCCGCGCGTTGGTTGACTGCCTCAGTATGGTGAATAATTTAAGCTTGAAGGTGCCCTGCGCATTTACAGAACATTATGCGGCGATCACATGATCACGAGGACCTGTGAGCGCCAAATTTAATTTAAACTTTCTAGAAATCGTACATCACTACGAGTTACTCATGCTTTTGAATTATAGGAGTGCGGATTGTCAGGTATTTCATTCATTCATACTTAATCGGTTTAAAGCTGTATATTTAGAGCTCACTATTGTTTGAACTATGAAAGCAGAACGTAAATAATGGACAATATACCGACGACAATACCAAGGACCCGAGTGCCGCATTGACTTTTCCAGATCCGTTTTTACCGAAGGCTTATCCACCAGTTACTCATGCTGCATGTATAGTCTGATAATATTTTGTTTTATCTCTAGCAAGCATTCTGTAAGTTGGAGTGTCGTATTTATTATAGAAGAGCCAGCCAACCTCCGCATTACAATCTTTTGTATGCCAGGTTCGTTTATAAAATCTAATCATATAATAAGATTGATCCAATAGTCTAAGATGAACGGTATATCTTAGCTCATCGTTATTAAAATCCTAATGGATGAATTAATCAAGTAATGTTCCCTTCCAACACAACTAAACAACAAACAAATGCTTGCTCACCAGTGGTGACGCAATCGTAGGGGCATGCAGTTGGTTCAGATAACTCTCACCCCGACGACAGCGTCGAGAAATTATCAAATTATGCATTTGTGCCATACTGGACACATTTTATATTTAATATTTTGTGGTTTGTAGAAATTAGTGTCATCTAAAGTATAGCTTAACTGGCGAGCAAGCATCGTCCCACTCAGCGGGGACGAAAATACCGAGTCCAATCACAGAAAGTTAACCAAAAGATAAAAACAAGAGCTCGGATATCAACAAAAATCACACGCTCCAGACGACGGGGGAAGAGAGGATAGGAAGTAAGCTGCTGGGCTCAACAAATTTTGATAATTGTAAACAAATTTGTTCTTGTGCCCTATAATAATTTGGTATTGAGGTATGACCATGTACTGTGCGTGATAGTGAAAATGAAAGTGAATGTGAATCTGTAATGCGAACGAAATGAGTTATGGCCAGACGATTCTTCAATTTCAAAATAATAAAGTCAAAGGGCTCTGTTTTAAAATACAAGCTCATTCTTATCAAAGTTTAATTCTGTCCATTCTAATTCTTCGTACCTGGACTGTATCTTGAGTAGCTCACTTTTCAGTGTTACTTTAACTAAGTTCGTTGACTTAGTAAAGCTTATCAAACTGTCAATTTTTCGACAGTCGTTCCACATTTTTGTTGATTGATAAATGAAAGAGGAGGATGGGTTCGGGGTGATGAACTGGTCTGAACGTCTTTGTGATGGTGATCTGTGGAGTAAAGATAGGAGTGAGATTGGAGATTCTAATCTGACAATTTTGAACAGTTCTAATAGACATGTGTATTTGTACAGGTTGTGGACGGTAAGAAGGCCGTTCTTGTTAAACAACGGCTTTGTATGCTCTTTTTCAAAGAATTCTCTTCCTAGGATTTGTTCATCTATACAACGTGTTCTGGCACATGTTCTAAATTTATCTAGATATGCTTCAAGGTCACCAAATAGTATTCTGATACATTTTTTCTGAGTGATGAAGATAGGTTGAAGCATATTATTACTCGACCCACCCCATACCGATATTCCAAATCTTAGGTGTGACTCAAATAACGTGTGGTACAATTCTTTATGGTGTTTTTTCGGGATAACGTGTCGTATTCTACTGAGTCTTCCGATCTCACACCTAAGTTTCGAGTTGAGGGCTCTTATTTGAACATCCCATTTTAGCTTTTCGTCAATAATAACACCTAAAAACTTGGTCTCTTTAACTTGCTTTATTACCGTATTATTTAGAGTTAGTATATATTCTGATTCGTTATCTGCCTCATTATCAGTAGCTGTACGTGACGGATTGAAGTGAATGTAGCAGCATTTCTTTATATTTATATGTAATAGATTGCATTTCATGTACTGGTGTAACAAACGGAGAATTTCGTTTGCTCTTGCATACAGTTTTTTTCTACATTCATCTACTACGAATATGTTTGTGTCATCTGCAAATAGTATGAACTTGCCCAGATCAGTTGTTCTAAATAAGTCGTTAACATATATTATAAATAGCAAGGGTCCGAGACAAGAGCCTTGGGGAACTCCAAAGAGAACAGGCAGCTTGTCAGACTCTTCGCCCAGTACAGAGACATATTGATATCTATTAGAGAGATAACTAGCGATGAGTCTATTGGCGTTTCCACGTATTCCATAGTTGTCTAGTTTATTAAGTAGTTTTTCATGTGAGATCGTGTCAAACGCTTTAGATAGATCAATAAATATTCCAAGTACATGCAGTTTTTTGCTAAGACAGGATTCTATGTAATTCACTGAGGAGTTGAGGGCATGGCTTGTGGAGTGATTTTTTCTAAATCCGTACTGGTTCTCGTAAATCATTTTCTGGGACTGAAAGAAGCTATACAGTCTGTTGTAAATAATTTTTTCAAATATCTTACCAAAAACAGCTAAAGTTGATACTGGCCTATAGTTTTCCAGCAATTCCTCATTATCCTTCTTATAGATCGGACTGATTCTCCCAGTCTTTAAATCATCTGGGAATACTCCATTCCTCATGCATTCATTGTATAATAAAGATAGTATAGGACAGATCACTTTAGACGATTCTTTAACTACATGTATTGGGATGTCGGATGACTTCCCATTCTTCAGTTCAGATATAATCATTCTAACCTCGTCAGCTGTACAGTCATTAATGAAAATACTGGACGTGTTTGCTCTAGGCAGGTAGTCATAAAAACTAGGAAGATTGTTAATAGTTAGTTCTCCAATTTCATTATATGCCCCGTTTAAATTAGACGCTAGAGAAACAAAATACTTATTAAATTCATTGGCTATTACTCTACGATTGGTTATCTTCTCATTGTTTATAGTAAACAGTGGTTTTATTTGCCGTTTCTGTTTGCCCCGAATTTGATTAATCAGTTCCCATGTCTTCTTACTATTACCGTTTGTGTCTGCAAATTTTCCCATGAAATACTTAGTTTGAACATCTTTGCGATCTTTTTTAACCATCCTTCTATAATCCTTATAAGTTTTGTATCTAGAACGTTTTTCACAACATTTCAAGCATTGACATGTTCCACCTTTATAATCAGTTTCACCGAGTTTACATTTTTTCTTTCTAACTTTAGCCCAATTGTCATAGAGTTGGTGCTGATGCTTGATTTTGGCTATAAGCCCAGGTGTGATCCATGGGTTATTTTGTGTAGTTCTTTTGGAAGACTTAGGGGTTGCCAACTTACACGTTTTATCGATACTACTTTTGAAAACATCATGAAATACCGTGAAGTTGTCAATTACTTAATTCTCTAATTCATGTTCCAAGTCCTTTACAAAAGAGGTAACATTAGACTTACAGTAGTCGTAATATTGTTTATATTTTAGGTTACTCTTAGTGGATCCCATACTTTTTTCAAATATTTGAAAGACTGGTGAGTGGTGGGATATACGATCAGTAAGTGTGCCTGAGGCTATTATACTCTCTACATCGTTAGTTATAATATTGTCAATACACGATACTTTACAACCTGGCTTCTCATGAGTTGGCAGAGATATTAGGGGAAAAAATCCTCTACTGAACAGGACTTCCTCATAACGTTTTACAATCGCATTATCCTTATTATGTAGATCAATGTTGAAATCACCTGCCAGGTAACTGCATTTCGGCAAATTATCGAGAATTGCTGAGAGTTCTAATAATGCAACATTTACATCACCACTTGGAGGGCGATACACTACACCAACAGTGACCGGAGTATTCTTGCTGCTTATCGTAACAAATAGAGTTTCTAGGTTTTCAGATATATGGGACAAATTGCCATTTACTGTAGCACTGAGGGTATCACATACATAAAGAGCGACTCCAGTGCCTTTTCTTTTATCTTGCAAAGTGTTTTGGTAGAAACTATTGTATCCAGTCAGTTGGTAAAGGTCACTTAATTCGGGGCCTTCATTTGTTTCTGCTAAAGCAATGATCGAAAATTTCATATATCTCTGTAGTAGAGATAAAATCTCTTTTTTAGAGATTTTACCGGCGTATCCTCTAGAATCACCTAATTTGTTCAATTTTAGGGAGGGGCACCAAAAGGGGAGCTCCTCCCTGGAGGGGGCACCAACAGGGGGGCGCCTTTTCGGCGGGGGGGGGGGGCGCCAACAGGCAACGTTACACCACTGCATATATATCGTCTCGCTTTATATATGGTAAGATAGTAAGATTGTGTAGTTCAAGGATATAAAATGCAGCTTCAAGGTGGATATTGGGGAGCTGGCGAAAGAATATGGCCTTTGTATCAATGGTTATAATAAGCTATAAATATCTTAAACTATACAGTGCTAATTACAAATTTGTTTAAACTTCATTCTCAAATTAGATTTTTAAAATTCAAAAATAAATATACAATAATTTTACTTAAACTGTCTCACACACAACTTACTCACAGGACAAGACTTGGAAAACAGTAGCCTAGGGTAATTTTAATTGAGATGTGTGTACAGCCAGTTATCATGTTTGGAAAATAACATTTGTGCAGTCAAAATCTTTGACGGTCCAATCAAGCAGGGCGTGATTATGCTGATTAGCTAATAGCGCACGTTTTAGCTTACCTCGCAAGCACATTACACTAATAGTAAAGTCAGTCATTCTGAACTTTGGGTTTAAAATGTTAACGAGTCCAAGCAACTCGCGTTTATGTAAGTTATACCAAAGGCGAACGTTATATCTCCGTCAAAAGCACATCCAATTTGATACGTATGAAATATGTCTATAATTTCTTTGATAATGCACTAAGTTGGCGTTCTCCGACCAAAATTGAACGGGGAATCGTTTAAGATCACTTTTAAGGCACATTGACAAATGCTTTTCACGCTGTTGTGCTTGTTATGGAGAAATACTTCAGTAGCGTTTTTGAGCTTGTTATTCTCTTTCAAAAGTATTCCAAGTGATTTGCATGGGTGCATATATTTATTATATTATTATATTAACTCTGAATAAATTGCACACATAGCCATGTGTATACGCGTACTGCGTGACGCGCTTGTTTCGCGCGCTACTGCAAGTGAAAGGGCTCTGGTTAGAGCAAAATACATTGCAATATAAATTATCTCGATTCATGACGTTTGAAAGAAGTTACAGCAATTCGCGCAATTTGGGGATTATGCTTTTGGCGGAGATATAAAACCTACAATAGAATCAGTTAAAATTGAATTTTAAATTTTACGACTTGCCGCGCGCACTATTGTATGTTGTAAGTTAAGTGTAAAAGTTGCGTAATTTGACGAAATTCGTTGATTCTTGATATTTCTTAATTGTTAATGCTCGCGCCCGCTTCATTTCCTTGATTTATATTTTAATGAAAATGTCTGAACACATTCGTTAAAGAACATTTTAAATAGCCCAAAAAATCTAAGAAAAATTGAAAAAACTGCCGAGTTATGGCAAAATATAAAACTACGCCCAGAAACCTTTACCGCCTGCCGGGCACACTAGAGGTGATCATTTTTCAACAGCACGTTGGTCATTGCGCGTCACGCCTTACTGGGCCGCGCTCAGCCTTTCATTCCGCCTAATGTTATTTTTATGAACATGATAGCCTGAGGTCCCCAGCTGTAAGTCACGTCAAGTTTACTTTTTGCACGGCGCACGCTTGATTGAGCCTGGTAGTCATGTGTCATGACTTGCTCTATCCAAAGCCCTTGCGCTTGCAGTAGCGTGCGTCCGCCTGGCCTTGACTTGTGAAACAAGCGCGCCCGAAGTGGCGCGAAAGCACCTGGTTAGGTGAATGTCATAACGACCACATTAATTTGCAAAGTTAAAAAGCTGTGATCTTTTATTTAGTCTAAAATCAAACTTATTTAATTCTAAATTTGTAGCGCAATGCGTTACTGTGCCGCGCCGCGCACTCAATGAGGCTTCTCACAGCGACATCGGCTAGATTGGCGAAATGCGCTACTGTGCCGCGCCGAGCTGCCATGAATTGACATCGTCAATTAAATTCCAAATCATTAACACATTGCATTAACACTGCTCTCCGAGCGGCCTTCGAGGAGGCATGTCCCATTACTTACATCACTAGTACGTGCTGTCCGTAAACCACCCTGGCTAACTCGAGAAGTTGAGGAAGCTCAGAGGGGTACAAAACGCAAACTCGTCACAGCCCGTCGCATTAAAACTTATGCTTCTTGGCTCGCTAATAGAGGAAGCAACAAGCAATACAACAAAATCCTGGCTAACTCCCAGCGCAACGCGTGGCGGAATTTCTGCAAACAGCAAAGACACAGAATCGGTCAAAGAATCCGGAAGGATGAACAAGATTCTGAAAACCTGCACTGACACCAATAACAAACTTGAAGCCGTTTATAAACCAAATGGCGAACTCACCATAAACACAAAAGAGATATTGGAAGTCATGACACAAACCCACTTCAGTACAGTAGAGAAGGGAAAGTGTTACTGATCCGCCAGTTCCGCTTCTCCCCCCCCCCCCCCCCCCCATTAAAGTTGTCCCAAATTTTGCTTCTGGGGAGCTAACTTTTAATTTTACGAGACCAGAGACGGAAATTTTGTTGAAAACCGGAAGGTTCTATTCATTTTACTTTTGGAGATATACCCCAGCCGGTAGGGCGTAAAATAACAAATATTAAGAGTTTAAAAAATGTTTAGTAATTTGTCATGAAGCTAAAACAATAATTTTTTGCAGCCATCCTTATAGAATTAGAAGCTAATAAACTAACAGATTCTTAAATTTCAGATTGCTTACAATATGTATTTTTTTCGAGCGATAAAACTACATTTAACAAAATACTGCGAAATATATCGTCGAAAAAGCATAAAAGCGCAGCATTTGAATTTTGCGCCTCATTGTGCACTTCCTACTAGTACCACCGCTAGCCAGTAACTTTTGCTGGGAAATTCTGGCAGAACACCAGACCTGCATGCTATCTCCCCTGTTTACAGATAGACTCCAGAGAGGGTTCCATTGATACGAACATAATCCTAAGCATGCAAACGATACTCTCTATTGTACACTAATTCATAACCCTTTATGTTTAAAAATCAGTTCTTTTCTTACTGCACCAATATACCTAAATGAAGCTACCTGTTCATGTTCACTTTCAGTGTCCACTAGATCCTATATCTGAACCCCTTTCTTCGCTCCTGAACTTCTGCAGGCACATGAGTTAATTCCTTGTCCCCCGTCTCAATTAAGAAAACTGCTGCCAAAGCACAGAGAAGCGAAAGCACAGCAAGGAGTATCCACGGAACTGCTCTGGTTGTTGCTGGACCCAGATTGTTGAAAATATAGGGTCCGGCAAAGCCTCCAAACTTACCTAATCCTGACCCGAGAGTGAAAGCAACTCCTCGGTGGGATGTCGGCGCAATCTCTGACGTCCACAGGTAGACATTAGAGAAACAGATGCTCACGGTCGTCAAACCTATCAGAGACAAAACACTATCCAATCCCCAACCGTTGCCTAAATCCACATCCACTATTGCAATCAGGAACACCAGGGCCGAAAGACACTGGAAGACAATCATGGCCCTTCTCCTGCCCAGGAACTGTATCACTGGCATACTTAGACAACACGCTATAGCCTCTCCAACTCCTCCCATCACAAACCCAAGGTAAAGGCTAGCCGAAGGCAATATCATATCCCATGCAAAGTTAAATCCGTAGTAGAACATATTAATACAGAACCAGAGAGGTGCCAGGCATAGGCCCTCCTTAAAAAGTACTGGGTAAGTCCACAGGTCTTTCAGCTGCTGGATGAAAGTCTGTTCCCTATCATTCACCTTCTCCGTATCTACAATCTCAATTTCATCTACGTCCAGATCAGCTGTAGTCAAAGCAGCTAGCGCTTTCAGCGATTTCTTTGCTGCCTTCATATCGTTATTGACGAGGTGAAACCGTGGTGACTCGATCAGAAACACATAGACGTGAAGATTACAGACAAGAGCTAGGATCGCTGTTGTTAGGAACATGTAGTTCCAATCGTAATTGAAATATCCGGTCGCTATTAAGAATGGATAGCCAGCTACCCATGTTAGGCCCTGAAAAGCATTCACAGAGGTTCGGTACTTGATTCCCGTCAGTTCCATCATTAGTATGTATGTTCCAGTGAAAGTCACGAAATCTCCGAAACCAGTGAAGAATCTGATCGCAAGGAGGATACTGTAATTATGGCACCACGTTCCCACCAGATGCGCAATGACGGTGACCAAAACAGATACCCTCGCTGCCTTCACTCTCCCAATATTGTCCCACACATAACCTCCAGTTATGAGTCCAAACAGAGATCCTACGAAGAACATGGAGTCTATGAGCGTTTTTTGTGCACTTCGTGATCCAACATCGCAGTACAAATCCAAATCTGCTGAAAATGAGGTGCGCTGAATATGCCATTTTATGTCCGACGGTCCAAAAACCAGCTCTTCTTTTCCATCCAAAATTTCGGTGATATCGCAAGGAAACATTTCCAGTAATGTGGTATTATCTGTCGTCAAATTCTTGCATTTTTCAGATATACAGGACCAAATATCCCCGGGCTCTGGGTCCATTCCTGAATTAGCTCGATTAGGTTATCATTAGATCGGAATGATTATAATTCCATAATAGTATTTAAGTAGATAGCTTATTTAGATAATATTCAGTATGATTTTAAAATTGTAATGAGAGTAATTTCAGTACCTGCGAATGTAGTAACGAAGGAACTGGTAGCGGCGTAAACCTGAGCGATGGAAATATACAAGACCATAAGTGTATATTTCCATGTCCGGTGCTCAACTAACTCCTCAATAAGATCATCAACACTCCTTGAGACTGTCATATTTTATAGCTAGCAGTCCTGGTAAGTTATGGTTGCAACGTTGAAAATGAAACAAATGGAAAATAATATAAAGCTTCATATATTTTGAAAGTCAACAGTAATAGCTGTAATACACAATTTAAATATAATATAATCAAAGCGGTTCGTTATATTATTATTATCATTAACAACTTACATACATTTTTAGAACATTAACACATGAAGCACAGGTTTGCTGTACTGGGGGATTACGAACCCCCTCCAGCCAGTTTCAAGCCCTGATTCAAATTAAGTACTGATGACTAAGCTGCAAAGTAAAACTAAATCAATTATGAAATATTATTCTCCCATGATCATGCAATAAATGTCCATTATGTAATAGTTGTTCTCTCATTCTCGTTTACGCTAATATAATGTAATTTACCCATGTGATAACTACCCATGCGATAACTTCCCATGCTCAAAGGCATTCAAATTTCAAAACCGTCAAATATCCAAATTTGTTCATCTTTTTTTTTTGCGTTATTAATATTTTAGCAGATAATTTGTAAATTAATTTTTCATACAATGAGCAAGAAAGGCAGCTGTTAAGCAGTAATTAAAGATTTCAAAATATCTATAGATCAATGTTTACTGTTCTTATAGCTCAACTGTTGGTATCTCAGGAATTTGTCAGCTCATTGTTTGGTGCGAAGACTTTTGGCGTGAAGACTGCTTATGTTATATACTCGTTTTAGCAGTTTTAGTACTAGACATTAAACAGTATTTTACCGTAGTATTTTAGGGCATTTATTAGTGTACGACATTTAGTACAGCAGGGTAGTGCAGAGAGTTTTAGGGAAACAGAAAGTTTATTTTAACATCTCTGTTTTGGTTATCAAAGAGTTCAGTTTAACAACTCTATTTTGGCTATAGGAGGATAGTTAAAGATATTGTTAAGGGCAAAGAGTTTTAGGGAAACAGAAAGTTTATTTTAACATCTCTGTTTTGGTTATCAGAGAGTTCAATTTTACATCTCTGTTTTGGCTATAGGAAGGATAGTTTGGGATTTGTTTAGGGATTGCTAAAACGAGTGGGAGATTGTTTATACCATCTAAGGATATTTAAGAGTGGGCCTGTTGGATGGCAGGACACTTTTTGGTTTGAATACAGCAGACGTTTACAGCTAATGTTTACAGTTAAAGAACTAGGCTATTCGAATTATTGACGTGGTATTTGAGGAACACTGAGATATTGTAATTACAATTCTTAACGGTTTATTCAAATTGAAGTATTTTCCCTTGTCACCTTGCTGAACCAAATATAAAGGAAAAGAGCCTTTTATCAACTGGAGCCTGATTAATCAATTGGTAAATACCCTCGAAGTGAACTGAGCATAGATGACTAGTGGCAGTGACAAGGAAGAAAAGGTTGCAGCAGCGGCTGAAGCGAAAGAAGAGTTGGAGAAAATCAAAGCTGAACGAGAGAAAATCAGAACCGCACTGGAAGAGCTCAAAGTGCAGGAGAAAAAGATTAAAAAAGAGGTGTTCGAAGTGGGCGATTCGGATTTGGAGGATAACGAGAGCGAGAATGATCATGACGGATCAGGGAAAATTTTGAATTCAAAATTATCCCGAGCAGCTAAATTGAAGAGGTTTGAAAAAGGAGAAGATTTTTCCATGTTTTGTGAGAGATTTCTCTCATACGTGAGAATAACCAGATTGAAGAGTCCATTACTGAATGAGCATTTGCTCCAAAGTGTGGACGATAAAACCTATTCGGTATTGAGGGCAGTCAAGCTGAGTGATAGGGAGAAAAAAGATCCTGAGCTTTTTTGTGCGCTCTACAAGCGAGCCATCTATGGCAACGAAGCTACAGCACTTAAAAACGAACTGCTTAACTGTCGTCAGCGGCAGGGAGAAGATATAGGTGAGTACGTTTTTCGACTGAGGGCGAAGTCGAATGTAGCTTACTTGGATGTAACAGTGGCGGAAGACAATTGTCTTTTGGCTCTTTTACGAGGAGTAAGGAGCAAAAATATGATGCAGCAGCTCAATGTAGCCAGCTTCGCTTCATTTGAGGAAGCAGTGAAATTGGCAGAGAAAATAGAAGGCGTTGAGAAGATGATGAATGAGAACGATAGAGAAATTCCCGTTTCTTCGATTATGAAACAAACGGCATTTTCCGACGAGCCAACCGTTCACGACCCCTCATTTTCGAGGCAAAATAGTCGGGAGGAGCAAAAAGAAGCTACTTATCAGAGACCTACGGGGGATGGCAGATCGAGATCTTGGTCCGGTGAAAATAGGGACAAATGGCAAGGAGATAACAGAAACTCGTCAAGACCCAGACCAGTGCACGATAGAGAGCGAGACGGGTGGCGGAGTTACAAGAACATAACGTGCTGGAATTGTAACAAGACCGGACATGTACGAGCTAACTGCTGGGCGAGAAGAAGATCCGGTGGAGAATTCAACCGACAGTACAATGGAAATACAGGTACATTTAAAAGAGATCAATCTGATTCTCGTCGTTATGGCCAACCTGCATATCAGGGAAACTATAAAAGCTTTAATAATTATCGGGGCCAAAATTATGCACGTAATCAGGGGAATAGCAGAGGAGGAAACATGATGCAGCGGGGTAATTTTCACCAGACCGGCAACACGGGGTTTCCTGACAATTCTTTAAACTAGAAAGTGGTTGTACAGGCGTCCGGGTGGATCCATACAATTGTATGACAAATCAGGGCGTATTCAGAGGGGAATGCTCTAGAGTACAACCACAGTGTCCCGATATAATAGTAAGAGGTAGTTGCCAGGACATTGCAGTCAATGTATTAGCAGATACCGGTGCAAGCGTTAGTTTAGTGAATATTCGGTTAATTGACCGTTTAAATATGACGCAACACATTAGACCTTCCCGAATAAGAGTTGCTGGCCTTTCTAATAAACTCATTCCCATGAGAGGGGAGATCGAGTTACAGGTCAAAATTGCTGGTACATCGGTCACGCACAAATTTGTGGCCTGTGATGTAATTTCCGAGGATATCTTAGCAGGAAACGACCTACTAAGGAAGCTTGAGGCACGCATATATCTCCCGGAAAAACTTTTAACAACTACTTACGGCCAGGAACAGTTCATCGATAGACCGATTAAGTTGGTAAATCGTTGTAAGGTCAAATGTAGCAGGTCCGTCACGGTACCTGCTAATTCAGTAGTGTATCTGACCGGGAAGATCAATCCTAGAGGAAGTAAGGGGTCTAACTATGAAGGTGTTGTCTTCGGTAGTCGCAACTTGGTAGAATCGACTGGAGTTGCAGTGGAAAATGCAATTGCATTTTCTTGCAACAACAGAATACCATTGAGATGTATAAATCCCATGTCTATTGATGTTGTGATCAACAAGAACAGAGTTATTGGATTCATGGAACCCATGGAAGAAACTCCTAATATGGTGAGGGGAGTAAGAAAAGTAAGAAGGGGAGAAGCTTATTCAGCTGCGATCAATATACCCAGGTTGGAGGATGCAGTGCCGGAGGAGATCTATAGAGAGAACGGTAGATGGCGAGATATGGAAAGTCTATATAAACAACTCAGGGTAGATGATATTGACATCACGCCACAGTTGAAGGCTGAGTTAAAGGACTTACTTGCTGAGTACAGTCATTGTTTCTCGAGAGACAAGTTTGATCTAGGAGTAGCAACATTTTATGAGGCTAATCTCCGGCTTAAAAGAGATTATGTTGCAAAGTGGGTCCCGAGTAGAGACATAAGTTACAAAATGAGGCCTCACATGGACAAGGAAATTGGGAATTTGGTCAAATCGGGTCAAATTGAGAGATGTCATTACAGTAATTGGAATTCTTGTGTATTCATGGTGGTTAAGCCGGGCCAAACAGATTCTTACAGAATGGTTCAAGACATGCGCCAGCTAAATGAGCAAACCCTACCTGACAATTTTGAGTTGCCTAGAATTAACACAATCATGGACAAAATGTCAGAGTGCGGGTTCTTAACCAGCTTTGACTTCACTAAAGGCTTCAATCAGATTAGGTTGAGGGAGGAGGATCGGCCCCTCACAGCATTTACCCACCATGACGGATCCAGGTACCAGTGGGCACGACTAGTCATGGGCCAGACCAGCTCATCAAGCCAATTCGCTAGGTGCATGTCCTACCTTTTCTCAAAAGTTCCTTTTAGTTCTTTGATTTGCTTTTTGGATGATATCCTTGTAGGCTCCAATTGTCCAAAGGAGCACCTGAGGAGGATTCGATTCATTTTGGCAAGATTGTCATGGGGCGGGATCAAGATCTCCACCAGTAAAACCCAATTGATGAGACAGGAAGTCAAGTTTCTGGGACATATGATCAGTAAAGAGGGACTGAGGATCGATCCAAAGAGGACAGAAGCAATCAAGCAGTTACAACCTCCAGATTCTGTCAAAAGGTTACAGAAATTTCTAGGTGCCCTGAATTATAATCGTGGATTCATTAAGGGATTCAGTTCCATTGCAGCACCTTTGTACAAATTGTTACAAAAGGGGGTAACTTTCAAATGGGACTCTGACTGTCAGTCTGCGTACAAGGGCTTAATCCAAGCCATGTGTCAGGCCCCTACGTTAGCAATACCAGAGTACAACGATCCAAACCAGTCATATGAGGTCACAGTAGATTCCAGCAAGATAGGGCACGGTGCAATGCTGACGCAGTTAATTGATGGACAACGGAGAGTTATATCGTACTGGTCCAAGGCTGTGCCAGTGCATATGCAGAAGTTAGGAGCTAGTAGATTGGAATTCCTGGGATTGTATTACAGCCTGCTTCATTATAGAATATATTTGGAGAATACTTCATTTCGTGTAATTACAGATTGTAAAAGTTTGCTCAACTTGACGACTATTTTTCGCAAGGAAAATAGTTATATGCAAAGAAGGCTGGCTGACTTGGCGTCTTTCCGGTTTAAGGTAGTGCATGTCTCCGGGGAGAGCAATGATATTCAGTGGGCGGATTATCTTAGTCGGAATCCTGTGGAAATAGAGACCACGTCAGTAGCCACGCAGACCAGTGATGATGCAATTGCATCGATCAAATCCATCGTGGTAGAGAGAGAACAGGATTCATTTGACAAAGTTGAGAGTAAGCAGCAGGGATCAGAGAAACAGTACACACGGACACACATTACACGGGTGCTGAAATCGGAGATAGAATTACCTGAGCAGCCCATTACGCTGGCAGAAATTCGGAGAGAATATGCTAATGATACAATTTTATCAACAGTAATTAAATGGGTAGAAAGTGGGCAACCTCCAGATAATGTCAGTTACCGTAGGGATTCTGCTGAGCTTTGTCACTATAGACAAAATTTTGACATGATGACGGTCAAGAAGGGGATCCTACATCGCAGATGGGTAAATCCCACTAACAGACAGGAGGACAGAGATCTTATTGTGGTGCCGAGGCCACTTATTGACAGAGTTTTACATTCGTACCACGATGGCAATTGCCACGTGGGTGCGGATCTAGCACTGGAACACTGCCAGAAGAGCTTTTACTTCTACAAACAGCGCAAAATTTACAAGTTATATTGCGAAGCATGTATCACGTGTGCACAGGGTAAGCAGCCTCGCAGTTTCAAGAAAGCTCCATTGAAACCCATTGTTTACAGCCACTTCGGGCAGTGTGTTGCCATTGATTACTTAGAGCCGTCTAAGAAGCCTACAAAAAGGGGCCATACAGCACTGTTAACAATGGTAGATATGTTTTCAAATTATGTGGTGTGCAAACCAGTGAAATCTACAGGCACAGAGGAAGCCATTAAGGTTATCATAAATGAATGGATCCTGAAATTTGGAGTCATGTCTACAATCATACACGACTTAGGACCGAGTTTCTCGAGCACTTTGTTCAAGTCGGTCTTAAAAATGTTCAACATTAAGGATATACACGGAGTT
Source organism: Bolinopsis microptera (assembly GCF_026151205.1). Taxonomy (NCBI): domain Eukaryota; kingdom Metazoa; phylum Ctenophora; class Tentaculata; order Lobata; family Bolinopsidae; genus Bolinopsis; species Bolinopsis microptera. The sequence goes on from NC_087072.1 coordinate 25,000,859, forward strand.
CCGTGGAAATGTCAGACCAACGGACGAGCTGAGGCCTTCAACAAGAAAATCAATGTTTGTATGAGAACATGTCTAAATGAGAATCAGTGGCAGGACTATGACTTGTGGATTAACTACATAATGTTTGTGCTCAACAGCTTGAAATCCACTAGGACCAAATACTCAGCCAATTTTCTGTTATTTGGGCGTGAAGTCATGAGTGTGAGAGACTTGTATTTACACGATGATGAGAGATTAGAGCAGATCTATTCCGAAATAGATGACGATGACGCTAGACAACTTCTTGCATACAATTTGTATCGAAACATAGCTGAGGTGACTAGAAAAGCAGCTGCGAACAATGCTGTAAAGGCGAAGTTTATGAAGACGAGCTACGATAAAGGAGTAAGAGGACCATTTTTCGAGAGTGGGGAGTGGTGCATGTTATTGGTTCAAAGACCTGGACACAAGTTTGCTCCCAGATTTCAGGGACCATACAAGATAGTAGAGAAGCTTAGTGATTGGAACTACATTGTCCAGGTGGGACAGGAGAAGAAGGTAACCAGCATCACGAAGATGAAACCTTATAAAGGGGGAAAACCACTCACCAAGGTTCCTGGAGCGGCTGTGGGATTTCCCAGCGGCTGTTCTGTGGAAAATGAAAACAACGTGAGTGAGGTGAGCCTTCTATCACCTGGAGCGGCTGTGGGATTTCCCAACGGTTGTTCCGGGGAAAGTGAAGGCAACATGAGTGAAGTGAGCCTGGTCACTGATAGTGATTCAGATGATTCAGATGATTATCACATCATCACGAGGAGTCGGAAGAAGAAGAGGGATCAAGGAATTCCTTGTCCTTCATCTAAAATCAGTAAAAGTGGAGGAAAAGCGTCAGCACCAGTGAATCTCACAAGTTCTGGAAATGATGTACCACAGACTGAAGTCGGAAGAGGAGATCCGGCCATTTTGGTGGAAGAGGAGGAACGAGGATTGGATGACACGATAGTAAACTCATCACTCAACGATGTACCGCGTCAGGAAGAAGATCCACAAGTAAATCTAAGTGCAGATACCACCGAATCTTTTCACGATGCACTAGATTCAAGTCAATCTCAAAACATTGACTCTAGTCCGGAAGTAACGGCTGCAACTGCTGGACCGAGCAGAGAGGGCAATATGCAATTCGGAGAAATAGATAGTAGAGGACTTACTCTTGCTGACATAAGTCGTGAGGAAGACGGCAGAGATCCGAGGAGAAAGTATGGACTCAGACCGAGAAAGAATAAACCGAAGTATGTTTAAACACAGGAGAAATGTCGGAAATGACTAATTTAAAGTCATATAGACTGGAACGGTAATTTGCGTGATATATTTGATAATTGTGCACAATGGTATTTTGTCAAAGTATTTACAGTAAAATCACGGTATCAGGGATTTTAAGAGAACAACCTTGTTGTTACCTTTTCGTTTTAACAGTCTTATTGTATTACTAGGTCGACCTGAGTGTTGATTCCTACCGTATTCGGGAGATTGATCACCTCTTTTTTACATTAAGTTTGAATCATAACAACACTTTACTTAAAGTAATACTAATCTTGACATCAATTAGAACATGGTTATTTTCAACTTGGTGATGACATTGATTTTGGGCAGCTTTGGTGCCAGTTTTAATAGCAAGAGGGACACATTTTTTTTTCAAGTTTATGTGGGTTTTAAAAAACACTTTGTAGGTAGATTTGATATATATTAGAATTTGTAAAGTTATCCATTGCAATTGCAACGGGAGAACTTCCACAAAATTTTGTGGGGAGGATATGTTATATACTCGTTTTAGCAGTTTTAGTACTAGACATTAAACAGTATTTTACCGTAGTATTTTAGGGCATTTATTAGTGTACGACATTTAGTACAGCAGGGTAGTGCAGAGAGTTTTAGGGAAACAGAAAGTTTATTTTAACATCTCTGTTTTGGTTATCAAAGAGTTCAGTTTAACAACTCTATTTTGGCTATAGGAGGATAGTTAAAGATATTGTTAAGGGCAAAGAGTTTTAGGGAAACAGAAAGTTTATTTTAACATCTCTGTTTTGGTTATCAGAGAGTTCAATTTTACATCTCTGTTTTGGCTATAGGAAGGATAGTTTGGGATTTGTTTAGGGATTGCTAAAACGAGTGGGAGATTGTTTATACCATCTAAGGATATTTAAGAGTGGGCCTGTTGGATGGCAGGACACTTTTTGGTTTGAATACAGCAGACGTTTACAGCTAATGTTTACAGTTAAAGAACTAGGCTATTCGAATTATTGACGTGGTATTTGAGGAACACTGAGATATTGTAATTACAATTCTTAACGGTTTATTCAAATTGAAGTATTTTCCCTTGTCACCTTGTTGAACCAAATATAAAGGAAAAGAGCCTTTTATCACTGTCCCTTGATTCCTCAAGTCTCTTCTGGTCTGCAGTTATTTAACAGGGGCAAGTTTAAACAATGGCGGGTGCCAAACAATAGCAGGTGCCAATAGTGGGTGCCATTAAATCTACACGACCGGACGCCAGTCATCTACCGCGAGTATCAATTGAGCTTCTCAAACAAAAGTAGGCAACAAAGCATGATTGTAATTTAAGAAGCTTTGCCAGCACTTTTGAGTTCAAGGAAGGTAGGTCTCAACACTGCCTGTCATGGACGATGATGTATTTCTGTTTAGACTTTAAGCCTTCCTCATGAGCGACGTGAGGAGTTCGCGCCCCTGAGTGGCAGCCAAGTCACCATAATGGTTGTGTGCCTTCCTTCCACTTCCAGTTCCGAAATACTAACCTAATGAGAGCTATTCATAGCTTGGACAGTATAAACATAAATAAGTTCGACATGTCTAGTTTTGCTTTGGTGGGATTCATAACCAACGTCTGGTCAAATTCAGCAGTGTGCTCCATACCCCTTAGTATCTAGCTTTGTTATCAAAACACGTGATTCGATCACGTGATGTTATCTCATTGCAAACAGGGTTTATTTGTTTGATGTGAACTCTACCCTGGAGTGGCCTGCATCACACACATCGCGTTGACGGCGTAGCATATGTCTCCACTGTACTCGGTTGGTAGCCAGAGCTTCTGTTGTGTTGTTGTCGATGTTCTCAACACCTATAAACTTAGCAGCATCTTCAAGTACGCAGGTCTTCCAGTTCTTACGGGGTCTGACCCTTGACCTCTTTCCATAATTTGGCTTCCAGTTCAACAGAAACCTCGGTAGTCTAGAGTCTGGCATTCTTACTAAAACTACATGTCTAAACCAACGCAGCCTGGCAGCACTGATGAAAGTCTCAACTGACTTGATGCCAGCCCTCCTAAGAACTTCTTCGTTGGACACATGAAAGAACCATTTAATCCTAAGGATCCTTCTTAAGGAAGTCTGATGGAAAACCGAAAACCTCGAAGCGTTTCATCTGCTTTTTGGTGGTGTTCCAGACTTCAGCTCCATACAACAAGATGGTGATTAAGATTCAACTTCGCTCGACAGAAGTAATTCTGGCAGCTTCTTACATGGATATTAATGGACCAGCTCCATCCCACGAAACCACACCTCTAGCCAAATACGTTATAGACAAAAATACCACTCATAATAGGCTCTGACACCAACTCCCAACACAATCTTTGGGGTAACAGGTTGTGCAATAGAATAGGGTAGGAACTCCTTGATTTCCTCTCGTCGCTAGGGCTCTTCCTCCAACAAAGGTTCAACTCAAACATTCCTTAACTCACGTGGTCATAATTCCATCATTGACCTCACCATAACCAACCAACTGGGGGCTGCACTGATCAGCAACTGGCACGTTAGCGATATTTACTCAAACTACGATCACAGATATATTATATGTTCGACATCACATCTGGTCCCAAAAAAGAACCAAAACAATTACGCTTAGTCAAGAACACTGACTGGGTGAAATTTGACGAGATTCTTTATAACAACAACGATCTCCACAGCACCTGCGTTATAATACACCACACGAAATTGATCACAAAGTTAACATCATTAACACTGCTCTCCGAGCGGCCTTGATCGAGGAGGCATGTCCCATCACTTACATCTCTAGTGCTGTTCGTAAACCACCCTGGCTAACTCGAGAAGTTGAGGAAGCTCAGAGGGGTATAAGACGCAAACTCATCACAGCCCGTCGAATCAAAACTGATGCTTCTTGGCTCGCTAAAAGAGAAAGCAACAAGCAATACAACAAGATCCTGGCTAACTCCCAGCGCAACGCGTGGCGGAATTTCTGCAAAGACACAGAATCGGTCAAAGAATCTGGAAGGATGAACAAGATTCTGAAAAGCTGTACTGACACCAATAAAAAACTAGACAAAATCTACAGCCCTGAAAGAATCGAAAAGACTCTTCTATCTTTCGATCCTTTGAAGGCTGCAGGACCTGACACTCTGAAACCTATAATTTTCCAAAAGCTTGGACTCATATCAAAGACATAACGAAAAACTTGACATACGTTGCATGCCACTTTTCGCGCCGAATGACCTCAACATAGCTAATGATATCAACAAATGACAATTCGGCTTTAAGAAGGGCTGCTCCACAGAAGCGGCACTTCATAAAGTTACTCACACCACTGAGCGCAGAATAGCCAAGAAAGGATATGTCCTATGCGTCTTTCTGGATATAGAGGGCGCCTTCGACAATGTCTCGTTCAAGGCTATCTCTGAAGCAGTCAAGGCCACGAACGTGGACTTGGCTACAGCGCAATGGATCATCAACAAGGTAACCAATCGATTCATCACACTAAATCATAAGGATAAGTCTAAAAGGGTTCGAATCAGGCGGGGTTGCCCCCAAGGAGGCATTTTCTCTCCTTTCCTCTGGAACCTGGTAGTCGATGATCTCCTTACCTTTACTGCAAAAGACATACCGGGTTACCTGCAAGCCTTTGCGGATGATCTGTCTTCTCTACCGGAAGGGAATGATTTAGACATCATCTGGGACCGAACATGCAAAACTATTAAAACGATAGAGAAATGGTGCAAAACCAAAGAACTGTCTATTAGCGCCCTTAAAACTCAGATAGTCATGTTTACAGCTGGAATAGTAAGTGGAATAAGGACTCTAAGACCTATAACAGTTGGCAACAACATTATAGGTCTGTCTAAGTCTGCTAAATTTTTAGGAGTGACCTTGGACAGCAAAGTTCTCAACTTCAATGAACATATCATAAACACCACCAAAAAATCCACGACATCCCTCATGCAATGTCGAAGAGCTATTGGCCCCACATGGGGTATGAGCCCAAAAACATGCAGATGGATGTACACTGCTGTCATCCGTCCAATCCTATCATACTGCTGTAGTATATGGATCAGGGCCACTCAAACGGACTACAACGCGAAGAAACTCGAGTTGGGCACGTTTTCACCGAGTGACGCAGTCACGAGGTACAGTCAGTTGATAGATAACGGCACTCCTTTGGTCAGGAGTTCTATAACTTACCGTATATTAGTAGGAGGTGCAGATTAGATCGCCGGTCATGATAACCAATTTTTGAAAAAGTACCATGCAGAGTTAGGAGCCATAATTACTAGCTCTTATACTGAACAAGAATTACGCTGGTTAGCGGACGCTAGATTTTCATTGACCGAAGGCATTGCTTTTTAAAATTTTAACTCACAATCATTTCATGTTAATTATTCAAAATATCAAATAACTCTTCTTCTTCATTCATAATTTAATTTTCTTGTGGCGATACGGAGCACCAAATGTAGGGGGAATTGCCGTTGTTAGTTATGGCGGACTTACTGCCTTTTATAATCAGAATCGATTTCAACTGATTCCTCTCTAAAAAGGCAGTAAGTTCCTTTTTTCATCAGATACAGTCAACTCAGAAAATACAATAGTTTTATATTTTTGATCATATCCTTACTATATAATTATGTGGGCCTCCTGTGCATCAATACTAATGATACCAAAATGTCAGTCTGTCTGTCTACATTCCCGTAATGTTTATCGGGGTCACCTAATCACGTGACTAGGTAAACCCATCACCTGATCACACGTAATGAATAAACTCGTTATGCTTTGTATCTCGGTCATCTGAGGAGCTACAGCTCCTATTTTTTCAGGACAAACGTAATTCGAATGGCCAAACACAATCCAATAAAATGTAGCTCGATCCGACTATTCAAACTACAAAATAAATCAAAAATGAACACGAATATTTTGATAAATATTTTGACAAATTACTCGAACCAGTAGTGGTAAGTCATACTAGAAAGAATTATTTCAATGTGTGTAGTCGTTTTACATTTGGTTGCAATTAGCGAGCTCTGTTATCAGCTGTTGTAACTTGCGATAAGAAGTGCTTTTAGTGTGATAGTTGTGGAGCCTGTATACAATAACTATAAATTGGAATGGTAATCGTACTGTAGTGCGACACGTACTCTAGCGCGACAAGTACTCTAGTGTGAAGTCCGACAAAAACACCCTCTGTCGCACTACCTAGTACGTGTCGCACTACGATCTGCAGGTAGCGTACTACTGAGACTCTAGTACGACAAAATATCCTGTTTTATTTCCAAGTTCAGGTTACATCCTATCCTTCTTATGGACCATTAAGTGATTCGTCGGATCGGTTCACGTCACTTATTTTGAAGTGATCTTGTGGACCCGATTCGTCGGTGTATTTCGAAGTGATCCACTGATCATAATTCCTTCGGGTCAGTTCAAGCCATTAGCCACGTACGCGTATGCAGTAGGTATGTGATCCACTGAGTCACTCGTAAGCAGCATATGTTCCTAATACCTATCACACCCATCGTATGAAGGTATATCTCCGATTGGAATAACAAGTTCATATGCGTGGGCCATATATAAGGTCACGATGATTCTACCGAAGCATCGAACAACATCAACATGTCTTCTACAATCACGTTCATTCCTGGACGCACTACTGGTTCAAGAAACTATATCCACGAAGGTTACCGCTACTTTCTTCTTTGGGATTCAGTACGGGAACCCATTGGAATATACACGATGCAGTACTCATACCATGAACATACGAAGCATTCGGTCAATGAACCCGATAAGATGATCTGTTTAGTGCCAGACATGCATATCAAGTAGCGAGAGCTACAAACAGTGTTTTTAATGAAATATACCACGAACTGGATGTTAAGGAATACGGAAATCTTGTATTAAACAAGAAATGCGGCCGCTTTTTTTTGTGCATGGCCGCTCAATTTCCCGATCCGTGATGGCGTATTTTATCATTTTCTATACAACCTGGGGACCCCAGTTTTTACTGTTTATAAGTATGCAGATATGGCGAAGTGACAGGCCGAGCGCCACCAAGTTAATATAATTCCATATTGAATTTGAAAATCGTGTATATTTTTAAAAACCATATGCTTATTGTTTATGCAACCTGACACCCGACACGGATGTGTGCAAAATAGTATCACAGTGCTGGCAAGCACGACCGGTGCATTTATTGTGGGTATACTATGTACCCCCTTTACTATTATACCCCCTTTACTATTATACCCCTTTGGTACACGTTACAAGCCTCTTTCGTGCACGCGAAGCGTGCACTCCGGCCGGAGGCGGCGGCCGAAGGCCGCCGCCTCCGGCAGGAGTTTTTCAGGCATTAAGACTCATCGGAAGTCGTTCAGCGGATTTATTTTTAGTTCAAAACATTCTAATTTGATGTCAAAGATGACAGGAATAAAAAATAGTTATGTTGAGATTTTTAAGAAATTTGCATAAGATACTCGCCAGCACTGTTATACGAAATTCGGTAAAAAACCCAAAATCGCCATATTCAGGTGCCTTAAAAACCATGTTAAAATCGAGTTAGAGATCTGAATTTTTTCAGGGCGTCTAGACGTTGACCAAATCGACTGCAAAAAAAGTTTCAGGTTTCAGGAACATTGGGAAGTGGGTTTTCTAGAACCCCTGTTTTACGACAGATTGTCGTGATATCTATCTATATATATACATATATAATTCGAACAATTGAAACAAATCAAATTGGCGGGCAAACGATCCGTTTCATGATATGTATAAAAACAATACCAATCATCAGTGCCAAATAGAATAATGAAATGTAGCGCTATGACATGTTGCTCCTTTATAAAATAATTTTTATCGATCATGAAACATTTTCAAAATTATCAAAATTTACAAAATTTCCAAAAAAACAGTTTATTGTGTCCGTCCCAATTTTAAAATTGTCTATGAATTAAGGTAGTAAGATATCTTTGGCTTTTAAAGTTGTAAACTGCGTTGGCCTTCGTGTAGTGGTAGAGGAAAATTCTTTACTGAGTTCCGTGAAGCTGGTAGAATTAGGATCCGTATTTGAGAGTTAATTGTTGATTCTGGTTATCAAACGAGAGTGCTCAACAACGACGAGTCGAAGGAGCATAACTAATAAATAGTTGTTGTTTGGTTTCCCAAAGAGAGTGCTCGACTGCAGTTAAGCAGGAGCATTATAATTCGAACAATTGAAACAAATCAAATTGGCGGGCAAACGATCCGTTTCATGATATGTATAAAAACAATACCAATCATCAGTGCCAAATAGAATAATGAATTGTAGCGCTATGACATGTTGCTCCTTTATAAAATAATTTTTATCGATCATGAAACATTTTCAAAATTATCAAAATTTACAAAATTTCCAAAAAAACAGTTTATTGTGTCCGTCCCAATTTTAAAATTGTCTATGAATTAAGGTAGTAAGATATCTTTGGCTTTTAAAGTTGTAAACTGCGTTGGCCTTCGTGTAGTGGTAGAGGAAAATTCTTTACTGAGTTCCGTGAAGCTGGTAGAATTAGGATCCGTATTTGAGAGTTAATTGTTGATTCTGGTTATCAAACGAGAGTGCTCAACAACGACGAGTCGAAGGAGCATAACTAATAAATAGTTGTTGTTTGGTTTCCCAAAGAGAGTGCTCGACTGCAGTTAAGCAGGAGCATTATAATTCGAACAATTGAAACAAATCAAATTGGCGGGCAAACGATCCGTTTCATGATATGTATAAAAACAATACCAATCATCAGTGCCAAATAGAATAATGAAATGTAGCGCTATGACATGTTGCTCCTTTATAAAATAATTTTTATCGATCATGAAACATTTTCAAAATTATCAAAATTTACAAAATTTCCAAAAAAACAGTTTATTGTGTCCGTCCCAATTTTAAAATTGTCTATGAATTAAGGTAGTAAGATATCTTTGGCTTTTAAAGTTGTAAACTGCGTTGGCCTTCGTGTAGTGGTAGAGGAAAATTCTTTACTGAGTTCCGTGAAGCTGGTAGAATTAGGATCCGTATTTGAGAGTTAATTGTTGATTCTGGTTATCAAACGAGAGTGCTCAACAACGACGAGTCGAAGGAGCATAACTAATAAATAGTTGTTGTTTGGTTTCCCAAAGAGAGTGCTCGACTGCAGTTAAGCAGGAGCATTATAATTCGAACAATTGAAACAAATCAAATTGGCGGGCAAACGATCCGTTTCATGATATGTATAAAAACAATACCAATCATCAGTGCCAAATAGAATAATGAATTGTAGCGCTATGACATGTTGCTCCTTTATAAAATAATTTTTATCGATCATGAAACATTTTCAAAATTATCAAAATTTACAAAATTTCCAAAAAAAAAGTTTATTGTGTCCGTCCCAATTTTAAAATTGTCTATGAATTAAGGTAGTAAGATATCTTTGGCTTTTAAAGTTGTAAACTGCGTTGGCCTTCGTGTAGTGGTAGAGGAAAATTCTTTACTGAGTTCCGTGAAGCTGGTAGAATTAGGATCCGTATTTGAGAGTTAATTGTTGATTCTGGTTATCAAACGAGAGTGCTCAACAACGACGAGTCGAAGGAGCATAACTAATAAATAGTTGTTGTTTGGTTTCCCAAAGAGAGTGCTCGACTGCAGTTAAGCAGGAGCATTATAATTCGAACAATTGAAACAAATCAAATTGGCGGGCAAACGATCCGTTTCATGATATGTATAAAAACAATACCAATCATCAGTGCCAAATAGAATAATGAATTGTATCGCTATGACATGTTGCTCCTTTATAAAATAATTTTTATCGATCATGAAACATTTTCAAAATTATCAAAATTTACAAAATTTCCAAAAAAACAGTTTATTGTGTCCGTCCCAATTTTAAAATTGTCTATGAATTAAGGTAGTAAGATATCTTTGGCTTTTAAAGTTGTAAACTGCGTTGGCCTTCGTGTAGTGGTAGAGGAAAATTCTTTACTGAGTTCCGTGAAGCTGGTAGAATTAGGATCCGTATTTGAGAGTTAATTGTTGATTCTGGTTATCAAACGAGAGTGCTCAACAACGACGAGTCGAAGGAGCATAACTAATAAATAGTTGTTGTTTGGTTTCCCAAAGAGAGTGCTCGACTGCAGTTAAGCAGGAGCATTATAATTCGAACAATTGAAACAAGCACTATTTCTAGGTTATGAGACGGCTAAATGATGCGAATAATAAATCCTCAGATCTCCCAGTACTCTACATTAAAAACACTTTCCAACTACAAAACTTAACCACAAAACCAGCTCTGAGCACTATTTCTAGGTTATGAGACGGCTAAATGATGCGAATAATAAATCCTCAGAGCTCCCAGTACTCTACATTAAAAACACTTTCCAACTACAAAACTTAACCATAAAACCAGCTCTGAGCACCATTTCTAGGTTATGAGACGGCTAAATGATGCCAATTATAAACCCTCAGAGCTCCCAGTACTCTACATTAAAAACACTTTCCAACTACAAAACTTAACCACAAAACCAGCTCTGAGCACTATTTCTAGGTTATGAGACGGCTAAATGATGCCAATTATAAATCCTCAGAGCTCCCAGTACTCTACATTAAAAACACTTTCCAACTACAAAACTTCACCACTAAACCAGCTCTGAGCACTATTTCTAGGTTAATATGAGACGGCTAAATGATGCCAATTATAAATCCTCAGAGCTCCCAGTACTCTACATTAAAAACACTTTCCAACTACAAAACTTAACCACTAAACCAGCTCTGAGCACTATTTCTAGGTTAATATGAGACGGCTAAATGATGCCAATTATAAATCCTCAGAGCTCCCAGTACTCTACATTAAAAACACTTTCCAACTACAAAACTTAACCACTAAACCAGCCTCTGAGCACTATTTCTAGGTTATGAGACGGCTAAATGATGCGAATAATAAATCCTCAGATCTCCCAGTACTCTACATTAAAAACACTTTCCAACTACAAAACTTAACCACAAAACCAGCTCTGAGCACTATTTCTAGGTTATGAGACGGCTAAATGATGCGAATAATAAATCCTCAGATCTCCCAGTACTCTACATTAAAAACACTTTCCAACTACAAGACTTAACCACAAAACCAGCTCTGAGCACTATTTCTAGGTTATGAGACGGCTAAATGATGCGAATAATAAATCCTCAGATCTCCCAGTACTCTACATTAAAAACACTTTCCAACTACAAAACTTAACCACAAAACCAGCTCTGAGCACTATTTCTAGGTTATGAGACGGCTAAATGATGCGAATAATAAATCCTCAGATCTCCCAGTACTCTACATTAAAAACACTTTCCAACTACAGAACTTAACCACAAAACCAGCTCTGAGCACTATTTCTAGGTTATGAGACGGCTAAATGATGCGAATAATAAATCCTCAGATCTCCCAGTACTCTACATTAAAAACACTTTCCAACTACAAAACTTAACCACAAAACCAGCTCTGAGCACCATTTCTAGGTATGAGACGGCTAAATGATGCCAATTATAAATCCTCAGAGCTCCCAGTACTCTACATTAAAAACACTTTCCAACTACAAAACTTAACCACAAAACCAGCTCTGAGCACTATTTCTAGGTTATGAGACGGCTAAATGATGCGAATAATAAATCCTCAGAGCTCCCAGTACTCTACATTAAAAACACTTTCCAACTACAAAACTTAACCACAAAACCAGCTCTGAGCACTATTTCTAGGTTATGAGACGGCTAAATGATGCGAATAATAAATCCTCAGAGCTTCCATTAAAAACACTTTCCAACTACAAGACTTAACCACAAAACCAGCTCTGAGCACTATTTCTAGGTTCTGAAACGACTAAATGATGCCAATTATAAATCCTCAGAGCTCCCAGTACTCTACATTAAAAACACTTTCCAACTACAAAACTTAACCACAAACCAGCTCTGAGCACTATTTCTAGGTTATGAGACGGCTAAACGATGCGAATAATAAATCCTCAGAGCTCCCAGTACTCTACATTAAAAACACTTTCCAACTACAAAACTTAACCACAAAACCAGCTCTGAGCACTATTTCTAGGTTATGAGACGGCTAAATGATGCGAATAATAAATCCTCAGATCTCCCAGTACTCTACATTAAAAACACTTTCCAACTACAAAACTTAACCACAAAACCAGCTCTGAGCACTATTTCTAGGTTATGAGACGGCTAAATGATGCCAATTATAAATCCTCAGAGCTCCCAGTACTCTACATTAAAAACACTTTCCAACTACAAAACTTAACCACTAAACCAGCTCTGAGCACTATTTCTAGGTTATGAGACGGCTAAATGATGCCAATTATAAATCCTCAGAGCTCCCAGTACTCTACATTAAAAACACTTTCCAACTACAAAAATTAACCACAAAACCAGCTCTGAGCACTATTTCTAGGTTATGAGACGGCTAAATGATGCCAATTATAAATCCTCAGAGCCCCCAGTACTCTACATTAAAAACACTTTCCAACTACAAAACTTAACCACAAAACCAGCTCTGAGCACTATTTCTAGGTTATGAGACGGCTAAATGATGCGAATAATAAATCCTCAGAGCTCCCAGTACTCTACATTAAAAACACTTTCCAACTACAAAACTTAACCACAAAACCAGCTCTGAGCACTATTTCTAGGTTATGAGACGGCTAAATGATGCGAATAATAAATCCTCAGAGCTCCCAGTACTCTACATTAAAAACACTTTCCAACTACAAAACTTAACCACAAAACCAGCTCTGAGCACTATTTCTAGGTTATGAGACGGCTAAATGATGCGAATAATAAATCCTCAGATCTCCCAGTACTCTACATTAAAAACACTTTCCAACTACAAAACTTAACCACAAAACCAGCTCTGAGCACTATTTCTAGGTTATGAGACGGCTAAATGATGCGAATAATAAATCCTCAGAGCTTCCATTAAAAACACTTTCCAACTACAAGACTTAACCACAAAACCAGCTCTGAGCACTATTTCTAGGTTCTGAAACGACTAAATGATGCCAATTATAAATCCTCAGAGCTCCCAGTACTCTACATTAAAAACACTTTCCAACTACAAAACTTAACCACTAAACCAGCTCTGAGCACTATTTCTAGGTTATGAGACGGCTAAATGATGCGAATAATAAATCCTCAGAGCTCCCAGTACTCTACATTAAAAACACTTTCCAACTACAAAACTTAACCACAAAACAAGCTCTGAGCACTATTTCTAGGTTATGAGACGGCTAAATGATGCCAATTATAAATCCTCAGAGCTCCAGTACTCTACATTAAAAACACTTTCCAACTACAAAACTTAACCACTAAACCAGCTCTGAGCACTATTTCTAGGTTATGAGACGGCTAAATGATGCGAATAATAAATCCTCAGATCTCCCAGTACTCTACATTAAAAACACTTTCCAACTACAAAACTTAACCACAAAACCAGCTCTGAGCACTATTTCTAGGTTCTGAAACGACTAAATGATGCCAATTATAAATCCTCAGAGCTCCCAGTACTCTACATTAAAAACACTTTCCAACTACAAACTTAACCACTAAACCAGCTCTGAGCACTATTTCTAGGTTATGAGACGGCTAAATGATGCGAATAATAAATCCTCAGAGCTCCCAGTACTCTACATTAAAAACACTTTCCAACTACAAAACTTAACCACAAAACAAGCTCTGAGCACTATTTCTAGGTTATGAGACGGCTAAATGATGCCAATTATAAATCCTCAGAGCTCCCAGTACTCTACATTAAAAACACTTTCCAACTACAAAACTTAACCACTAAACCAGCTCTGAGCACTATTTCTAGGTTATGAGACGGCTAAATGATGCGAATAATAAATCCTCAGAGCTCCCAGTACTCTACATTAAAAACACTTTCCAACTACAAAACTTAACCACAAAACCAGCTCTGAGCACTATTTCTAGGTTATGAGACGGCTAAATGATGCGAATGATAAATCCTCAGATCTCCCAGTACTCTACATTAAAAACACTTTCCAACTACAAAACTTAACCACAAAACCAGCTCTGAGCACTATTTCTAGGTTATGAGACGGCTAAATGATGCGAATAATAAATCCTCAGAGCTCCCAGTACTCTACATTAAAAACACTTTCCAACTACAAAACTTAACCACAAAACAAGCTCTGAGCACTATTTCTAGGTTATGAGACGGCTAAATGATGCCAATTATAAATCCTCAGATCTCCCAGTACTCTACATTAAAAACACTTTCCAACTACAAAACTTAACCACAAAACCAGCTCTGAGCACTATTTCTAGGTTATGAGACGGCTAAATGATGCCAATTATAAATCCTCAGAGCTCCTAGTACTCTACATTAAAAACACTTTCCAACTACAAAATTTAACCACAAAGCCAGCTTTGAGCACTATTTCTAGGTTCTAAAACGACAAAACGATGCGAATTATAAATCTCCCACTGCGTAAGCCGGTAAACTAATTAACCGGCTAAAAAAGCTGAGACGGCTATTATGTATTATCGTAACGACATGATCACGGCCGTTAAATGGCTATTAGTTGACTGTTCATAACAGCTGCTCTATATTTGTGCGCTCTATCATAAGGTTGTTTCAGAGCTGCTAAACTCCGGCTAATATAACAAGCCTTTTTATATAGCCATTTAAGAAGGAAAAATACTTAGCACTTTACAACCAACAATCACTCATGTTTTAAACCTTTATAGCGAGTCGGCATATTACAATTTTACCGAAGTCAATTATTTTTACTTGAAAAGTATAAGAGTTAAGACTGCAGAATCTTTAGTATTATAAGTATAAAAAGCAGAAAAACACGCCACATGAGGTCTCAAAATATAGATAACAGTAAGATTTTTAATCTGCCTGCACGTGAGATGGGGGGAATGTTTTTTATTCTTCTTCTTTGCAGGAAGTGGTAACCTGTTCTATCCCTCTAGTTCTTTTTGTTGTTACGCCACTGCTTGTTGTATTTCCTGCTATCACTGGTTGTGTGTTCCGGCCCTGTTAGTGTTCTTGGACAGCCAGGACTGTTTTTCTTTGCTCCTGATAAGATATTTATGATAAGATATTTATGAAAAATAAAATAAGGGGGAAAGGAATTATTCAACGTTTCAATGTGACAACATCGTAATCAAACGTGGGATCAACAGAAATTTGACTCTCATAAATAATATTCAATTCGGATTTCAAATATAATAAGGAGCTAAATAAAGTAGTGTTTAAACCAAATTAATTGATGAGTACGCCCGTCTTATTATATGCTATAGATTGAGTTATACAATATCAATATATACATCTATGCATAATTTGATATGTATGAATCATGATTCCACCTAATTTGTGAACGGAAATTATTGCGGAATCGAAACTTTTTAAATACAGTAAAACCCCGATTGACCGCGGAGTTTGGGGAAAGGAAACATCTGCGGTAAATCGGGGTTCGTGGTAAATCGGGGTTTTGTTTGTTTACATTATACTAATTGTATCGATGTAAATACGTTTGGTCAAAGAAGAGTCAACCTAAAAGTAACAATTACATGGTAGTTCAGTACAATAATAAATATGTTGAGGATATCAACCTTAACAAGATCCTGAAATCATTCTCAGACATGTAGACTTCCTCAAGTCTCATGGAATTAAAATCAAGTCTGAGAATAGAAAGCTTCCATATCTGTATGGTACGACAAAAATGCACAAGGACCCTATTAAATTTCGATTCATTACATCTGGAAGAAATAGTTCCTTGCAGCAGTTGTCTGTAGCTGTTGGATTATGTTTGAAAACGTGTCTGAAAGTTGCTAAAAATTATTCTGGGATTAATCTTACTTCGGAATATGTATTTTAGCATGACGTGTCATTCTTTTTGTTAGTTCGTTTTCAATTTTTGATCTTAATTTTAATTTTCAGTACGTTTTACCTAAAAATATCATTTTTTAGCTAGCAGAATGGTTTTCAGAGGGCATTAATGAAATGTACTATGAGCTGGTCCCAAGTCCAGACGCCATTTTATTCTTTGTAATTTTCAATAACACTGTCTAGTCATTGACTACTGAATATACATGGAAACATATGTGGTCATAAGCTATCTATACTATACATTGCACATCGTTTATTAATTGTAATTAAAGCAAGTCATTGAATGTTTTATCTGGCAACAGTGCACTGGGTAGGAATGTGAGTGGGTACTGTGTATTTTTTGTAGCTCGCTCAATGGTGAATCTTAACGTAGGCCAATTTTATTTAGAGATATCAATTATATCATAGCCAAACTGGGGAAGGTTTTCATAGTCAACTTAAACAAGTTGTGATTACATTACATAAGCTGACGGTTATTTTCGATTTTCTCAAGATCTAACTGATAGAATTTGAAATATTTCCTTGTGTTTGAAGTCATATCTCACGTTTGGCACATAGAAATTCGCGCAAACTTGCTCAGATTATCCGTCTTATAGACATGTGACTATCTGGAAAGTTTAAAGAAATTCTATCAGTTAGATCTTGAGATAATCGACGTTCGTCAAATATCGTACCAAAACCGCCAATTTGAGATATTTTAATGTGTTTGAAGTCATATCTCAAGTTTGGCACATAGAAATTTGCCCAAACTTGCTCAGATTATCCGTCTTATAGCCATGTAACTATCTGGAAAGTTTAAAGAAATTCTATCAGTCAGATCTCAAAATATATGCCTGCGTACCGTACCAATTTGTAATATTTCCTTGTGTTTGAAGTCATATCTCAAGTTTGGCACATAGAAATTCGCCCAAACTTGCTCAGATTATCCGCCTTATAGCCATGTAACTATTTGGAAAATTTTAAGAAATTTCTATCAGTAAGATCTTGAGATAATCGACTTTCGTCAAATATCGTACCGAAACTGCCAATTTGAGATATTTTAATGTGTTTGAAGTCATATCTCAAGTTTGGCACATAGAAATTTGCCCAACTGCTCAGATTATCTGTCTTATAGCCATGTAACTATATGGAAAGTTTAAAGAAATTTTATCAGTCAGAGCTCAAAATATATGCCTGCGTACCGTACCAATTTGAAATATCTTCTTGTGTTTGAAGTCATATCTCAAGTTTGGCACATAGAAATTCGCCCAAACTTGCTCAGATTGTCCGTCTTACAGCCATGTAACTATTTGGAAAGTTTAAATAAAATTCTATCAGTTAGATCTTGAGATACTCGACTTTCGTCAAATATCGTACCGAAACCGCCAATTTGAGATATTTTCGTGTGTTTGAAGTCATATCTCAAGGTTTGGCACATAGAAATTCGCCCAAACTTGCTCAGATTAATTGTCTTATAGCCATGTAACTATCTGGAAAGTTTAAAGAACTTCTATCAGTTAGATCTTGATATAATCGACTTTCGTCAAATATCGTACCAAAACCGCCAATTTGAGATATTTTAATGTGTTTGAAGTCATATCTCAAGTTTGGCTCATAAAAATTCGCCCAAACTTGCTCAGATTAATCGTCTTATAACCATGTAACTATCTGGAAAGTTTAAAAAAATTCTATCAGTTAGATCTCAAAATATATGCCCGCGTTTCCGCTAGAACGCACCAATTAGAGATATTTTCTTGTGTTTGAAGTTATATCTCAAATTTGGCATATAGAAATTCGCTCAAACTTGCTCATATTGTCTGTCTTATAGCCATGTAACTATTTGGAAACATTTTAAGAAATTCTATCAGTAAGATCTTGAGATAATGGACTTTCGTCAAATATCGTACCAAACTGCCAATTTGAGATATTTTAATGTGTTTGAATTCATATCTCAAGTTTTGGCACATATAAATTCGCCCAAACTTGCTCAGATTAATCGTCTTATAGCCATGTAACTATCTGGGGGGGGGGGGGGGGGGGGGGGGGGGGGGGAGCCAAGTAGATTATTTGTAGATATTTGTAGATTAATGTAGAATGGATAATCCACGAAAAAAGTGGTTGACATTCTACAAATTTATACATTTTATCTCCAAAAATTCAGTAGAATTTCTGGGCACATTTTGAGATTTACATTTTGTAGATAAATGTAGATATTTGTAGATTATTGTCAATGGATAATTCACGAAAATTCTACAAATTCTACAAAATTTATACATTTATCTCCAAAAATTCAGTAGAATTTCTGGGCACATATTTGAGATATACATTTTTTGTAGATAAATGTAGATATTTGTAGATTATTGTAATGGATAATTCACGAAAAAAGGTGGTGAATTAACGTATCCAAATATCTACAAAAATCTACTTGGCTCCCCCCCCCCTATCTGGAAAGTTTAAAGAAATTCTATCAGTTAGATCTTGAGATAATCGACTTTCGTCAAATATCGTACCAAAAACCGCCAATTTGAGATATTTTAATGTTTTTGAAGTCATATCTCAAGTTTGGCACATAGAAATTTGCCCAAACTTGCTCAGATTATCCGTCTTATAAATCAAGAGGCTTGCATATAATGAACATGTTGACATGGGTGCAGAGTTGAGTCTGTACGGAACCTAGTCGTTTCAGTTCCTTGTTTACTTGCCGTACAGCAAGGACATCCACTACTTTAGCCCGGCGAGGCACATAACTCACTCTACAACTCCATGTCAAAATGTTTTCATATATTCATAATGCCATCTGGAAAGTTTAAAGTCAGGGTCAGGATCAGGATTCAGGATCAGGATCAGGATCAGGATCAGGGTCAGGGATCAGGGTCAGGGTCAGGTCAGGGTCAGGGTCAGGGTCAGGGTCAGGGTCAGGGTCAGGGTCAGGGTCAGGGTCAGGGTCAGGGGTCAGGGTCAGGGTCCAGGGTCAGGGTCAGGGGTCAGGGGTCAGGGTCAGGGTCAGGTCAGGGTCAGGGTCAGGGTCAGGGTCAGGGTCAGGGTCAGGGTCAGGAGTCAGGGTCAGGGTCAGGGTCATGGTCAGGGTCAGGGTCAGGGTCAGGGTCGGGTCAGGGTCAGGGTCAGGGGTCAGGGTCAGGGTCAGGGTCAGGGGTCAGGGGTCAGGGTCAGGGTCAGGTGTCCTGGGTCAGGTCAGGGTCAGGGTCAGGGTCATGAGTCAGGGTCAGGGTCAGGGTCAGGGTCAGGGTCAGGGTCAGGGTCAGGGTCAGGGTCAGGGTCAGGGTCAGGTCAGGGTCAGGGTTAATTGTCGCCCACCCATTTTACCATGGAAACATGTAGTCATAAGCTATGCTATATATATATTATACATTGCACATCGTTTATTAATTGTAATTAAAGCAACTCATTGAATGTTTTATCTGGCAACAAGTTATTTATACATAGTGTGCACTGAGTAGGAATGTGAGTATGCATTTTTTGTACTTATTAACGGTGAATCCTAACGTGGGCTGATTTATTTGGTGATATCAATTATTTCATAGCCAAACTGGGGAAGGTTAATAAAACAAGTTGTAATTAAATTAAATAGCTGATAGAGAAAACTTTTCGCAAATAAACTGTGAACATTGAACAGTGAACACATATAATTTGAGAGAGAATTGATTCCGGTGCACCGGACACATACATTATACTGTCCAGAGATATTATGGGAGTTCAAGCTTATTAAAAGATTTCTTTGAACTTTTGAAAAGTAGCAAAAATTGAGAAAAATTGATAATCTAAGGAGGGGATAGGGATCAGTTGGTTCAAACATATAAGTAATAAAACATGTTTTATTTTGCAGAATTATACAATATGCATATGTTATCGTCTTCGACTATAGGGGATGAAGGGGCGATGACGTGATTATATAATATATGATAAAGTTCCAGGTGGTGACTAATTGAAGGCGTGTAAGTGTGAGGATGAAGAATCAGCCTTGATGCATGAGCTGGAAGGGTGAACGAGGTAAAAATATGTACATGGTACAATTTCATAGAAACTGAGAACAAAAATCCTTTACATCAGTACAGACCGATATGCTTGCCTTCAATTACAAACCTTGCTTTAAAAATGAAATTGTTATTCAAGTTAAAAGCCTTCGAAGTTTTTTAAATAAACTATCGCATGATATTGTATATCAATCAAATTGCAACTCTTAAGTTTAACTTGTTGTTTAATTGTATTACTGAGTCATAAATGAACACTTGTAGTACGTACCTATATGGCGGTTGATCTGCAACTTGTCCCATGCTGATGAAACCTGATAATTAAAATATTTGTTGTAAATATCTATAATATTCACACTAGATTCTAGACGGCAAAGTTCGAATTGCAGTCGGAACTGCAGAGTGGAGACGTACATTTTGTTAATTTACTAAAGTAACTGGTAAAAACACTTCTATGGAAATAAAACCAGGTTATATAATAAATTTATAGTCTATTAAACTACATCGATAATAGTATATTATATGGATAACAATAATAATAATATCAGTTTCGGCTGCTCAGGTCAAAATCCGAAAACCTATCATTTTATGCAGCCTAGATTTAATGATTCAAATAAGAAGCGCAGTGTTTCTAAAGTAAGACCGTAGACTTTTACAATAGCTGGATCAGCTATGGCTTAAGGAAAAACAATATATGCTCTTCGCATAAAAAAAACACAATTAAAACGAATGCAAAATTTGTGATTCTACTTCTAGGATGACATATCAAAAATATTTTTAAATAGGACTCAGCGCAATCAGGCGTAATCTAAACTAGTTTATTGATACTTCAACTTGGCTTTGCTTTATATTAAAATCTCAGCATTTTGATCCAGCGAAAAATTCTATTTGTACCTCGACTCATATGTCATACGAAACAGTACACTAGAAAATACTGCTCAACAATTTTAACTTCTGAAGGCGGCTCTGTATCATTCTACATTCTGACAACAGTCCTTCTATGCTATGTCAACAATTTAAAAACATATTCATTCAACTTATAGGATTTCAAGGTATTACACAAGTGGCAATGATGAATCATGGATGATAATTGATTATTGACGAAAACTCGACAAGCAAGTTTGAAACCCAAAGTAAGAAATCGGGATCAAATATGATTGACACGTAACGCGCGCGTATAACATGTGCTTATCCAATGCGAAACTAAAAGTGGTGAAAATGGAAGAATCGACTGTAGAGTGATTTAGCGCGACCGGAACATGCTGCTGAGGTGTTTGATTCCAAAGGCAAAACCGCGGCGCTGTATGTCTTTAAGTTCAACTCTGATTTTACAGTATCCTCAACTGCAATGCTACAACCACAGATTTCAATTCATCAAGCTGCTCAACTTCTGCAAACCAACTATTGTCCCCTGGCTCTTAACTACATCGCCTTCGGCGCGCGAAAAGCATGGCATGCAACGTATGTCAAGTTATAACTGCAAACTGATAATACTCTCTCAGTCTCACTCTATCAGGCCGCGCAAACGCCCTCACTACGTTCGGGCGTTATCATGCGCGGCCCTCAGAGCGCGAGAGTATTATTTTGTTATACTACTCCATTTGATCAATGTATATGGCGGCCAAGTCCAAAATTTGCAGTGCAAAATTCAGAATTTGGCCGTTAAATTTTTTTGGAGGCCTAAATTAACAAAAATTGCGCCCGTTGTTTCGTTTTGGCGGACGCTAGATTTCCATTTCACTATAACTATTAATATAAGCTCTAATCAGCTCACCTTATAATAATAATATCGAAACATCAGTACACTACGCGTGCCACGTTCAAGTTGGGCTTATTACATAATACTATACATTACTAGTATACATTAAAATACGCTCGTGCCGCGCATTCATTTACCACAGACTAGCTATTATATATATACACCACATCTCCGCAAGCAATCCGTGCGCGCGTGCTCGCGGCAAGTTGACATGGTAACGAACGGAAGTAAGTAAGTAAGTAAGCAAGGAACACGCCATATATTTGACCCACCTATACTACTGCAATCCCAAGAATCCACGTTTTTCTGCAAAAATGTCCATTCGTAACCTTTCACTATTGCCTTTTTACAAAAGGGTGAAAAGAAAAAAATCGACTTTCTAGAATAAGGTTGAAATGTGATTTAGAATCGATTCCGAAAATTTCATGCAAAAATTTTGAAAACTGATTGAGTTATTCCCAAATTGATGAAATCAATTCCTCGAATATCGCGAACAAAAATATAATACGGGCAATTTTGTTTATTTTTTGGGGTATTTTCGCCTTAGTAATAGTAATAGTATCCACATTTAAACAGATATAAAGCTATAACTGACAGAGAATATGTGGTTTAGGCCTACCTTTCATATAAAGTTAGTCTCATCCAAAAATATTGATACTTGACTAATTTATGGGACGAAATCTACCAAATTTAGTGCGTATGCCCAAATATGGGCATATGGTTTTTGGCTCATAACTCAGTCATTTTTTGTCCAATCTTGATGAAATTTCATATACGAGTTCAGGAGACCACTAGCTACAAGTAGAAGCACCATGAACCTGGGTTTTGGGCATATTCAGGGTATTTGGCTAAATTGGCCTAATTTGGACCAAATATGGGCGTGGCTGCCCCGCGGGCACCGTTTGGCGGTTGGGGTCCGGGACCCCCACAAAAGTTCGGTCACTGGTCCTAGTTTGTTGGTCAACCACTATCTCGATAAATTCAAGTTTCACAAAAATACCCATTGCCCCCCCCCCCCCTCCCCCCCCCTCCCCCCCCTCCCCCCCCTTAAAGAATGATCTGTGTTTCTTATCAGTCACTTTGTTGAATTTCTGTTATTAATGTAGCCTAGACTTAGACCGTTCCAGGTAGACCTTCGTTGATAAAGTAGTTTTTAATTTTCACCTCTGGTTGCGGAGTTTTTCATTATCGAGTTTCAATTATTGTAAAGAGTATTTGCTAATTTTCTGGATGTTGATCTTCTTATCAATGTTTAACAATAAAATGGGCAGCAGAGGAGACACTTACATATTCTATGAAGTCTAAGTCCTTACAAATTTGTCCTGGAAGCTGCAGTTTTTTCCAACAAAACGATTACAAAAAGATTGGAGGCTAATCCTTTCGTGTTTTGTACCTGCTGTTACCGTCTTTTATCTTTTTATTTAGTACTAATATTTGTAATCGAGTTTAAATATATTTACCGACATGATGTCGCAATATGTCTTGTAGGCCGTAGGGCCATCATGTGATCAAATGTTCAATGATATTAATTGGTGACAACGTTATCGGTTTGTGCCATTAAGCAATCCCCATTTTTCTTCGATCAAAGTTGTTGTTGATAGTGATACTAGATAATACATGTATATATATAGTAGATAGTATTAGCACCGTCAGCGGATAGGACCGCGTACATTATGAAAATCGAAATGCAGTCTGAAAATCAGTTAAGTAATTAAACACATATTATTATTTACCTAAGTTATTTGTAGTTGTACTGATAATTTTTTCCTAGCTTTTAGAGGATGTTTGACGTTTTTGAGTCCCATTAGGTGCCCTTCATAGCTGACCAACTTTTCCAATCTTTTCGACCTCTTTTAAAGCAAATTTTTGCCACTTTACCACTATTTACCACCTTTCTTGTTTAAAAAGTGATCAAATTGCATGAAACGCGGAGAAAATTGCTTTTCAAAAAAACTTAGTTTATTTTTCGTTCGAAGAATACTTAAATCACCAATATTTGTAGTTGGAATGGAGTTCAGTAAATTGGGCAGATTTTAGTAATCAGGAATCACTACCTTATCGGACTTTATTTGGACGGACATTACACGAACGGACATAATTATGAACGGACATTAATATGAACGCTCGAAGGCATTCAAAACCATCAAAAATCCGAATTTTATTCAATTTATTGACGTTTTTAATTTTAGCAAATGATTTTTAAATCCATTTTTTATACAGTATGTAAGAAAAGCAGTCATTGAGCAGTAAACTGTAAAACTGTTAAAATATGTGTACATGATCAGTGTCTAATATCACATATCTTCTTCATCAAATGGGTTTTCGTGCACGAAATAGTCCATGCTTAAACAAGGATCAGTGATTTCTAGCTTTATGGAAACCTTTTTTTTAAATCAAACTACCCCGGTCCTGCATTTCAGTGTTAACTTTTACAAGCCATTCGGCGTGAAGTGGTTTTTATCTTAGACAACTTTAGGTTAACCTTAACATCACGTGGGGCTTTCCTAGCACTGTTTTATTACCTCCCCTGAACTACCTTATCGGACCTTATTTGGACGGACATTACTTGAACGCTGGAGGCCCTAGCGTTCATCTTAATGTCCGTTCAAATAAAGTCCGTTCAATTAATGTCCGTCCAAGTTAAAGTCCGTTGAATTTTTTTCAAAAATTTGTTCATTTCGAACTTTTTGTCCAGAATATGGCAACTTTTTAATTTCAGTCAATTTCAATAGCTATCATTAGACTAAACTATATTGTTGAATTAATAAAAACAATGTATTATAAAATTTTAACAATCTGAATTGTAAATATCACATTATTGCATGATCACTATCTTGAAGTTGATCTTCGGCTTCTTCTACCTCCACATTTTCTTTTACAACTGGTTGTCTGTCCAACTCGTAGTCGTACCGGGCAATGAACGATCTCAACTGCTCTACTAGAGAGATACTTGAATGCCTAAAGTACAGCTTAAGCTTTATCTCTAGCCCCCCACTTGGTATATTAATATAGGCGACCTTCGGTGGCTTATGTCAGCTACGATACCTTCTACCATACCACCCATCTCGATAAAGTAGAAGACAAACCGGGATATCTCCCTATAAGGTATGTGACCGACGGTATCTAATCTAGTCCTGTAGGTACCTTCGTACCTTATCTGCACAGCGCAGATAAGCTTACTGTATGAAAAATGGATTTAAAAATCATTTGCTAAAATTAAAAAAACTTCAAAAAAAGATGAAAAAAATTCGGATTTTTGATGGTTTTGATTGCCTTCTAGCGTTCATATTAATGTCCGTCCATAATTATGTCCGTTCAAGTAATGTCCGTCCAAATAAGGTCCGATAAGGTATAACAACGTCGGACAATGTCCTTGGCAACACGATTTACCGTAATATCTAGAGGCTGGAACAAGTTTTTCATGTTGGCGGGGACTAGCTCATGAACTATGTTGTTGAGTGCCATAATTTCGGTGAATTTTTCCGCCAAGTGACCCTTGAAAACATCATATACTAGTAGAACTAGTGTTATATTTTTTAAGAGAATATTTTAATGGTGTACAGTGTAAGTATAGTTCAAAAATGTCTCTATTCCAAATTGCTTCCAGGCGTTTTGCACGAGCAAAATGTTCAAAAATGTTTGCCTTCGGCAAACTTTAACTGTACGGTACTACTATACTATAGTATTGAAATTTATAAAACCTTTGAAATTCTGACTGTGGCGCACAGAAAATCATTCCTACACCCCTGAATTATCTGCTATTACATGTGAACATTGCAAGGTATCTAGGGGTAGGACAGGAAGAATTATTTTAGTTTTACGGGAAATTGAATAAAAATTGAATCAAGTAATCAAGCTTTCTCGGAAACGCGTAGCTCCAGTATAGACATGGGTTTAAGTAAAAGTATAACTTACAAGTCATTATCAGGGTACCAACTACTGCACATCACGTTTGAAAAATTTAATTATATCTCCCCACGAATTTTACCTGGGGACCTCGAGGCTTCTCTGTTCATAAACAGATTGAATATATATTGGAATGTGCAATTGATAGGATTAGGCCGAGCGCCGCCCAGTAACAAGAATTTTGATAGTATTAATTTGTTTATAATTATATGCAACAAGAATTTTGCTCTCCCCATCGACAGCCTAACCGACACTTGGAAAGTAGAAAAGTGCCGTCTCTTGCAGTCATATCAAACATCTCAGGATGCTTTGATCAGAGCGGTGCAACCCCAGGTGCGGTCTGGGAGAGTTTGGAAGGCAGATGCTCAGCTTCACGAAGCTGAAAGAGACTTGGTGTGTGAGTCAGTGCGAGGTATGGTGCAACCTCTTAGTAGAGCGGGAATTGGTTTCGGTGATTGGAAGAAGCCCTGGGAGAAGATGTCAGAAAAGGAGCAGCAGAGGGAGGTGTTGGATAGGGTTAAGGAGAACATCAGGAAGGAAAGAGAGGTGCAGTTGGGTACGTTGGAGATGCAGTCCAGGTGGGGTAATTGGAGAGAGCTGGTGACAAGGACTGACATGAGCTGGCACACGCTCTTCAAGTATGGGGACTCATTAATCGGTTTTCTGCTTAGTGCTGTGTATGGCACGCTTGTTACACCAGCTTTAGCATCCAAGTGGAGCGAGGATGAGGATGGGATGTGCAAGCTGTGTGGTGACAAGTTGGGAACTGTGCCGCATATTCTGGCTGGTTGTCCTGTGGCACTAAGTCAAGGGAGATACCGATGGCGCCACGATAAGGTGCTTAAACAAATAGCAGACCAAGTGAAATTCCATTGTGAGCGGAGAGTCAACAAGAGGAAGAGCTCTTGTGTCACTCGGAAAGCCATTGAGTTTGTTCCAGCAGGAGGGAGGTTTAAGGAGGTGAAGAGGTCGAAAGTCAGTGAGTTTGGGATTCTGAGTGGGGCCACTGATTGGATAGTATTAGCAGACCTGGATGAGCAGCTGAAATTCCCGTCGGATATAGCAACGACCAGATTAAGACCAGATTTGGTTCTTTTCTCGAAAGCTTCCAAGAGAGTAATCTGGTGGGAGCTTACAGTACCGTCGGAAGAGAGAATAGCTGCATCCCATGAGCTGAAGCTTGATCGGTATAACAGTCTACAAGCGGAAATACAAGCTAATGGGTGGTCATGTTTCAGCTTTGCTGTTGAGGTTGGTGCTAGAGGTGTGGTCGCAGCAAGTTTGGAGTGTGCATCAAGGAAGATTGGTCTGACTGGGAGAGCCCTCAAGAAGTTGGTCAGAGATTGTGGGAAGGATGCAGCCCATTGTTCAAGATGGATTTATCTGCTGTCTAGGAAAAGAGAGTGGGAGATGAGAGCTGTTTGAGCTTTATGACTTCACCTAACAGCCAGAGGTGCCATAAGCTAACTCGTCGTAAATCGCGAGCTCTAGCAGGTATCCTCGGGTGATTGTCAGATCAGATGGTGGTCCAAGAGAGACTGCTGGGGCACCTGACAGAAAACCGTATCGCAATGAAAGCCCCGAAACGGTGTCAGGTTTGTGACTGAAGATTCTGATCAAGCTCAGGGTTGAGTCTACACAGTGTCGCCACTTGCCGATGCCAGTTGATGCGAGAAGACACTGATGTAAGTGGGAAGTTATGTCTAAGAAACAGCGTGTGGTTCGGGTGCCGGTTGAACGCATGTAAAAGGGAGGGTATATCCGTATTTCGCTGCTAGTGATGCAGTCCTTAGCCCGGTAGCTAAGGCTTCCCCGTTTCTCGCTCATTTGTGCTCCGATGGGCTTGTGACCTCTGCGGGGGTCAAGTGCAGGATGAGGGACATGGCTGACCAGGAGAAGGTTGTTTTTGGGAGATAGAGTAAGGTTGGTTTGGTGTTGTGCCTTCGCAGTTTAACTGTATCTTTACTCTATGCTCTCTCGTACTACAATTAGAAAGTCTATTATTTTACTCTTAGTTCCCAAAAATTATTTCGACAAAAATTTTGGCGGCCCTCTCGTAAATTAATGGCACATATAAATGTTTGCATTGCATTGACACGTTTATTTGTCACTGACACTATAAGACTATACAATATACATGTACTTGTAGTTAAACTGTTAAACTTAAATTATGTTCAATTCCATTGGAAATAGTTTTCAACCAAAACCCAAAATTGGGTAATAATATAAAGTGCATGGAACGTAACAAAAGTTTCCTTTTTCCAAATAAAAGGAAACATGATATCAATTTAAATTACCGTTTCTGTACTAAACGCGAAATGTTGCCGAGAATGAAATCGGCCGTGAATGAATCAGAATAAGAAAAGCGAACGACCAATATAAACTGAAGTGTTTTTTGACATTATCTGGCATCCTGAGGATAGAAATAGCCGCAGAGATATATGTTTATCTTAGAAACATAGTATGTCCGCAGGCTATATAGGTTATCGTCAAGGGAAGCATTACCTTACCGTAGATGTTTACTTAACGGCTAGGAAAGATTCA
The DNA here is from genome assembly GCF_026151205.1 of Bolinopsis microptera. NCBI lineage: Eukaryota > Metazoa > Ctenophora > Tentaculata > Lobata > Bolinopsidae > Bolinopsis > Bolinopsis microptera. The sequence continues at coordinate 25,029,201 of NC_087072.1, forward strand.
TAGATTCCTCTACTGGGTTAACTTCCGCGGTTACCTGATTAAGATTTGTATATGAAGTCTTGACCCCCATACCATCATGTCGTGACCCCCATACCATTGTCGGTCCACTTACTGTCGGGTGCAAACGTGAGGTAAAGTAAGATCATTTCCAGAAATTTCAGAAATCCTCCAGAAATTTCAGAATGTTTAAGGACTGTTCCACACCAATTATACAGTCTTAAAATATTTATTGATTCATTGAATCATTCAGTCGGCTATAAAGCTAATTTATCATTCGATCCCACCGCCAGCTCATTTCCGGACTTGTGTCTTATTTTCAATTTTCAATTTTCTTCGTCCATCAAATTTTCCTGAACGTCACTTATTATATTATTGACTTTTTCCACCAAGTGACCCTTGAAAACATCATATACTACTAGAGTTTTCTGTGCCTCCAGCAGACCAAGGAGAACCTTTCCGTCGTTAACTTACGGCACAATAAAGTTGTCATATTCTGGACAAAAACTTGTGACTCTTGCGTATGTTTCATTTTAGGAAAAGACGTATATCAATATGTGTTATCGTACATTTTGAAACAACAGTTACAAGATGAATTAGGGGGAGCAGGACTATTGAGCGGTGGACTGTTGAGCGTAGGACTGTAGGTCGGTGAAGGTCGGAAGTAGGACTGTAGAGCGGTGTCAAATCGCCAGGGTAGGACTCTAGAGCGGCCGCCCTTATAGATCTCACAACATGAGGACTTTAGAGCGGTACGATCCTAAAATGAGGACTGTAGAGCGGTGGACTGTTGAGCGGTGGACTGTAGGCCGGTGAAGGTCGGAAGTAGGACTGTAGAGCGGCCCTCCTATAACATGAGGACTGAAAATTTGAAGATTGAACACTCAACGAAGCGGTACCCTCCTATAACATGAGGACTCTATAGTGGTTGAAAATTTGAAGATTGAACACTCAACGAAGCTAAGTTATAGTTATACATTGTAACTCGTCATTGATTATGGTCATGACATGAGGACTCTATAGCGGTTGAAAATTTGAAGATTGAATACTCAACGAAGCATTGTAACTCGTGATTGATTATGGTCATGACATTCTAGGATGATAACTTTATTAAAGAGTCATGGAGTTGAACATTTTCATTATAAATATTTCATTACTAATATTATAGTGTATCTTTATTTAAGATTATTGGTCGGTCTCAACGTCTTCCAAAAAATTTGAACATTGAATAAAATTATGTTTTTTTAACTCGTAATCAATAACACATGTGATATTAGGATGATAAAATCGATAAAACTTATTAATATTACAAACAATTACGAAAAATCAATACTATAGTTAACAAATATCAAAATAACATTTCACTCCTCAGCCATCACATTTCGCAGCATGTCCAGGTGTGAGACGAGGTCCTGATCATCGTTTACTTCAACTAGGTGGGCTAGTCGTACACGAGCATTGATTCTCCGTTGAGGGATTCGATGGCAGAGGGAACCAGTTGGAGGTCGGCCAATGTTCCAGGAGTTGTAGGAGTGGGATTCTCAACCTTCTTCGCTTTGTTGAGGGCGCGTTTGAAGGATGAGGGCTTAGGGAGGTGAAGAAGAGCGGCTTCGGATGCACCTTGCTTAACGGAGTTTAGGATCTGGGCAGGAGGGTTGTTAGAGCATATCCGAAGGTCCTTGGCGCGGGAGTAGATAGTCTTCACTTCGCAGCTGGTTACGTCTGCAGGATGAATGCTAAGATGGCAAGTACGTACGGTACAGGGCTTTAAGTACGTACGGTACAGCTACTTTTAAAGGTACGTACCGTACAGGCACTGTAAGGTACAATTTTTTCAAATTTTTAGAATTAACTTCAGTGAATTACTTGCAATTTTTGATTAGTATTATCATCGTAATTTTTGAGATAGAAGTCGAAAAGAAACACAGTGGTTAAAACAATAAACGATTTAAGAGGAAAATTTGTGTACCAGATCGCTCTTAACCGGTACTACACTACTACTACTTGTAATTATCGTTAAACTCGAAGCTTCATCCTTTTGTTGCAGTATGCGAACACCAGCTTTTCAGCTAGCTCAGGTCGCAACCTTAATCTACGCTTGTCCATTATATACTCGTAGTCCCTAAAATTGGTCTCACAAATTGACGAAGAACTTAAAACACTGAAATCCATTGCTAGCAACTGGATTTGTACCTTTCAGCCTACTTTATTAAGTACGTACCGTACAGCTAATTTAAAGGTACGTACCGTACGTACTTGCCATCTTAGGATGAATGTGAGGTGTCACAGACAGAATCTCCAGTGGTGTAGAGGCGACCAGGACACTTGTATTTCCTCAGGACACATCGCCAAGCTTGACGGCCGTCTTGGGTAGGTTTTCCATCCTTTCCGTAGCGAAATCCTTGCAGGACAAGGTTGATGGTGCCGGCTGTTCGTCCCCGGATGAAGATGGGCTTCTCAGGAGGAGGAAGACTGTTAACACTCTGCATATCGTAGGTAGTTGTAGAAGAGGAGTAGGAATCGAATTTGATATACGAAAACTGGATACTCCGTGATATTTATACCATACCTTCGAAATCCTAACAAGATATCGCACTGCGATGGGATCTGATCTGAATCAGTCCCGTCACCAGATTGATGAACATGAGATATCCTTAGTAGGCGCTAAAGCGTCACGCGATGCGATCCTCATTCCTAAATGATCTGCACGAACTTGATCGGTACTCTGCTTAGCGAAATCACATTGATACGAACAGTTCACTAAAATAACGAAGACACGTTTTACATTTTTGAGTAGCAGGGGAATATTTCAATCATTTGGAAGACGTTGAGACCGACCAATAATCTTAAATTAAGTTACACTATAATATTAGTAATGAAATATTTATAATAAGTAAATGAAAATGTTCATTAACTCCATGACTCTTTAATAAAGTTATCATCCTAGAATGTCATGACCATAATCAATCACGAGTTACAATATATAACTTAGCTTCGTTGAGTGTTCAATCTTCAAATTTTCAACCGCTATAGAGTCCTCATGTTATAGGAGGGTACCGCTCTAGAGTCCTCATGTTATGGGATCTATAAGGGAGGGCCGCTCTACAGTCCTACTTCCGACCTTCACCGGCCTACAGTCCACCGCTCAACAGTCCACCGCTCTACAGTCCTCATTTTAGGATCGTACCGCTCTAAAGTCCTCATGTTGTGATATCTATAAGGGCGGCCGCTCTGGATTCCTACCCTGGCGATTTGACACCGCTCTACAGTCCTACTTCCGACCTTCACCGACCTACAGTCCTACGCTCAACAGTCCTCCGCTCAATAGTCCTACAGCCGAATTAGGGGAACTAGCAGTTGATGGAACCCTCATCGAACTAGTTGAGAATGTAGTTTGAGAATGTAGTTTGAAGGATACAATTATATATTGTTTTTCAAATGTGACGATGTTTGATTAAGGGCAAATAGAACGAGATTAATCTAACAAAAGAACGTACTCATCAAGATGTGTCTCTCACTCCATATTGAATGGGCATTGGGCAACTTGCTAAAGATAGCTATTACAGTGATTATTGTTATCATGTGCTTCTTAAGTTGACAACTACGAGTCACCATTTTATAGACTATAAACAGATTATAATCAATAGTCTTATTAGAACTTTTGTTTAGAATTTGCTATCTTAGTTGTTAGTTTTACTGAAACTTTTAGTCAGTTTTACTTATTCAAGAAACAACTGACTTTGGCCATGGCCTATGTCACCAGAATGCCAGACACCAGGCTCCCTTAGTACCTGCTTAATTGCTGGAATATGCCGAGCGTGCTAGATCACTCTACAGCTTCGATCTTCGAGATTTTTCTAAAAGGGCCCCCGACAGTTGAAACCAACTTGAATTGATGTGTTTTCGGACGCCATGATCCCGAATCACCCCCATGACATAGGGTTAAATGCTTACCTGTCGAGATATTCTGGTATTCTCTTTACAGCAGACGTCGAAGCTTTATACACCAATATCAACGTACTAACAGCAATAGAAGATGTCATGGAATTTGCCAAAGAAAATAGACAGTCAATCAGTACATACGGTCTCCATCTCTCTGATTTACAAGAACTACTAGAGACAACCCTAGGAAAGTCATATTTTGTCTACAACAATCAAGTCTACCTACAGCTTCTTGGATTGTTCATGGGAACCAACCCTGCACCTATACTAGCTACTGTCAAAATGTGGAAACTGGAAAAACTTTCAGTCTACGTAGACCTGAGGATAACACTGCCCACCTACAGCAGGTTTTACGACGATCTAAACGGAGCCACCACCAACAGACGAAAAGCTCAGCAACTGTGCAACCTCATCGAACAACAAGATCCTGACAAACTTATCAAACTAACTGTAGACTACCCTGACAATCAGAACGACTTTGTTCCCTTCCTCAACACGGAAATAAAGATCGACTCAGATGGAATAGTACATTCTAGACTCTACAGAAAACCACAGAAAAAGCCACTCACCCTCCACTACAACTCTCATCATACAACACGTACAAAGAATGCTACTGTTGAGAGTATGTACAACACCGCAAAGGCAGTCTCTAACAACAGAGAAAACGAGAAGTACTCAGAAAAGATGATAGATAAACTTCTCATCAACAACGGCTACACTGATAGAGTCTTAGAAACCATAAAGAACAAGAGAAAACGTAGAAAGAGAATTAATCAGAACGTACAGAACAAAGACCAAGACGGAGCGATTCTCAAACTACCCTATGTCAACGAAGCTACTAGTCGCAAATACATAGATGCTGTCAGACATAGTGGACTCCCCATCAAAATTGTCGAGAAACCTGGACGGAAACTGAAGGATCTCCTTACAGACTCCAGACCCCTTGACAAGAAATCCTGTACAACATCAAACTGCAGAACATGCGCAGCTTTAACCGATGGAGAATGCACCACAACTAATACCGTCTACCACATCACTTGCGAAGTAGACAATTGTACCGAGAACTATGGTGGGGAAACATACAGACCGATCAAGTGCAGGTTCGACGAGCATTACCGTAGTGCGGCAAATCCAACAGCAAAATCTTACGAAGATAAGCCACTAGCAAAGCACTACAGGGAAAGTCACCCTCAGCACAAAGGCCCCCCAAAACTTAAACTTCAAATCGTAGATAGAGGAACATCACTCATCAACAGAAAGATTAAAGAAGCCCGATTTTTAGTTGAAAATAAACCAACACTCAACGATAAAACAGAGTTGAACAATCTAACACAGTTTTTAGTTGAGTGACGTGTAAATAGTAATATTCTCGTTTAATTCTTTTATCTCTTTTAATCTTTTATCTCCTGTATAACGTCACGCTATTCGTTAATTTTCAGATGAGCCCTATTTGATAAATGCTGTCAGTTTTATGTTCATATTTGCTCCGATTTCGTTAAAAACTATTTACGGTTGATAACTATTTTACAGTTATATATTTTGTTTGAAATAAATTTCGTCGTCAAATTTTTAATGTGAATATTGATCGTTATAATTGAATTGATACTATTTCAGAATATGAGTATGACGTAGAAATGTCGATACGTTATTCAGCTATTTATTTCCATTAGAATCTGTCTTCACTGAGTCTATTCAGAAACAATCAGAAATTTGAATAAAAGAACTGTCGAGATATTGGCGAAAAACTGTCTCGATCACGTTATATGACCGTATAAAAATAAGGAAGTTGGTAGAATTTATCGTTAGGGTTAAGATTTCAGCATATGCTTTTGTTAGGGATTGGGTTAGAGTTAGGGTTGGGATCAGATAAGAGGATTAGGAAATATAATGTATTTGCACGAATAGAATTATGAATTTAAGGGTTAGACTGGTTTGTAGGGTAATGACTTGCTAGTTGGTTTGTGTGTACGACTTAGAGATGGTTACTTAGAGGTTGCGGCATCGGCTGCCAGACCTTGGGTCAGAAGTGATATGACCACCATATATGTCATCAAGTAATTAATATGGAAGCTTGTGGCGTATAATTTAAATTAGTGATGTGATCCATGGATTGAATATAATTGACCTAGAAATTGGCTAGATCTGGGGTAGAGTTCATATGACAACTCTGTACATAGTACAGAATACTGCTCCACCATGTTAGAGGTCCGAGGGAACTCCGGATCCCGAAGAATACTGGCGAAATGATTCCAGAACTCTAGAGGATATGTGGGAGGAACGCTCGACTCACTGTCGTAGAAATATTTCCTTTACCCTCATGAGTTTTTGTCCATATAAATATTGTGTTCGCAAAGGTATGTTATAAAATTATAATATAGATTAATTGTCTTAACAATTGATCAATGTTATCATTGTTCCAAATTTCACTTAACAAATTTGTCGTGGAGAATGGGACGTGCCGCGATTTCCTTTTGACCTTGTTGATAGGCAGTAAAATTATCGGACTGCGATGAATAGGGACTTGCCACCCCATGGCAACATTGAAATATATAATTAAAATCTATAACTGCGACCATGATGTGGTTTGTTATATTTCACAGCCTTAAAACATACTTGGAGAATAACAGGCTGATGATGGTGTCGCAATTAATCGTATCACATAGAACACCGGCAAACTTCTAGTTCTCCGTCCTCACCGGCAAACTTCTAGTTCTCTGTCCTCGGTGACAAATCACCAAATCCCAATGAACTGACCGCTAAATGTAGTTATTCTGCTAGATTATTCTTTAAGTCCTTTTAACGGTCTTCTTGCCCGGTGATGAATTAAATATTTTTGTCGTCAAATAGGGCACAAGTACAACTGTGTCCTGTGACCTAACCTGATGACCTCTCTTCAACCACTCAGCTCATCAATACGATTCTTGGTTTTATACTGTTCGTATGGTCGTGACCAGATTCCAGAATTGACGAATACGTATAATCTTACTATATATAAAGCGAGACGATATATATATATATATTTATCTGTGCCATTTACTGACACCACAGCATCAACTTTAACGCGAATTTCTGCAAAAACCGTCAAAGATATACAACTGAAACTTTTTTGACTGGGTCAAATGCTTTAATGGCCTCCAAATCAGCATGAAAAAATAATATAAAATTAATCAAGCTGGTTATAGATGTGACCGTGTGGTATGTGACTGCTAAAATTTCTGCCTGTGGATCTAAAAAGAATGTTATACTCCCAGGTTTTGTAGTAGTTTTAGTTGCCCAGTGAGCTGATGTGTTAAGAGCAAACAGTTCACACTGGTATACAGTTGCCTGAGTGCCTAGGTGGAAACTTTGTCTATGGACATTGGACCTCGATTGAGTTTTTTATTACGCAGTAACCTGCACCTGAGAACTGTTCTCATTATAGTTCTCATTATAGTTACTATTCTCATTATAGAACTATTCTCATTATAGTTCAGTACACGTTGATTTGGTTTGATTTTAATGCGCGTTGATTCGTTTTTCAGTTGGATGTTAAGTTTGACAAGACCACTATTTATCGGATGAGTGACCCCTCACACAGTATTCCATACGGCAACACTAGCCAGGAAAACAGCAATTTCTCTCCAGTAGTTGCAGTGTTGGCACTTGGTCTGAAGGATCCACGCCCCATGTACATCAAGACCCAAGCTGGGAGTCAAGTAACCCACAAAGCGGCCCTTATGTCTGGCACGTTGTGCGTACTCAGTGGCAAGACAGAGTTGAGATACAAACGCTCGATACCTAGAGGTTGGGGAAAAGTAGAAGAACAGTACTTCCTGATATTTGAACAGAAATGTCCAACAGAAACTGACAGCGCCCTCAAAGGTCCGCAGAAGAACCCTCAGTCAGACATCACCACGGAACAGGCTGAAGAAATGAACTTCCCCCTCCTTAAGACTCCCCCCACTGTTGTTCGAGTAACGTCTGTAGCAGACAACCTGGATTATGAAGCAGATGGAGGACTCCTGCTTGCATCAACGATCAGTGCAGTTGTAGGGAAGATGGATGAGGGAACGGTAGATAAGGAGCTCATAAGAAGTCAAGTCTCAACTGCAGGATCTTTATCTGAAAAGCGGACAAGACTTCAGAACAAAATGTGCATGTCAATCGGGGAACTCTCCATGTCAGCAGCCAATAACTCGATGTCTCACGGCATGAACTTCTCACGATGTGACTCCCCGAGGATCGAAGACGTGGAAATGAAAGATGACATTGCATCAGTGCGTAATGCTCAAAAATGTGTGGAGAACTCTCTAAAGCATGTTGTGGATTCCATCGTATCTGTCAAGGCGAATGTAGCAACTCTCCAGGAAGCGACCAAACAACAAACTCAAAAAGAAATCTCGCCTCACCCAACCAGCAACACCGATGTTTTGGATGCGATAAGTGATTTGAAAAGTGCAGTGAGTGATTGCAACAACAGAATCGACAATCTGAGCAAGACAAATGTTTTTACACAAACGATAAAGGAGTGCAATGGTAAAATTGATGACCTTGTGGAGAACATAAACGGCACAAAAGATGACCTTCAGTCAATGAGGAAGATTCTGAACGACCTTAGTCAAAATGGAGTAGATATCATGAAGAAATCGGTGGAAGACATGGGGAGCTACTACAACAGTGTCTTCTGCGATGAAACAAGGGAGCACATTAAAGACATCCACGCGTATGTAACACACCAAATGTGCGAGGTCGCAATTCAAACTGACCCTTTGATAAAAGAAATAGCAGCGTTAGGAGACCAACCGAACCTAGCCTCGCCTTCGCCCAAATTTGGTTTCCCCGATCCAATAAAGCCCTCCCTGAAAGTCTTGGTCGAAAGTGGGCAACCCATCAACGTTTGGCTTGTTACCGATTCAATTATGAGACACATTGATGAGTCATGCTTGGAATTTAGGAAATATAGGTTGAATTTCAAAAGAATTGACTTTACATGTAGTGAATCACTGACCGGTGAATACATGATGGGGAGCAAAATACCAACAGAGAAGCCTCAACTAATATATGTACATCTCGGCATCAATGATATACACAAAGGAGAGGACATTACCAAAATCATCGACAACTTCAAGATCTTTAATGAAATGCTAGAACTAGTATCTCCCACCACCAGACTGGTCATCTCTTGCCCCCTACTGAACGGAAACACCTACCAGAACCGACACGTCTTTTCCTTGAGGAGATCCCTGTCCTTATTGGTCAATCAGCAGCAAGACGAGGACCCTAAAACAAAAAGGATTTTCCTTCAGAGAAATGATAAGTTCTTCATTAACACTCAGTCCACTTCTAAGCAGAACTTGATGTACTTCCGCGATAATCTCCATCTATCAGAAAGAGGAATGCATGCAATCACCAACACCATGAGAGACACCCTCGACAAGATCTTCAGGGAGTTTGAGCTTCCAGTCTAAATTTTAGTCTTCAAATCATGACCACCAACCCAACCTCTTGAAAAAATACTATGAATTTACAATCCAAAATTATAAGCTGGAACATCCAATCAACAAATACAACTTTTGGCTCTAAGTTTGATGACCCTCAATTTTGTGCCGTCTTTGACAAGTTTCCTATTGTCTGCCTTCAAGAAATAAGACAACCTGTCAAACACTCGGGTTACAGGTCCTTCAATAAAACCCGCCGGGACAAAAAACATGGTGGCGTATGCATAATGGTCCAAAACGAAATATCCAAAGGCGTTAAACTTGAAAAATCCACAATTGAAGATGTTGTTGCCTGTAAACTTGACAAAAATTACTTTGGCGTAGAGAATGATATATTCATTGTTAACTCATACATTAAGCCAGCTAACACTTCCTCTAAAAACTCAAATATTTCGGGCTTTGACACCATCCGTGAACTGGACCAATTTCTCAATGTTCTTTTAAGTAAAGGTGATGTCATTACTTGTGGTGACTTCAACTCGCGTATCGGCCATGACATTGACTTTATCAAAGAGGACAAATGTGGCTACGAGAGCTTCATTCCCCTGCCAGAAGACTACACCCCACAAGAACTTCCAACCAGGAACTCAAAGGACAAAAAGTCGAACAATTACAAAAGACCCTTTCTAGAAATGCTTGTCAATAATGAACTCCATATTCTCAATGGGAGAACTTTAGGAGACTCATATGGTGACTTCACTTGTATTCAGACCAGCGGTGCCAGCGTTGTTGACTACTTTATTATATCACCAAACTGCAGTAAGTATCTAAGTCATATGACAATCCAGCCGTTCACTTGCTTTTCTGATCATAAACCACTACTCCTGGCACTCAACTTCTCTCCTTCCAACACTCTTGTAAACACAAAGGCACTCCATGAAACTTACGCTCGAGCCCCACTTCGTTACAAAATAACTCCTGATAGCCTTTCAAGCTTACGGGATACAATGATGGACCCACTTGTGGAAGAATGTTCCAAAAGCCTCTTAGAAACAGATTATCCCGAAGATCTCCTAGGTACATACAAATTAAACGAAGATATCACAGTACACTTGAACAAAATAGCAGACAGATGTCTCCAAAAGACCAAACATCCCAAAATAACCAAAAAGGGATCAATAAATAAACAACCCTGGTTCACACAAGCCACCAGAGAAGCTAAAATATCTTGTACTCGTGCAGCTCAAATTGTTTCTGATTTCCCCAATAGCGATTATCTTCGAAAAAATTTTTACCAAGTAAAAAATACGTACAAAAGTTTAATTGACCGTACAAAAAACAAATATCTTGACAAATTGAATACAGATATTGAAACTGGAAAAATTCTTAACTGGAAACAATTCAAAAAACTGAAAAAATTTAAAGGAAGAGTTGACAAATTTGATTGCCATGACATGGACAACTTTCAAAAATTCTTTGGTAAACTTTATGCCAATGCACATAGCACCATAACTGTAGAGAATAAGGAAGAAATGCTTCAAAATGCAGAGGCTATTAACAATAATTTCCAACCATCCCCTGCACAATCAATACTCAATGGCCAGATCTCTGTGGACGAAATATCTACTGCGATCTCTTCACTCAAAAACGGCAAAAGTTCCTCGGAGGATATGATATGTAATGAAATACTGAAGACCTTGTCCACAACAAACACACAACTCCTTTGCAAAGTCTTTAACCGCTGTTTGGACACTGGAACTTACCCATGGAACAACAGCATTATTACACCCCTACACAAAAAAGGCGACAAAGATAATCCAGACAATTACAGAGCAGTTGCTGTGAGTAGTACAATCGGAAAACTATTTTCGACCATCATGTTAAACAGGATAATCAAGTTCAAAAATGAATACAACCCGGACCCCATAAATCAACTTGGCTTCGCTAAAGGAGCTCAAACATATGACCACATACTCACACTCAACACCATTACGTCTAAATACAAAAAGCTCAAGGTTCCCGTCTATGCTGTTTTTGTGGACTTCCGGAAGGCCTTCGACTCTGTTTGCCGTGAAGCTCTTTTCTTAAAATTAGCTAAACTAGGTATCACTGGCAACACATTTAATGTTCTTAAACATATGTATAAAAATTCCACTGGCCAGATAAAACTATCTGGATTTGTCAGCGAAAAATTTGATATCAATAAAGGAACTGAACAGGGTCATCCACTTTCCCCTGATCTATTTAAGATATACATCAGAGATCTTTCCCCTCGACTAGAATATGATAACTGTCCGAAACTAATGAACCAACTTATCAGTCACTTACTATGGGCAGATGATCTGATACTCTTGGCACTGGACCCCAAAACCCTCCAAAAGCAACTCGATGCTTTGAACAATTTCTGCTTGGAATGGGGCGTCGAAATTAATGCAGATAAAACTAAACTCATGAAATTTAATGCCCGTTTTGATACTTATCAGCCGGTTCCCCTCAAAATTGGTGATCACTTGTTAGAAGAAGTCGAGTCATACTGCTATCTAGGAATCGAAATACACAAATCCGGCACATTCACAAATGCCCGAACTGAGCTCAAAAAGAAAGCCATGCGTGCACTTTATGCCATGAAAAGCTCAGTAAACAAATCCAAATTATCATTCCGCTCTCTAACAACACTCTTTGATGGTCTTATTAAACCTATCGTTCTTTACGGAGCGCCTATTTACACACCTAACATGGCTATCATAAAACACATAACAAAACAAGTCGATCTCAATATGGATGCCGACACAAAAACAAAATTTCAAACTAGTATCCTCAAGAAAATTAGCCTTCTGAACAGCGAAAAAGTTCACCTTCACTTTCTTAAATGGTCACTGGGGGTAAATCGTAAAGCCAGCAACGCAGGCGTCTGGGGTGAGTCAGGCCGCTACCCATTAATCTATGAATGTATTAACCTCACTCTCAAATATAGCCAACGTTTGAAAAATCTCAAAGATAACTCCCTTGTCTCCTTAGCTTTCAAAGAACAGATGAACATGAAATTGGACTGGTACAGGGGTTTGGAGCCTGTCCTCGCGCTAGACCCATGTTTCTCTACCGATCATGTCACAGCCTACTGCACACTCAAAAACAATCACTCCAAGTTACTTTTCGAAAGAAACCCGAGTATCGCAAAACCACCAAAAGAGGACTTTCTTATTCACAACGGTTTCAAGAAACGAATTCCTCCTCAATCAACACAACCCATCGGGAGTAAAATATTCACACCACACGTCATTACTAAAACTTTGAAATGTAACTTTAGAGAATATTGGGGGTCCTGTATCAACACTTCTCGGAAATTAGAATTCTATCGTGACCTAAAATCCAAATTTAACAAAGAGTATTACCTAGATAGTGTCATTAAATATGCAGACCGTGCTAATATCACAAGACTGCGGATCAGTGCACATCGACTCGAAATTGAACTTGGCCGATATAATCAAACTCCACGTGACGAGCGAATATGCTCCTGGTGCAATATAGTCTTAGGTTCTGGTATTATTGAGAATGAAGACCACTTCCTTAACCATTGTGATCTTAACGCTGCATCGAGGCGAAAAGTCCTAGACAAGATCCAGTCACTCATATCAAATCCAATCAAACCGTCTGCGACATCTTATTCTGTTCACAATGTCATCCCTGGAGCAAACGTTCTCAAATTCATCAGCAACAACAGTGAAATCATTGAACTTATCACGAACGAAAGTCAAGTCCACCTCACGAGAGTCGTTGCTAGGTTTGCCACTACGTGTTTTAACAACCGCAAGAAATTTGTTGACTCTCTGGCCAGTACATGAACAGTGAACACTGAAAATCACTGTACCCGCTTTTGTTTCTTTTCGCGCAACGACGAGTGCAAACTGCAAAGTGACCTGGCTCAAGCATTACAGCATTACCAAGGCGACTGAAAACAAAATATTTTATGTCAAATCTTTATTTTTCACTTTAGTTAAGTTATATTAATATAATAAATTCAAATCTTATGATATTGTTATTATCTTAACAGTTACTATTGTAGCTCAAGATTTTAAATTTGTATTCCTTGTATTCCTTGTATTCCTAAAGCGAGACGATATATATATATATATATTTATCCGTGCCATTTTACTGACACCACGGCATCAACTTTAATGCGAATTTCCGCAAAAACCATAAAAGATATACAACTGAAACTTTTTTGACTGGGTCAATTGCTTTAATAGCCTCAAAATCCGCATGAAAAAATGAAAAATTGGCTAAGAAATAGGAGTTTTAGAGCCCAAAATTTGGTGCCCCAAGTGGTGTCAAAAACGCAAATTAAATAGGTAATAATTATTTTAGTCGCTTGAGTCTTGACACCATTTTAGGGTTATACGGGTTCCTGCTAGTATTTAATAATGCACTTCGATTTCATAATCTAACATGTATCAATTATATACTATGTGACTTCTTTGTACTTGTAGTATGTGACTTGTTTGTACTTTGTAGCTCCTTACTGGGCTGCGCTCAGCTTGTCATTCCGCCTAATCTCTATTTTATGTTTATGAACATGATAGCCTGAGATCCCCAGGTAATACGTGACCTCTTTACTTCGTAATATGTGACTTGTTAGTAGTTCATAAATCTAGATGTTAAACTTAAAATATCTTCCGTTATTTTTCTTTTCGTTAAATACATTATTCTCCTGTTTAGTTATTTTATTAGCCTTCTAACATTTGCAATCTGCAAATATAAATATGGATTTTAATATTTTTACCGTGTAGCTTTATTAGATATGATCTGTTTTATAGGAAAACACAAGTTCTTTTTAAATAATCGAGGCTCTTACGGGCAAAAAAGCGTGTTTTCAGCTGTCTATAACTTTATCTAGACCTGCAATAATGGAGTTACATATCAAATCATGCTCCACTGCACGTTATTTTCACATCAAATAACAAGCACTAGCACAATCCACTTTCAACACCAATTCACTTCATATGCACAAAGTCAGCACAGTTCATTTCACCTTGGAGATTCATAACACTAATCACTCCACACTCGTCACGTGTCATGCTATATATAAGTGCCGTTTTATAATTATTTGAGAGGTCATGTTCTAGTAGCTCTGTTATCTTCTAATGCCTTGTCATACGTTGTACATTGTATGACCCGCCGCGCACGAAGTGCGCGGCTCCCCCTGTATCACTATAGTGAAACGACTCCTACCCTTTTTAACTGCGGCAGTGAAATCCCGGACGAAGGGATTTCACTAGTATTCAATATAATATGAATAATGCACTTCGACTTCATACAACTTATATAGTATGTGACTTTACTGGGCCGCGCTCAGCTTGTCATTCCGCCTAATCTCTAAGCTATTTTATGTTTATGAACATGATAGCCTGAGGTCCCCAAGTAATACGTGACCTGTTTGTACTCGTAGTATGTGACTTGTTTGTAGTTCCTAGTAAATCTATATTATGTTAAACTGAAAATATCTTCCGTTATTTTTCTTTTCGTTAAATACATTATTCTCCTGTGTCGCTATTTTATTAGCCTTCTAACATTTGCAAATATGAATATGGATTTCACCGCTCTATTAGATATGAATTGTTTTATAGGAAACCACAAGTTTTTTTTAATAATCGAAAAAACGTGTTTTCAGCTGTCTATAACTTCATCTAGACCCGCAATAATGGAGCAATAATGAATCTAGCTACAACATAGTACAAACAAAACGAAACTGAGACGCTTGTGGGCACGTGTAAAACCGGTTTTTAGTTACAAAGAATACTCCAAACAACTTATTGACAAACAAACAAACAAACAAACAAACAAACAAACAAACAAACAAACAAACAAACAAACAAACAAACAAACAAACAAACAAACAAACAAACAAACAAACAAACAAACAAACAAACAAACAAACAAACAAACAAACAAACAAACAAACAAACAAACAAACAAACAAACAAACAAACAAACAAACAAACAAACAAACAAACAAACAAACAAACAAACAAACAAACAAACAAACAAACAAACAAACAAACAAACAAACAAACAAACAAACAAACAAACAAACAAACAAACAAACAAACAAACAAACAAACAAACAAACAAACAAACAAACAAGCAAACAAACAAACAAACAAACAAACAAACAAACAAACAAACAAACAAACAAACAAACAAACAAACAAACAAACAAACAAACAAACAAACAAACAAACAAACAAACAAACAAACAAACAAACAAACAAACAAAACGAAACTGAGACGCTTGTGGGCACGTGTAAAACCGGTTTTTAGTTACAAAGAATACTCCAAACAACTTATTGAGTAACGCAATTTTTGGCAGATCTTTTAATTGAGTTTTGAGGTGAGATTGAGAGCTGTCTATAACTTCATCTAGACCTGCAATAATAGAGTTACATACCTAGCAATAATGACAAGGTCACGAACGACCGGAAACGAAATTCGATTATAGTTCATACGCTGTCTGTTTTATAGTACAAACAAACTAACAAGGAACCAGAAGACATGTTGATGTTAGAGTTCTCGCAGACCAATTAGATGGTATGCTATTTCAAATTTCGTTACTGGTTCCCTAAATATTTGCTAGCTCTTCGCGTGATTGGTGAGTGGTGACTGGTGACGTGTCTTTAGCTACCAGTACAAATTTTATTCCTTCATTGATCTTCTCGCTTGTTTTTCGCAGTCAGGTTTTTTAATACAAGATCTCCGTATTCTTTAACATCCAGTTCGTGGCACATTTCATTAAAAACACTGTTTGTAGCTCTCGCTACTTGATCTGCATGTCTGGCACTAAACAGATCATCATTATCGGGGTCATTGACCAAATGCTTCGTATGTTCATGGTATGAGTACTGCATCGTATATATTCCAATGGGTTCCCGTACTGAATCCTAAAGAAGGAAGTAGCGGTATCTGTCGTGGATAAAGTTTCTTGAACCAGTAGAGCGTCCAGGAATGAACGTGATTGTAGAAGACATGTTGATGTTAATTGTTCGATGCTTCGGTAGAATCATCGTGACCTTATACAATATATATGGCCCACGCATATGAACTTGTTATTCCAACCGGAGATATACCTTCGGGTGACTGACAACTGAACCCAATTGAACTTAGTTCCCACGCAGTTAACAGGCACCCTCCTTGGTTTCCCTGGCCTTTTTTTGCCTTTTTCAAGCTGTAAATGATTCATGAGGCCAAGTATACGTTTTCGTGATAAACTGTAAAACCTCTCTATACCAGGTTTCTCGCAGTATAAAGCGTTTCATATACCGCATAAAATGATAATACAGCTGGCTATCGGTTCGATCTTGACTGCGTCATTGGTGCAGTTTCTGTGAAAATCGATAAGGCTGTACTGATCACAGCTCACTCTGTCACTACTGACAGCTCACTCTGTCACTACTGACAGCTCACTCTGTCACTATTGACAGCTCACTCTGTTACTACTGTCAGCTCACTCTGTCACTACTGACAGCTCACTCTGCCACTACTGACAGCTCACTCTGCCACTACTGACAGCTCACTCTGCCACTACTGACGGCTCACTCTGTCACTACTGACATGTCACTCTGCCACTACTGACAGCTCACTCTGTCACTACTGACAGCTCACTCTGCCACTACTGACAGCTCACTCTGCCACTACTGACGATTCACTCTGTCACTATTAACAATTCACTCTGTCACTACTGACAGCTCACTCTGTCACTACTGACAGCTCACTCTGTCACTACTGACAGCTCACTCTGTCACTACTGACAGCTCACTCTGTCACTACTGACAGCTCACTCTGTCACTACTGACATGTCACTCTGCCACTACTGTCAGTTCACTCTGTCACTACTGACAGCTCACTCTGCCACTACTGACGGCTCACTCTGTCACTACTGACAGCTCACTCTGCCACTACTGACAGCTCACTCTGCCACTACTGACGATTCACTCTGTCACTACTGTCAGTTCACTCTGTCACTACTGACAGCTCACTCTGCCACTACTGACGGCTCACTCTGTCACTACTGACAGCTCACTCTGCCACTACTGACAGCTCACTCTGCCACTACTGACGATTCACTCTGTCACTATTAACAATTCACTCTGTCACTACTGACAGCTCACTCTGTCACTACTGACAGCTCACTCTGCCACTACTGACGGCTCACTCTGTCACTACTGACAGCTCACTCTGCCACTACTGACAGCTCACTCTGCCACTACTGACGATTCACTCTGTCACTATTAACAATTCACTCTGTCACTACTGACAGCTCACTCTGTCACTACTGACAGCTCACTCTGTCACTACTGACAGCTCACTCTGTCACTACTGACAGCTCACTCTATCACTACTGACAGCTCACTCTGTCACTACTGACAGCTCACTCTGTCACTACTGACAGCTCACTCTGCCACTACTGACGGCTCACTCTGTCACTACTGACAGCTCACTCTGTCACTACTGACAGCTCACTCTGTCACTACTGACAGCTCACTCTGTCACTACTGACAGCTCACTCTGTTACTACTGTCAGCTCACTCTGTCACTACTGACATGTCACTCTGTCACTACTGACGGCTCACTCTGCCACTACTGACAGCTCACTCTGTCACTACTGACAGCTCACTCTGTCACTACTGACAGCTCACTCTGCCAATACTGACGGCTCACTCTGTCACTACTGACAGCTCACTCTGTCACTACTGACAGCTCACTTTGTTACTACTGACAGCTCACTCTGTTACTACTGACAGCTCACTCTGCCACTACTGACAGCTCACTCTATCACTACTGACAGCTCACTCTGTCACTACTGACAGCTCACTCTGTCACTACTGACAGCTCACTCTGTCACTACTGACAGCTCACTCTGTCACTACTGACAGCTCACTCTGTCACTACTGACAGCTCACTCTGTCACTACTGACGGCTCACTCTGTCACTACTGACAGCTCACTCTGTCACTACTGACAGCTCACTCTGCCAATACTGACGGCTCACTCTGTCACTACTGACAGCTCACTCTGTCACTACTGACAGCTCACTTTGTTACTACTGACAGCTCACTCTGTTACTACTGACAGCTCACTCTGCCACTACTGACAGCTCACTCTATCACTACTGACAGCTCACTCTGTCACTACTGACAGCTCACTCTGTCACTACTGACAGCTCACTCTGCCAATACTGACGGCTCACTCTGTCACTACTGACAGCTCACTCTATCACTACTGACAGCTCACTCTGTCACTACTGACAGCTCACTCTGTCACTACTGACAGCTCACTCTGTCACTACTGACAGCTCACTCTGTCACTACTGACAGCTCACTCTGCCACTACTGACAATTCACTCTGTCACTACTGACAGCTCACTCTGTCACTACTGACAGCTCACTCTGTCACTACTGACAGCTCACTCTGTCACTACTGACAGCTCACTCTGTCACTACTGACAGCTCACTCTGCCACTACTGACAATTCACTCTGCCACTACTGACAATTCACTCTGTCACTACTGACGGCTCACTCTGTCACTACTGACAGCTCACTCTGTCACTACTGACAGCTCACTCTGCCACTACTGACAATTCACTCTGTCACTACTGACGGCTCACTCTGTCACTACTGACGGCTCACTCTGTCACTACTGACAGCTCACTCTGTCACTACTGACAGCTCACTTTGTTACTACTGACAGCTCACTCTGTTACTACTGACAGCTCACTCTGTCACTACTGACAGCTCACTCTGTCACTACTGACAGCTCACTCTGTCACTACTGACAGCTCACTCTATCACTACTGACGGCTCACTCTGTCACTACTGACAGCTCACTCTGCCACTACTGACGGCTCACTCTGTCACTACTGACAGCTCACTCTGTCACTACTGACAGCTCACTCTGTCACTACTGACAGCTCAC
The DNA here is from genome assembly GCF_026151205.1 of Bolinopsis microptera. Classification (NCBI taxonomy): domain Eukaryota; kingdom Metazoa; phylum Ctenophora; class Tentaculata; order Lobata; family Bolinopsidae; genus Bolinopsis; species Bolinopsis microptera. The sequence goes on from NC_087072.1 coordinate 25,048,523, forward strand.
TCTGTCACTACTGACGGCTCACTCTGTCACTACTGACGGCTCACTCTGTCACTACTGACAGCTCACTCTGTCACTACTGACAGCTCACTCTGTCACTACTGACAGCTCACTCTGTCACTACTGACAGCTCACTCTATCACTACTGACAGCTCACTCTGTCACTACTGACGGCTCACTCTGTCACTACTGACAGCTCACTCTGTCACTACTGACAGCTCACTCTGCCAATACTGACGGCTCACTCTGTCACTACTGACAGCTCACTCTGTCACTACTGACAGCTCACTCTGTCACTACTGACAGCTCACTCTGTCACTACTGACAGCTCACTCTGTCACTACTGACAGCTCACTTTGTTACTACTGACAGCTCACTCTGCCACTACTGACAGCTCACTCTGCCACTACTGTCAGCTCACTCTATTTACAAATCCAGCTATTTAATAAGAGGATAGATGACTTACATCATATAACCTGCTCACGTTAATTTTTGTTAGAATAGAACACTGAAAATATTAATAAACTAAACCTAGTCTGAAAAAGGTTTCAAACTTGAAAATTTATATCGATACCAATATTAGTATTATGAAAATGAAATGTTTTACTGTTTTAGTACACGCTTATTCAGCTTTAGTAAATCACAGTAAATCGCATACGTCCTTAGTTAAAGTTCGAACATAGTGCGGTTACAGACGGCCACCTAATATAAAATCCCTTAGTATATCAGAAATAAAAATTAAGATGTTGCTGATATCCTCGTTCTGCTTTTAAAGTACTGTTGTGTGAGAGCACGTGCAATGCTGATGCACGTGCAAGCAACGGAGCACGGCACTACACACGTGTGCACAATAAGTAGAATGCTTCTGGGTACAATGAGATGGCTAAAAAGCAGCTTCTAATTCAATTTAAAAAATTCCTCCGCTCTTACCATTTTATATTTTCTACTATATGGTCCATTTAAGATGCCCTGTTCCTGTGAATCTTCTTTCCTGTGGATCAGGTGCACTCTCAATTTAATTCGACTATAATAAGATAGTATTTTTATGGCACTATAGCTTTCATTATTGAGCATATATTATTCAACTTTTTTAATAGTCTGAAACCCAATCTGATCATATAAAAAAGCCAAATAAGCAGCTAGCTGGCAGCTGGTTATCAAGCTTTTTATTTCTCGGCAACTCCTTACTAGTCCCCATGACCGGCGAGATAATTTGCCTTTTAATAATCAATAATGTACGATGGAAAATTTAATAATGCACTTCGAGTTCTTACAACTTATATATAGTTGACATACGTTGCATGCCACTTTTCGCAAGCGAAACGCACGCCACCGAAGGCGTAACATGTTTCAATTATATAGTATGTGACTTGTTTGTAGTAGTATGTGACTAGTTTGTAGCTCCTAGTCCTAAATCTATGTTAAACTTAAAATATCTTCTGTTATTTTTCTTTTCGTTATATACATTATTCTCACGATGAGTCGCTATTTTATTAGCCTTCTAACATTTGAAAATATAAATATGGATTTTACCATGTAGCTCTATTAGATATGAATTGTTTTGTAGGAACCCACAAGTTTTTTCAAATAATTGAGGCTCTTACGGGCAAAAAAGCGTGTTTTCAGCTGTATATAACTTCATCTAGACCTGGAATAATGGAGTTACATACCTAGATTCACACATCTTTGATTTTATTCATGGCTTTTTGTGTACACTTTACGTACTTTTAAAACACAGCGCACTTTTGGCTTCAAGCACGAAATGACATAAATTAACGCACGAAAAAATCATAACGCACTTTACTTGCAAAATTGACGCATATATACATATCATACCTACATATTGTTACATGGTAATGTCTCCCTCCTAGTCGTTGGAGTGGCCTGCATCACACACATCGCGTTGGCGGCGTAACATATGTCTCCACTGTACTCGGTTGGTAGCCAGAGCTTCTGTTGTGTTGTTTTCGATGTTTTCAACACCTGTAAACTTAGCAGCATCTTTGAGTACACCGGCCTTCCAGTTCTTACGGGGTCTGCCCCTTGACCTCTTTCCATAATTTGGCTTCCAGTTCAACAGAAACCTCAGTAGTCTAGAGTCTGGCATTCTTACTAATACTACATGTCTAAACCAACGCAGCCTGGCAGCGCTGATGAAAGTCTCAACTGACTTGATGACAATGATGCCAGTCCTCCTAAGAACTTCTTCGTTGGACATATGAAAGAGCCATTTAATCCTAATGATCCTTCTTAGGGAGGTCTGATGGAAAACCTCGAAGCTTTTCATTTTTTTGTGGTGTTCCAGACTTCAGCTCCATACAACAAGATGGTGAGGACAGCAGCCTTATACTTATAGATCCTGATCTTGGTTGGAGTCTTTATAGTTCTGCTATTCCAAATGTTCCAGAGCTGATTAAAGGCACCATTAGCCTTCTGGGTACGGACATCCTGGTCTCTGTTGATCGTCTCATCCCCACTGATAGTTGCACCCAGGTAGACAATCACAAAGTTACTAACCTGCTCAACGGGATCACCCCAACCGACAGCTCAATACAGTCATCCTTGATGAAACTGAAAGGTCGCTGAGAGGTGCACTTGCTTACAGCCATGTATTGGGTCTTCTTTGCATATCATACCTAGGTTAGTCCTAATAGTAATTATAACATTCATTCAGCATTAAACATTTGTTAACACCAGTGGGAGATCAGGAGTTATTACTTATTACACCACATTAATTGAACGCTGGAGGTCCTAGCGTTCATCTTAATGTCCGTTCAATTAAAGTCTGTCCGTTTGAGGTCCGTCCAAGTAAAAGATGGGATTTTTCCAAAATCATTCCACTGCAAACTCATGTTTAGGATATGACAACTTTTTAATTTCAGTCAATCGTAATTTCTATCATCGGATTCAGACTACCTTATTGGACCTTATTTGGACGGACATTACATGAACGGACATAATTATGAACGGACATTAATATAAACGCTCGAAGGCATTCAAAACCATCAAAAATCCGAATTTTTTCAATTTTTTGACGTTTTTTTAATTTCAGCAAATGATTTTTAAATCCATTTTTATACAGTAAGTAAGAAAAGCTGTCATTAAGCAGTAAAAATGTTAAAATATGTGTACATGATCAGTGTCTAATATCACATATCATCTTCATCAAATGGGTTTTCGTGCATGAAATAGTCCATGCTTAAACAAGCATCAGTGATTTCTAGCTTTATGGAAACCTTTTTTTATCAAACTACCCCGGTCCTGCATTTCAGTGTTAACTTTTACAAGCCGAATTTCGGCGTGAAGTGGTTTTATCTTGACAACTTTAGGTTAAGGGGGGGGGGGGGGGGGGGGGGGGGGGGGGGGGGGGGGGGGGGGGGGTGGGGTTCACCCTGATTTTTTTGTGAAACTTGGTTTCGAGATAGCAGTTGACCAACAAACTAGGACCAGTGACCGAACTTTTGAGGGGGTCCCGGACCCTAACCGCCGAACGGTGCCCGCGGGGCAGCCACGCCCATATTTGGTCCAAATTAGGCCCAATTTAGCCAAATACCCTGAACATGCCCAAAATCCAGATTTTAGGTGCTCTTCTTGTAGCTAGTGGTTCCCTGAACTCGTATAATTTGCACTGCTAAATTTAGAATTTGGCCGCCAAATTTTTTTAAAGGCCTAACTCAAAATTCTGTCCCAAAACTTAAGGTCATGAGACAATTCTACGTTGATTCTGAAAATTTCATGAAGAAATATTGAAACCCTATTGAGTTCTATTGTTTTGAGCGAAGTCAGTTTTGCAAATATCGCGAACTGAGATATGGGCAATTTTGTTCATTTTTTGCGATTATTTGAACACAGAATCCACAGTTAGGTAGATACAGAGCTGATAATCATAAATAATGTGTAGTATAAGCTCACCTTCCATATAAAGTTGGTTTCATTCAAAAATATTGACATTTGACCAATTTCTGGGCCAAAATCGATCAAATTTGGTGCGTATGCCCAAATATGGTCATATGGTTTTTTGCTCATAACTCAGTCATTTTTGTACAATCTTGATGAAAATTCATATACGAGTTCAGGGAACCACTAGCTACAAGTAGAGCACCTAAAAGCAGGATTTTGGGCATGTTCAGGGTATTTGGCTAAATTTGGCCTAATTTGGACCAAAAAATCAGGGTGAACCCCCCCCCCCCCCCCCCCCCCCCCCCCCCCCCCCCCCCCTTAACCTTAACATCACGTGGAGCTTTCCTAGCACTGTTTCATTACCTATCCTCAGTAATATGAACTATAACAACGTTTGACAATGTCCTTGGCAACACGATTTACCGTAATATCTAGAGGCTGGAACAAGTTTGTCATGTTGGCGGGGACTAGCTCATGAACTATGTTGTTGAGTGCCATAATTTCGTTGACTTTTTCCGCCAAGTGACCCTTGAAAACATCATATACTAGTAGAGTTTTCTGTGCCTCCGGCAGACCAAGGAGAACCTTTCCGTCGTTAACTTACGGCACAATAATAAAAATATAAAGTTTTCATAGTTGTCATATTCTGGACAAAAAGTTCGAAATGGAAAAATTTTTGAAAAAATTTCAACGGACTTTAACTTGGACGGACATTAATTGAACGGACTTTATTTGAACGGACATTAAGATGAACGCTAGGGCCTCCAGCGTCCATGTAATGTCCGTCCAAATAATGTCCGATAAGGTAAACTATATTATTGGATCAATGAAATACGAGTTATTATACAATTTAGATATTTTAAGTATCACATTATGGCATGATCACTTTCTTGATCTTCGGCTTCCTCGTTCACCTCTTCGGAGTTATTGTTTACCTCCACATCTTTTAACAGTTTACACTGAAATGCAGGACCGAGATGGTCGAATAAAAAATTTTTTTAAAAAAATCAGGTATTACTGATATAATGCTTTTTTAAACACGGAATATTTAATGCACGATAACCCATTTGAGGAAGATGACCTGTGATATGATCATCAAATCTGGTCATATTTCGTATCAGTTGTTTTTACACAACTTTCGTAATCATAGATATTTTGACATTTTCAAATAAGGTCCGATAAGGTATTCATTTATCACATGCCTTCTCGTGCGATATCAAAACTTTCGCCGACGAGGCTTGCCAAGTTATCAAAAGTTTCGATAACTTGCCGAGGGTTATTATATCGACATTTTCAATTTTCAAACACGAGGCTTGCCGAGTTTTGAAAATGTTGATATCGCATGAGAAGGCATGTGATTAAATTTAATGTTTTAATACACTTTCTTTGGAGCCAAATTTTGCCCGGAAAGCAGAATTTGACTAGACGTTGGTTATGAATCCCACCAAAGCAAAACTAGACATGTCGAACTTAATTATGTTTATAATGTCCAAGCTATGAATAGCTCTCATTAGGTTAGTATTTCGGAACTGGAAGTGGAAGGAAGGCACACAACCATTATGCTGACTTGGCTGCCACTCAGGGGCGCGAACTCCTCACGTCGCTCATGAGGAAAGTCTAAACAGGAATACATCATCGTTCATGACAGGCAGTGTTGAGACCTACCTTCCTTGAACTAAACAGTGCTGGCAAAGCTTCTTAAATTACGAGCATGCTTTGTTGCCTACTTTTCTTTGAGAAGCTCAATTAATACTCGCGGTAGATTACTGGCGTCCGGTCGTATTGTTTATACTTGTAGATTTAATGGCACCCACTATTGGCACCTGCTATTGTTTGGCATCCACCATTGGTTATACTTGCCCCTGTTAAATAACTGCAGACCAGAAGAGACTTGAGGAATCAAGGGACAGCAGTCTTCACGCCAAAAGTCTTCGCACCAAACAATGAGCTGACAAATTCCTGAGATACCAACAGTTGAGCTATATGAACAGTAAACATTGATCTATAGATATTTTGAAATCTTTAATTACTGCTTAACAGCTGCCTTTCTTGCTCATTGTATGAAAAATTAATTTACAAATTATCTGCTAAAATTTTAAAAACGCAAAAAAAAGATGAAAAAATTTGGATATTTGACGGTTTTGAAATTTGAATGCCTTTGAGCATGGGTAGTTATCGCATGGGTAGTTATCACATGGGTAAATTACATTATATTAGCGTAAACGAGAATGAGAGAACAACTATTACATAATGGACATTTATAACATAATCATGGGAGAATAATATTTCTTAATTGATTTAGTTTTACTTTGCAGCTCAGTCATCAGTACTTAATTTTAATCAGGGCTTGAAACTGGCTGGAGGGGGTTCGTAATCCCCCAGTACAGCAAACCTGTGCTTCATTTGTTAATGTTCTAAAAATTTATGTAAGTTGTTAATGATAATAATAATATAACGAACCGCTTTGATTTTATTTTCCAGATCCAAGTACCCAATTATAGATCTCAAAACTGAGTTGCATAATCGATTTTTGCAGTCTGACCATGTCTAACTCAAATTTTGAATTACAACCATTACATTGCTGTTCACTTTTTAAGCTATAATTTTACGTTTTGTCCATTTTTGTCATTTTAACGTTGCAGAATCTTGTACCAGGAAATATGGTATTGGAGGTGGACCCAATTCGGAAGAATCAGAGGAGTGTTGATGATCTTATTGAGGAGTTAGTTGAGCACCGGACATGGAAATATACACTTATGGTCTTGTATATTTCCATCGCTCAGGTTTACGCCGCTACCAGTTCCTTCGTTACTACATTCGCAGGTACTGAAATTACTCTCATTACAATTTTAAAATCATACTGAATATTATCTAAATAAGCTATCTACTTAAATACTATTATGGAATTATAATCATTCCGATCTAATGATAACCTAATCGAGCTAATTCAGGAATGGACCCAGAGCCCGGGGATATTTGGTCCTGTATATCTGAAAAATGCAAGAATTTGACGACAGATAATACCACATTACTGGAAATGTTTCCTTGCGATATCACCGAACTTTTGGATGGAAAAGAAGAGCTGGTTTTTGGACCGTCGGACATAAAATGGCATCTTCAGCGCACCTCATTTTCAGCAGATTTAGATTTGTACTGCGATGTTGGATCACGAAGTGCACAAAAAACGCTCATAGATTCCATGTTCTTCGTAGGATCTCTGCTTGGACTCGTAACTGGAGGTTATGTGTGGGACAATATTGGGAGAGTGAATTCAGCGAGGGTATCTGTTTTGGTCACCGTCATTGCGCATCTGGTGGGAACGTGGTGCCATAATTACAGTATCCTCCTTGCGATCAGATTCTTCACTGGTTTCGGAGATTTCGTGACTTTCACTGGAACATACATACTAATGATGGAACTGACGGGAATCAAGTACCGAACCTCTGTGAATGCTTTTCAGGGCCTAACATGGGTACTTGGCTATCCATTTTTAATAGCGACCGGATATTTAAATTACGATTGGAACTACATGTTCCTAACAACGGCGATCCTAGCTCTTGTCTGTAATCTTCACGTCTATGTGTTTCTGATCGAGTCACCACGGTTTCACCTCGTCAATAACGATATGAAGGCAGCAAAGAAATCGCTGAAAGCGCTAGCTGCTTTGACTACAGCTGATCTGGACGTAGATGAAATTGAGATTGTAGATACGGAGAAGGTGAATGATAGGAAACAGACTTTCATCCAGCAGCTGAAAGACCTGTGGACTTACCCAGTACTTCTTAAGGAGGGCTTATGCCTGGCACCTCTCTGGTTCTGTATTAATATGTTCTACTACGGATTTAACTTTGCATGGGATATGATATTGCCTTCGGCTAGCCTTTACCTTGGGTTTGTGATGGGAGGAGTTGGAGAGGCTATAGCGTGTTGTCTAAGTATGCCAGTGATACAGTTCCTGGGCAGGAGAAGGGCCATGATTGTCTTCCAGTGTCTTTCGGCCCTGGTGTTCCTGATTGCAATAGCGGATGTGGATTTAGGCAACGATTGGGGATTGGATAGTGTTTTGTCTCTGATAGGTTTGACGACCGTGAGCATCTGTTTCTCTAATGTCTACCTGTGGACGTCAGAGATTGCGCCGACATCCCACCGAGGACTTGCTTATACTCTCGGGTCAGGATTAGGTAAGTTTGGAGGCTTTGCCGGACCCTATGTCTTCAACAATCTGGGTCCAGCAACAACCAGAGCAGTTCCGTGGATACTCCTTGCTGTGCTTTCGCTTCTCTGTGCTTTGGCAGCAGTTTTCTTAATTGAGACGGGGGACAAGGAATTAACTCATGTGCCTGCAGAAGTTCAGGAGCGAAGAAAGGGGTTCAGATATAGGATCTAGTGGACACTGAAAGTGAACATGAACAGGTAGCTTCATTTTGGTACATTAGTGCAGTAAGAAAAGAACTGATTTTTAAACATAAAGGGTTATGAATTAGTGTACAATAGAGAGTATCGTTTGCATGCTTAGGATTATGTTCGTATCAACGGAACCCTCTCTGGAGTCTATCTGTAAACAGGGGAGATAGCATCTGGTGTTCTGCCAGAATTTTACCAAGAGGCAGGCACAGGATCGCGGCTCCTTCGACAACTTCTACAACTTTGGCTGTTATCGCTGCTAACTGCTCATGATGTAGAGGAACAGAGAAAGGGCTGAAAGAACCATCTAATATTGAAGAAACGTTAAACTTAATGACTTATACTTACAATCAAACTTTTAAAAACTCTTATAAACTTTTTCTTTAACAGTAGTTATACTTATAGTACTAGTAGTAGTAGTAGTAATTTTAAAATTATAATTCGAGATCTTGTTTTTTATTTTTACACTTATAGTTATACCCACTGACCGATAAACTCCGACTACCACCTATCTACCTCCCTGAGCAAAGTCCCCATCCCCTTCAACTAATTCAGCTCGGATAATCTTAAATTGGAAACTAATCTCATCTGAAAAATATTAGAGTGTGATAATAGTATTGCTGGACATTTTATTTTAACTGTTCAGTACCTTAACTTTGAGTACCTCAACCGTGTCCTGTGGCTGTGCCATCCACAGTGAGCTCATTAATATAATAATATAATTGGTCATTCAAGAAAAATTCAGTCAAAACAGTAAATCATGTGTTGCGAAAAGCTGAAATCTGAAAATTTCTTAAGCTATAATAGGACATTTCAAAATATCAATTCCTTTCGTCAAAGTTTTTTCCGGATATTCAGCTTCCGCAGTTATACCACACTTTTATTACCTTATCACTTATATTTTCCGGCCTTTCTATATTTGAATTTCTAACAACCGGTAATTCCGGTCCGGCAATTAAATCCGGCTAACCGGATAATAGATTGATATATCCGGAAAAATTCCGTCCGGCAGCCAAAACACATGACATTATAAAACTCATAAAAGCCCATGCATGGCGCTCAATGCTCATAGTCATTTCCCTGCGGTTTCTTTGCGTTCGCGACTATACCCGTTTGCGATGCCACTGTGTGGACGTAGCTGTGATAAATCTTACATCCTCTTAAAGTACATGCTCTAACTCGGACATCGCAAGCTTAATCAGTTCTGGGGACTGTTCCTGGGTAGAGTTATGAAGGTTTAAAGCTTTCGTGCCGCGCAATCGCCCCAAAATGGCTAAACATGTGCACCGTCGAAGAATAACTTTGCGCAGGGAATGCGCAAGGTCTACAATATGGTAGTTAATATTGATTTTCGACCTCCAGCAGGATAGCCTAGTTCGCTAAGCAGGCGATTGGCTGTGGTAGCTGAGGGTTCAAATCCCTGTCTAGACTTTAATTTTGTTTTAACTGAAACAAGTTTTCAACAAAAACTTTCTAGTGTTTGGTTAATATTGATTAGTTAACTATATTAAAAGTTATACTCTAGGATGAAATTCATAATTAGAAATGGCAAAGCAGCTATAAGTATAATACGCAGAGCAACATTATACTAGAATTTTATAGAAATAACATTGTCTGTCTCTGATTATTTTTAAATATATACAAGTAACAGACGTGACCAGTGTTGCATCTGCATCGATTAGTATTCAGTTCGGAGTCGTCGATATCAGCTATTACATAGATTTTAAATTGCTGCTATAGCTGCAGATATGATTATGAGCAGTTTTTATCAGTCTGATTTGGTCCGTTTTGGACTGGGCCCAGTTTGCTAAGGATTCTGTTTCTATCTGGTGTAAAACTTGGTATGCTGCGAAAAGAACATTCTGAAGGCAGAAAGCTCTGGATTGGTCTTTAAGTGCCTCTCTCAACGACAATCCCTCTTTAGCAGTTACTAATACTTGATAGCTCTATTAATTCTGCCTGTCACGGTGGGAAAGGAAGGTCAAGACTGCTTGTTTTATAACTTTTTGTTGGGACTATTGACATGTAGTGTTTGGAGAAGGAGGGTAACGAAGGAGCACTTCTTAGTTGTCCATTGGGCATTACTGTCCACATCTGAAACAGATTTTAATAAAAGGAACTGAATAATAATACGGTTGAGTAAAATCAAATCTGAGACTTGAGTGGCGAGTGCAGTAGGGAAAGAAAATCTATAAGTGCATCTTAAACTGCCAAACTTACTGTTGAAAAATACTGTTTGACTACACTTCAATTCACCAGCCTCTCATCATTTTCAATGTGTGAAGCAGCTGGCGTGAGTTTCGTGAAAATCTTCGATCATCCCAGCCTCCAGGAGTTGCTTTTATTTTAGGGTCCTCTTAGAGCTTTAGAGGTTATCGATATTCCAGATTATGTCTGCTTTGTTGTCAGTACTTCCGGGGGTTGTATAAACCTGAGAAATTGAACAGTTCAATACCAGAAAGAATGTTGAAGACTTTGAAAGTTCTGCCAAAATGTTTATTTTCTGTACACAAATCCGAATTTGTCTCTTTAGTGGCGATTTTAGACAAAATTTACCTTCTTTCGGACTAAACTTTGAAACTGAATTGAAGTTTAAACGATTACCTCTAGAATGGTATTAATGAATTAACAAATTTATCATCAGAAGTCAAGTTATGGTCGATTTTGGAAGCTTGGATATGCTAAAATTATTAATTACATATTATTATGCGCGGCTCGGTTATATTGCGCGCGCGTGGTCGCTAGGCGCTAGCGCAAAAATTGCTTACATTTTTTTTTCCGTTCGGCAGAAAGACAATCGTGACTGACAAACATGTAGAAAACTCACCCAGAACTTCTAGCATATTCTTTAGGGCGGGAAATACTTTGTATGCAGGGTCTGTGATTATCCCGCCAAATCCGAATTTCTTCCTAATAACACATCACAAAGGCGCGTTCACAATTTTTGCGCATTATAAACAGCTAGATTCCTTTAAAGTCGTTCTATAGTTAATCTCACTAATTCAAAAGGGTGAGACTGATTGGAGAAGAATTGAACCTTTGGTTTCTTCACAAGTAGAAGCACTAAGAAAACACCCAAGTTGTCCATGATAGAGACAAGAAACAAACTTTGCAAAGCAAACTAAACATGCTGACAGCAAATATAACTGAGAAGGAACCACTGATCACCAAGAACAAACCCAGGGTAACATATTGGTAAAAATCTTATGGCCATGTACATAAATGTACAAAAAATCGGAAATCCCTGGAAACGGATTGAGAAATTTCCAAAACGTGTTTAAAATGCTAACAATGCTAGTACATTATGCAAAAACAAAGCTCGGGCTAGGGTATCAAGTGGCTAGGGTACTAAGTGGCTAGGGTACTAAGAGCTGCAACAACTAAGCAATTGTTGTCAGGATAAACTAAGGACTTCATCCCTCAATTATATATAAAGGCTGTAGTCATGTGCAGTTAATACTAACAAATAAGCAATAGGTGTGTGTGTGTGTGTACTTTATGTGTGGCATGTGTGTGAACCAAAACACAATAAATTCAGTCAAACACTGCACTGTACAAAATAATAGTTCATCTGAATACTGTATAACAAATAACAAATAATTTGAGGTGCACTATGGTAGTCCGATAGACGTACACCTGACATTAGGCTATCGGTGAACACAGGGACCACATCATACGTGTGCCCTGCTGAACACAAGCTTTAGGATCAAGTTAGTTTCCCGTTGAGAAGCTCCCTTTGTGCTTGATCCATCCGGCAATACAGCTCTCTATTTTATAGTTCAAATTCAAAAGTTGAACTATTTACTGCTGTACTCCTCATTTCAGACTAGTGGTAACAGTGGTCACAGCGGAACACTTGAAGAAACAATTTCAGCAGCCGGGTTGTCCAGGTGAAATCTTCTCCCAAGTCCAGGTAACCCGTGCTGTAACTGTTGTGTTGTGTGACGCTACTACTACTACTATTGCTTCTGATAACTTCTGATACCTCTTTCTACACTACAACCTCAAATCACGATGTCAACCATCGAGAATCTGAGTGACAAGATAAAGAGTGTCATCGGGAGACTGCTGAAGGATGCCGACCCTATTTCGAAACGAGTACTCACTGTATTTGATCCTTCCCTGGATTCTTCTGTCAAAATCTCTAAACTGGCCAAGGTCAACAGAGGCGAGCTAGACGCTCTTGGAAATTACCTTAAGTTGCCTCTAGTTAGCAGAGGATTAAAGAAGAAACTTTTCAGCTCACGAGAGAAACTAGCTAAACGGATTGTGTCAGAGATCATTTCTCTGTACCCTGCTGTTTGTTCCGAGTGTTCAGAAGAGTACACAGTGATGCCGGGCTTCCAGCCCAAATACAGATGTTGGAGTTGTCTTCATGGAGCTCACGACTGTGAAAACTTCACAGCCCAAATGGAGCTTTACGAAAGTCTCCCAACCCAACTCAGTGGTTTGGTATGGTTATGCTCAGACTGCATAGCAGTCAACAAAAACAACAACATTGGGGAGTGTGATGAACCACCGTCTGGAATGGGAACGCCAGGTCACACTAAGGAAATCAACCAGGCTCGACCAGATACCAACACTTCGCTAGAAAACAGCACTAATCAGAACAACAGTGCTGCAAGTCTTGAAGTAGTGAAACTGGCTGAAGAGTTGGAGAAAATCAAGAAAGAACAGGAAAAGTCTGAGTCGCCAAAAATCCGATTTTACTATATACTAGCAGTCTCGAGAGTAACAATTATCACACTTATTTCAAGATATCTCCGCTTCTGATTGGAGCTAAGCGCTCATCTTGGGCATTGAAATGGTCAGAATTATCACATTGAGTGGGGTAGAGCGTGGTTTTAAAGTCTTCAGACTCCAGGGTGTTGAGTTATTTGGTCAGATCCCATTTTTACGCTCTCGCGAGTAGCGATTGATGCTACTGATATATCAGCTTCTGATTGGAGCTAAGTGTTCATCTTGGGCATTGAAATGGTCAGAATTATCACATTGAGTGGGGTAAGGCATGGTTTTAAAGTCTTCAGACTTCAGGTTGTTGAGTTATTAGTTCAGATCCCATTTTTACGCTCTCGCGAGTAGCGATTGATGCTACTGATATATCAGCTTCTGATTGGAGCTAAGTGTTCATCTTCGGCATTGAAATGGTCAGAATTATCACATTGAGTGGGGTAGGGCGTGGTTTCAAAGTCTTCAGACTTCAGGTTTTTGAATTATTAGGTTAAAACATATTTTTACACTCTTGCGAGTAGCGATTGACACACTTATTACAAGATATCGCAGCTTCTGATTGAAGCTAAGTGCTTATCATGGGCATTGAAATGGTCAGTATGGTCATATTAAGAGCAAACAGTTCACACTGGTATACAGTTGCCTGAGTGCCTAGGTGGAAACTTTGTCTATGGACATTGGACCTCGATTGAGTTTCTTATTACGCAGTAACCTGCACCTGAGAACTGTTCTCATTATAGTCAATCTTACTATATATAAAGCGAGACGATATATATATATTTATCCGTGCCATTTTACTGACACCACGGCATCAACTTTAATGCGAATTTCCGCAAAAACCATAAAAGATATACAACTGAAACTTTTTTGACTGGGTCAATTGCTTTAATAGCCTCAAAATCCGCATGAAAAAATGAAAAATTGGCTAAGAAATAGGAGTTTTAGAGCCCAAAATTTGGTGCCCCAAGTGGTGTCAAAAACGCAAATTAAATAGGTATAGTAATAATTATTTTAGTCGCTTGAGTCTTGACACCATTTTAGGGTTATACGGGTTCCTGCTAGTATTTAATAATGCACTTCGATTTCATAATCTAACATGTATCAATTATATACTATGTGACTTCTTTGTAGTATGTGACTTGTTTGTACTTTGAGTTTGTAGCTCCTTACTGGGCCGCGCTCAGCTTGTCATTCCGCCTAATCTCTATTTTATGTTTATGAACAATGAACATGATAGCCTGTGATCCCCAGTTAATACGTGACCTCTTTACTTCGTAATATGTGACTTGTTAGTAGTTCATAAATCTAGATGTTAAACTTAAAATATCTTCCGTTATTTTTCTTTTCGTTAAATACATTATTCTCCTGTTTCGCTATTAGTATTAGTATTTTATTAGCTTTCTAACATTTGCAATCTGCAAATATAAATATGGATTTTAATATTTTTACCGTGTAGCTTTATTAGATATGAATTGTTTTTATAGGAAAACACAAGTTCTTTTTAAATAATCGAGGCTCTTACGGGCAAAAAAGCGTGTTTTCAGCTGTCTATAACTTTATAGTAGTGGAACAGCAATACTAAGGTAATGGGACTACTGCGGACCCTCTACCGGCCAAACCTTGTTAACAAAGCCGCAGTCAAGGTTCGGTGAACGGTAGTTAAAAGCGCTTAAGGGACATAAGTCAAATTGGTAGAGCAACATCATGTAGTGGACGTCTTAAGAAATGAGGAGTAGGTAGAATGTTAGGTTGCTCCTTTATAAATCGTCTTTTTCTCCGATAATAAGTTGACATCAAGTCTTGAAAATTATTCGAGAAGAATCTCGAATAATTTAGTTGCAGCGTGCCACATGGCTATCTAAACTGCAAACCCTACCCATTGCTGAGCAAGGCCTTTATCTTCTCAAGGAGCAACCTAACATTCTACCTACTCCTCATTTCTTAAGACGTCCACTACATGATGTTGCTCTACCAATTTGACTTATGTCCCTTAAGCGCTTTTAACTACCGTTCACCGAACCTTGACTGCGGCTTTGTTAACAAGGTTTGGCCGGTAGAGGGTCCGCAGTAGTCCCATTACCTTAGTATTGCTGTTCCACTACTATAGAAATAATCCCGATAACACTCGACCTCTGCCTGATCCAGAGGATATCACCATTTTACCTTCACACAGACATCGAACGCTGTACGAAGATGACGATCAGACCTCATTATGTCTATAACTTTATCTAGACCTGCAATAATGGAGTTACATATCAAATCATGCTCCACTGCACGTTATTTTCACATCAAATAACAAGCACTAGCACAATCCACTTTCAACACCAATTCACTTCATATGCACAAAGTCAGCACAGGTCATTTCACCTTGGAGATTCATAACACTAATCACTCGTCATTGTCACGTGTTCACTTCACCACGACTTCACAACCATTCAAATAGTATCTTCATGTCCCATGGTCACCAATCACTCGTCACGTGTCATGCTACATATATGTGCCGTTTTATAATTATTTGAGAATTTATGTTCTAGTAGCTCTGTTATTTTTTTATTTTTAATGCCTTGTCATACGTTGTATGACCCGCCGCGCACGAAGTGCGCGGCTCCCCTTGTATCACTATAATGAAACGACTCTTACATACCCTTTTTAACTGTGGCAGTGAAATCCCGGACGAAGGGATTTCACTAGTATTCAATATAATATGAATAATGCACTTCGACTTCATATATGAAGTCGAAGTGCATTATTCATATTATATGCATACAACTTATATAGTATGTGACTTTACTGGGCCGCGCTCAGCTTGTCATTCCGCCTAATCTCTATTTTATGTTTATGAACATGATAGCCTGAGGTCCCCAAGTAATACGTGACCTGTTCGTACTCGTAGTATGTGACTTGTTTGTAGTTCCTAGTAAATATATATTATGTTAAACTGAAAATATCTTCCGTTATTTTTCTTTTCGTTAAATACATTCTTTTCCTGTGTCGCTATTTTATTAGCCTTCTAACATTTGCAAATATAAATATGGATTGTCGCTCACTCTGTCACTACTGACAGCTCACTCTGTCACTACTGACAGCTCACTCTGTCACTACTGACAGCTCACTCTGCCACTACTGTCAGCTCACTCTATCACTACTGACAGCTCACTCTGTCACTACTGACAGCTCACTCTGCCACTACTGACAGCTCACTCTGTTACTACTGACGGCTCACTCTGTCACTACTGACAGCTCACTCTGCCACTACTGACAGCTCACTCTGGCACTACTGACAGCTCACTCTGTCACTACTGACAGCTCACTCTGTCACTACTGTCAGCTCACTCTGTCACTACTGACAGCTCACTCTGTCACTACTGACAGCTCACTCTGCCACTACTGACAGCTCACTCTATCACTACTGACAGCTCACTCTGTCACTACTGACAGCTCACTCTGTCACTACTGACAGCTCACTCTGTCACTACTGACAGCTCACTCTGTCACTACTGACAGCTCACTCTATCACTACTGACAGCTCACTCTGTCACTACTGACAGCTCACTCTGTCACTACTGACAGCTCAATTTGTCACTACTGACAGCTCACTCTGCCACTACTGACAGCTCACTCTGGCACTACTGACAGCTCACTCTGTCACTACTGACAGCTCACTCTGTCACTACTGTCAGCTCACTCTGTCACTACTGACAGCTCACTCTGTCACTACTGACAGCTCACTCTGCCACTACTGACAGCTCACTCTATCACTACTGACAGCTCACTCTGTCACTACTGACAGCTCACTCTGTTACTACTGACAGCTCACTCTGCCACTACTGACAGCTCACTCTGTCACTACTGACAGCTCACTCTGTCACTACTGACAGCTCACTCTGTCACTACTGACAGCTCACTCTGTCACTACTGACGGCTCACTCTGTCACTACTGACGGCTCACTCTGTCACTACTGACAGCTCACTCTGCCACTACTGTCAGCTCACTCTGTCACTACTGACAGCTCACTCTGTCACTACTGACAGCTCACTCTGTTACTACTGACGGCTCACTCTGTCACTACTGACGGCTCACTCTGTCACTACTGACAGCTCACTCTATCACTACTGACAGCTCACTCTGTCACTACTGACGGCTCACTCTGTTACTACTGACGGCTCACTCTGTCACTACTGACAGCTCACTCTATCACTACTGACAGCTCACTCTGTCACTACTGACAGCTCACTCTGTCACTACTGACAGCTCACTCTATCACTACTGACAGCTCACTCTGTCACTACTGACAGCTCACTCTGTCACTACTGACAGCTCACTCTGTCACTACTGACAGCTCACTCTGTCACTACTGACAGCTCACTCTGTCACTACTGACAGCTCACTCTGCCACTACTGTCAGCTCACTCTGTCACTACTGTCAGCTCACTCTGTCAATACTGACAGCTCACTCTGTCACTACTGACGGCTCACTCTGTCACTACTGACAGCTCACTCTGTCACTATTGACAGCTCACTCTGCCACTACTGACAGCTCACTCTGTCACTACTGACAGCTCACTCTGACACTACTGACAGCTCACTCTGTCACTACTGACAGCTCACTCTGTCACTACTGACAGCTCACTCTGCCACTACTGACAGCTCACTCTGTCACTACTGACAGCTCACTCTGCCACTACTGACAGCTCACTCTATCACTACTGACAGCTCACTCTATCACTACTGACAGCTCACTCTGCCACTACTGACAGCTCACTCTATTTACAATTCAGATTGTTAAAATTTTATAATACCTTGTTTTTATTAATTCAACGATATAGTTTAGTCTAATGATAGCTATTGAAATTGATTGAAATTAAAAAGTTGTCATATTCTGGACAAAAAGTTCGAAATGAAAAATGAATGAAAAAAATTTAACGGACTTTAACTTGGACGGACATTAATTGAACGGAATTTACTTGAACGGACATTAAGATGAAAATAAGGTCCGATAAGGTAGCTCAAATAAGGTCCGATAAGGTAGCTCAAAAACCGAAGAAAGGGTAAGATCAGGACAGCAGCAAATTTCCATAGTGGGGAATACCTGAAAATAAACTTATGAGGCAGTCTGAGAGAAACCATTTCACGGACTATATAATAAAGGGTACTGCAGCTATTTAATAAGAGGATAGATGACTTACATCATATAACCTGCTCACGTCAATTTTTGTTAGAATAGAACACTGAAAATATTAATAAACTAAACCTAGTCTGAAAAAGGTTTCAAACTTGAAAATTTATATCGATACCAATATTAATATTATGTAAATGAAATGTTTTACTGTTTTAGTACACGCTTATTCAGCTTTAGTAAATCACAGTAAATCGCATACGTCCTTAGTTAAAGTTCGAACATAGTGCGGTTACAGACGGCCACCTAATATAAAATCCCTTAGTATATCAGAAATAAAAATTAAGATGTTGCTGATATCCTCAATCTGCTTTTAAAGTACTGTTTTGTGAGAGCACGTGCAATGCTGATGCACGTGCAAGCAACGGAGCACGGCACTACACACGTGTGCACAATAAGTAGAATGCTTCTGGGTACAATGAGATGGCTAAAAAGCAGCTTCTAATTCAATTTAAAAAATTCCTCCGCTCTTACCATTTTATATTTTCTACTATATGGTCCATTTAAGATGCCCTGTTCCTGTGAATCTTCTTTCCTGTGGATCAGGTGCACTCTCAATTTAATTCGACTATAATAAGATAGTATTTTTATGGCACTATAGCTTTCATTATTGAGCATATATTATTCAACTTTTTTAATAGTCTGAAACCCAATCTGATCATATAAAAAAGCCAAATAAGCAGCTAGCTGGCAGCTGGTTATCAAGCTTTTTATTTCTCGGCAACTCCTTACTAGTCCCCATGACCGGCGAGATAATTTGCCTTTTAATAATCAATAATGTACGATGGAAAATTTAATAATGCACTTCGAGTTCTTACAACTTATATATAGTTGACATACGTTGCATGCCACTTTTCGCAAGCGAAACGCACGCCACCGAAGGCGTAACATGTTTCAATTATATAGTATGTGACTTGTTTGTAGTAGTATGTGACTAGTTTGTAGCTCCTAGTCCTAAATCTATGTTAAACTTAAAATATCTTCTGTTATTTTTCTTTTCGTTATATACATTATTCTCACGATGAGTCGCTATTTTATTAGCCTTCTAACATTTGAAAATATAAATATGGATTTTACCATGTAGCTCTATTAGATATGAATTGTTTTGTAGGAACCCACAAGTTTTTTCAAATAATTGAGGCTCTTACGGGCAAAAAAGCGTGTTTTCAGCTGTATATAACTTCATCTAGACCTGGAATAATGGAGTTACATACCTAGATTCACACATCTTTGATTTTATTCATGGCTTTTTGTGTACACTTTACGTACTTTTAAAACACAGCGCACTTTTGGCTTCAAGCACGAAATGACATAAATTAACGCACGAAAAAATCATAACGCACTTTACTTGCAAAATTGACGCATATATACATATCATACCTACATATTGTTACATGGTAATGTCTCCCTCCTAGTCGTTGGAGTGGCCTGCATCACACACATCGCGTTGGCGGCGTAACATATGTCTCCACTGTACTCGGTTGGTAGCCAGAGCTTCTGTTGTGTTGTTTTCGATGTTTTCAACACCTGTAAACTTAGCAGCATCTTCGAGTACACCGGCCTTCCAGTTCTTACGGGGTCTGCCCCTTGACCTCTTTCCATAATTTGGCTTCCAGTTCAACAGAAACCTCAGTAGTCTAGAGTCTGGCATTCTTACTAATACTACATGTCTAAACCAACGCAGCCTGGCAGCGCTGATGAAAGTCTCAACTGACTTGATGACAATGATGCCAGTCCTCCTAAGAACTTCTTCGTTGGACATATGAAAGAGCCATTTAATCCTAATGATCCTTCTTAGGGAGGTCTGATGGAAAACCTCGAAGCTTTTCATTTTTTTGTGGTGTTCCAGACTTCAGCTCCATACAACAAGATGGTGAGGACAGCAGCCTTATACTTATAGATCCTGATCTTGGTTGGAGTCTTTATAGTTCTGCTATTCCAAATGTTCCAGAGCTGATTAAAGGCACCATTAGCCTTCTGGGTACGGACATCCTGGTCTCTGTTGATCGTCTCATCCCCACTGATAGTTGCACCCAGGTAGACAATCACAAAGTTACTAACCTGCTCAACGGGATCACCCCAACCGACAGCTCAATACAGTCATCCTTGATGAAACTGAAAGGTCGCTGAGAGGTGCACTTGCTTACAGCCATGTATTGGGTCTTCTTTGCATATCATACCTAGGTTAGTCCTAATAGTAATTATAACATTCATTCAGCATTAAACATTTGTTAACACCAGTGGGAGATCAGGAGTTATTACTTATTACACCACATTAATTGAACGCTGGAGGTCCTTATTCGTTCATCTTAATGTCCGTTCAATTAAAGTCTGTCCGTTTGAGGTCCGTCCAAGTAAAAGATGGGATTTTTCCAAAATAATTCCACTGCAAACTCATGTTTAGGATATGACAACTTTTTAATTTCAGTCAATCGTAATTTCTATCATCGGTTCAGACTACCTTATTGGACCTTATTTGGACGGACATTACATGAACGGACATAATTATGAACGGACATTAATATAAACGCTCGAAGGCATTCAAAACCATCAAAAATCCGAATTTTTTCAATTTTTTGACATTTTTTTAATTTCAGCAAATGATTTTTAAATCCATTTTTATACAGTAAGTAAGAAAAGCTGTCATTAAGCAGTAAAAATGTTAAAATATGTGTACATGATCAGTGTCTAATATCACATATCATCTTCATCAAATGGGTTTTCGTGCATGAAATAGTCCATGCTTAAACAAGCATCAGTGATTTCTAGCTTTATGGAAACCTTTTTTTATCAAACTACTCCGGTCCTGCATTTCAGTGTTAACTTTTACAAGCCGAATTTCGGCGTGAAGTGGTTTTATCTTAGACAACTTTAGGTTAACCTTAACATCACGTGGAGCTTTCCTAGCACTGTTTCATTACCTATCCTCAGTAATATGAACTATAACAACGTCGGACAATGTCCTTGGCAACACGATTTACCGTAATATCTAGAGGCTGGAACAAGTTTGTCATGTTGGCGGGGACTAGCTCATGAACTATGTTGTTGAGTGCCATAATTTCGTTGACTTTTTCCGCCAAGTGACCCTTGAAAACATCATATACTAGTAGAGTTTTCTGTGCCTCCGGCAGACCAAGGAGAACCTTTCCGTCGTTAACTTACGGCACAATAAAGTTTTCATAGTTGTCATATTCTGGACAAAAAGTTCGAAATGGAAAAATTTTTGAAAAAATTTCAACGGACTTTAACTTGGACGGACATTAATTGAACGGAATTTATTTGAACGGACATTAAGATGAACGCTAGGGCCTCCAGCGTCCATGTAATGTCCGTCCAAATAATGTCCGATAAGGTATAGTATATTATTGGATCAATGAAATACGATTATTATACAATTTAGATATTTTAAGTATCACATTATGGCATGATCACTTTCTTGATCTTCGGCTTCCTCGTTCACTTCTTCGGAGTTATTATTTACCTCCACATCTTTTAACAGTTTACACTGAAATGCAGGACCGAGATGTTCGAATAAAAAATTGTTTTTAAAAATCAGGTATTACTGATATAATGCTTTTTTAAACACGGAATATTTAATGCACGATAACCCATTTGAGGAAGATGACCTGTGATATGATCATCAAATCTGGTCATATTTCGTATCAGTTGTTTTTACACAACTTTCATAATCATAGATATTTTGACATTTTCAAATAAGGTCCGATAAGGTATTCATTTATCACATGCCTTCTCATGCGATATCAAAACTTTCGCCGACGAGGCTTGCCAAGTTATCAAAAGTTTCGATAACTTGCCGAGGGTTATTATATCGACATTTTCAATTTTCAAACACGAGGCTTGCCGAGTTTTGAAAATGTTGATATCGCATGAGAAGGCATGTGATTAAATTTAATGTTTTAATACACTTTCTTTGGAGCCAAATTTTGCCCGGAAAGCAGAATTTGACTAGACGTTGGTTATGAATCCCACCAAAGCAAAACTAGACATGTCGAACTTAATTATGTTTATAATGTCCAAGCTATGAATAGCTCTCATTAGGTTAGTATTTCGGAACTGGAAGTGGAAGGAAGGCACACAACCATTATGCTGACTTGGCTGCCACTCAGGGGCGCGAACTCCTCACGTCGCTCATGAGGAAGGCTTAAAGTCTAAACAGGAATACATCATCGTTCATGACAGGCAGTGTTGAGACCTACCTTCCTTGAACTAAACAGTGCTGGCAAAGCTTCTTAAATTACGAGCATGCTTTGTTGCCTACTTTTGTTTGAGAAGCTCAATTAATACTCGCGGTAGATTACTGGCGTCCGGTCGTATTGTTTATACTTGTAGATTTAATGGCACCCACTATTGGCACCTGCTATTGTTTGGCATCCACCATTGTTTATACTTGCCCCTGTTAAATAACTGCAGACCAGAAGAGACTTGAGGAATCAAGGGACAGTAGTCTTCACGCCAAAAGTCTTCGCACCAAACAATGAGCTGACAAATTCCTGAGATACCAACAGTTGAGCTATATGAACAGTAAACATTGATCTATAGATATTTTGAAATCTTTAATTAATGCTTAACAGCTGCCTTTCTTGCTCATTGTATGAAAAATTAATTTACAAATTATCTGCTAAAATTTTAAAAACGCAAAAAAAAGATGAACAAATTTGGATATTTGACGGTTTTGAAATTTGAATGCCTTTGAGCATTGGTAGTTATCGCATGGGTAGTTATAACATGGGTAAATTACATTATATTAGCGTAAACGAGAATGAGAGAACAACTATTACATAATGGACATTTATTACATAATCATGGGAGAATAATATTTCTTAATTGATTTAGTTTTACTTTGCAGCTCAGTCATCAGTACTTAATTTTAATCAGGGCTTGAAACTGGCTGGAGGGGGTTCGTAATCCCCCAGTACAGCAAACCTGTGCTTCATTTGTTAATGTTCTAAAAATGTATGTAAGTTGTTAATGATAATAATAATATAACGAACCGCTTTGATTTTATTTTCCAGATCCAAGTACCCAATTATAGATCTCAAAACTGAGCTGCATAATCGATTTTTGCAGTCTGACCATGTCTAACTCAAATTGTGAATTACAACCATTACATTGCTGTTCACTTTTTAAGCTATAATTTTACGTTTTGTCCATTTTTGTCATTTTAACGTTGCAGAATCTTGTACCAGGAAATATGGTATTGGAGGTGGACCCAATTCGGAAGAATCAGAGGAGTGTTGATGATCTTATTGAGGAGTTAGTTGAGCACCGGACATGGAAATATACACTTATGGTCTTGTATATTTCCATCGCTCAGGTTTACGCCGCTACCAGTTCCTTCGTTACTACGTTCGCAGGTACTGAAATTACTCTCATTACAATTTTAAAATCATACTGAATATTATCTAAATAAGCTATCTACTTAAATACTATTATGGAATTATAATCATTCCGATCTAATGATAACCTAATCGAGCTAATTCAGGAATGGACCCAGAGCCCGGGGATATTTGGTCCTGTATATCTGAAAAATGCAAGAATTTGACGACAGATAATACCACATTACTGGAAATGTTTCCTTGCGATATCACCGAAATTTTGGATGGAAAAGAAGAGCTGGTTTTTGGACCGTCGGACATAAAATGGCATCTTCAGCGCACCTCATTTTCAGCAGATTTGGATTTGTACTGCGATGTTGGATCACGAAGTGCACAAAAAACGCTCATAGACTCCATGTTCTTCGTAGGATCTCTGTTTGGACTCATAACTGGAGGTTATGTGTGGGACAATATTGGGAGAGTGAAGGCAGCGAGGGTATCTGTTTTGGTCACCGTCATTGCGCATCTGGTGGGAACGTGGTGCCATAATTACAGTATCATCCTTGCGATCAGATTCTTCACTGGTTTCGGAGATTTCGTGACTTTCACTGGAACATACATACTAATGATGGAACTGACGGGAATCAAGTACCGAACCTCTGTGAATGCTTTTCAGGGCCTAACATGGGTAGCTGGCTATCCATTCTTAATAGCGACCGGATATTTCAATTACGATTGGAACTACATGTTCCTAACAACGGCGATCCTAGCTCTTGTCTGTAATCTTCACGTCTATGTGTTTCTGATCGAGTCACCACGGTTTCACCTCGTCAATAACGATATGAAGGCAGCAAAGAAATCGCTGAAAGCGCTAGCTGCTTTGACTACAGCTGATCTGGACGTAGATGAAATTGAGATTGTAGATACGGAGAAGGTGAATGATAGGGAACAGACTTTCATCCAGCAGCTGAAAGACCTGTGGACTTACCCAGTACTTTTTAAGGAGGGCCTATGCCTGGCACCTCTCTGGTTCTGTATTAATATGTTCTACTACGGATTTAACTTTGCATGGGATATGATATTGCCTTCGGCTAGCCTTTACCTTGGGTTTGTGATGTCAGGAGTTGGAGAGGCTATAGCGTATTTTCTAAGTATGCCAGTGATACAGTTCCTGGGCAGGAGAAGGGCCATGATTGTCTTCCAGTGTCTTTCGGCCCTGGTGTTCCTGATTGCAATAGCGGATGTGGATTTAGGCAACGGTTGGGGATTGGATAGTGTTTTGTCTCTGATAGGTTTGACGACCGTGAGCATCTGTTTCTCTAATGTCTACCTGTGGACGTCAGAGATTGCGCCGACATCCCACCGAGGAGTTGCTTTCACTCTCGGGTCAGGATTAGGTAAGTTTGGAGGCTTTGCCGGACCCTATATTTTCAACAATCTGGGTCCAGCAACAACCAGAGCAGTTCCGTGGATACTCCTTGCTGTGCTTTCGCTTCTCTGTGCTTTGGCAGCAGTTTTCTTAATTGAGACGGGGGACAAGGAATTAACTCATGTGCCTGCAGAAGTTCAGGAGCGAAGAAAGGGGTTCAGATATAGGATCTAGTGGACACTGAAAGTGAACATGAACAGGTAGCTTCATTTAGGTATATTGGTGCAGTAAGAAAAGAACTGATTTTTAAACATAAAGGGTTATGAATTAGTGTACAATAGAGAGTATCGTTTGCATGCTTAGGATTATGTTCGTATCAACGGAACCCTCTCTGGAGTCTATCTGTAAACAGGGGAGATAGCATCTGGTGTTCTGCCAGAATTTTACCAAGAGGCAGGATCGCGGCTCCTTCGACAACTTCTACAACTTTGGCTGTTATCGCTGCTAACTGCTCATGATGTAGAGGAACAGAGAAAGGGCTGAAAGAACCATCTAATATTGAAGAAACGTTAAACTTAATGACTTATACTTACAATCAAACTTTTAAAAACTCTTATAAACTTTTTCTTTAACAGTAGTTATACTTATAGTACTAGTAGTAGTAGTAGTAATTTTAAAATTATAATTCGAGATCTTGTTTTTTATTTTTACACTTATACCCACTGACCGATAAACTACCACCTATCTACCTCCCTGAGCAAAGTCCCCATCCCCTTCAACTAATTCAGCTCGGATAATCTTAAATTGGAAACTAATCTCATCTGAAAAATATCAGAGTGTGATAATAGTATTGCTGGACATTTTATTTTAACTGTTCAGTACCTTAACTTTGAGTACCTCAACCGTGTCTTGTGGCTGTGCCATCCACAGTGAGCTCATTAATATAATAATATAATTGGTCATTCAAAAAAAATTCAGTCATGTGTTGCGAAAAGCTGAAATCTGAAAATTTCTTAAGCTAATATAATAGGACATTTCAAAATATTAATTCCTTTCGTCAAAGTTTAAAATATTAATTCCTTTCGTCAAAGTTTTTTCCGGATATTCAGCTTCCGCAGTACCACACTTCCATTACCTTATCACTTATATTTTCCGGCCTTTCTATATTTGAATTTCTAACAACCGGTAATTCCGGTCCGGCAACTAAATCCGGCTAACCGGATAATAGATTGATATATCCGGAAAAATCCCGTCCGGCAGCCAAAACACATTATAAAACTCATAAAAGCCCATGCATGGCGCTCAATGCTCATATAGTCAGTGTAATAAGCGCCAAGCGCGAGCACAGAACTTTTTTTCTCCGATTTCGATAAATTTGGTACCAAAATTTGTCTAAAAATGTGAATAAAATAAATCCGCCGTGTAGCAATTTTCGCTAAAAATGCTACACGGCGCTTCATGTTCGCCGCGCGTGCTTTTTTCGCGCAAATTTTTAGTTTTTGGCCTACAACTTTCACGTTTTCAATTATTATCACATACTTATTATGGCATCGTAATCAGCTCATCGAGACGAAACTTTTAGTACTAATGCTTTAAGATTTAAAGGAAATTCTTTTTCAAAAGTTTTAAATCTGAACAGAAGGGTCCCCCTTTTGTGTAAAATTTTGAACAGATTTTCGAAAAATTTGGTGCTTCAAATATTATAATTTTGGTACCAAAAGTTGCGTCTGACTAAGCTCATTACGATACTGTAATAATTATTTCAAAATATTCAATATTTTAGGAGTTATATGCATTTTAAGCAATAAATTACCCATTTTTCGTCCTTTGTACATTCTTGTAATGCACTTGGTTGACAATGTCAACCCATCGAGATCGTTGCTTTGCGAAGCAAAGCAACGATCGACGATGCGAAGCAAGAATGCTAGTTCGCGCGGCGCGTCGAAGCGGCGAAGTCCTCCAAGTAATATAATGCACAGGAGGCTCACATATAGCTCGACATTATTTTGCTACACGGTGAATTTGCATTATTCACACTTAGAGGCAACTTTTGGTACCAAATTTATCAAAATCAGAGACAAAAAATTCTGTGCCAACTCATGGCGCTTATTACATAGACTAATAGTCATTTTGACCTTTGTTAATGTAGGTAGTGCGCCATCGACAGTGAGCCGCGCGTGCCGACTGTAGGATGGTTTTTTAGCGCTAATTTCGGCCAGCACAATTTTCTTCAAACAAATAGATATTGAGTATCCTTCCCGACCTCCAATTGCAACAAAAATTGGTAAGCTTACTTATAGACTTACAAGGAAAGTGTCCGAAAAATTTAAAGCATATCCAACCATCAGACATTATGTTACAGCTAAAAGCAGCGTATTTTGCCCCATTTTGATCACTATATCAACTCCGATGTCCGATATCCACCAAATTTTTCGGACAGTTGTAAAAGCCCTATTAGAAGGTCGTCGCCAATTTCCAGAATGATCTCATTTAAGGAACTGAAGATAAATCCAAATAATACGACAAAAATGGTCAAATTTGGACGAATTTGGTCAAATTACGCGACTTTTACAGCTACTTTTGCTCCAAAAGCCGCGCACTATCAAATATGGCACCTAGGCGAAACTCACTGATCTTTTCAAAAAGGTATGACAAATTTGGTATTGTGAAAATTCTCACAGTCTCTAGAAAACAGTGGTACAAAAATTTTAAAAATCCGAGCAAGTTTATTTTTATCGTGCACCCCCTAGTTAATGATCTGGCCCGGCGCGCGCTACTTCGTAGCTCGTGCCGTCGGGCTAATATTTCGAGAAGAAAGCGGCGCGCGCTACTTCGAAGAAATTTAGACGAGTAACATCCGTCAAATAGTTTTTATATTCCGGTCGGTTCCTAATTGAATTGCATGACATGTGCATTCGATGTCGTTGGAATATTACCAGATTTTTTACCGATCCATGACTCAAAAAAAACAAGGGATAGAGAAAGTGGTTTTTTGGTATATGGTAGCTTTGCGACCGCCGTTTGTCCATTTTAATTGTTAATGTTATTGTTAATAATAAAACAAAAAAAAATAAAAAAAGGAATATGATAAAATACGATTACGCCATCACGGATTGGGAAATTGAGCGGCCACGGCCACCCACAAAAGAAAACGGCCGCATTTCTTCAAGTTTCTCAATTGACACAGATACTGATAGTCTCGACAAAGAATATCGCTGTTTAATGTTATCTTTGTATCTGCTGAATAGATTTCTTCACGCCACAAAGCCACAAGTCTGATAAAAGTTTGGGTCTCTTGAAGTTGAACATAAAGCTGAACTTTTAGTAATTGGGCCCCAATTAGAAATCCAATAATACTCATCTGTGTCATCAGTCATAATTATATTGAAGTTAGATAAATATGTTCAAGCATGAGTCTGGAAATCTACCGAAAAGTTTTCTTAGTTTGCTCCTTCATAAAGATATTCGCTATTGGAATTAAGTTTATTTTTTGAAGAATAATTTTATAAAAACACCCATTTTGTGATTGAGTATTCTCAATCTCTGGTGTTGGGCCATTCCAAGGTTTGTGGAACTCTTTCTTTGCAGGACATGTAAATATAGAGTAGCGGAATGTTCTGAGGCTTCAACGGAACATTAAGAGCATCAGCAAGGGGGAAGGCACACGAACATTAAATTTAACAAATACGGCGGTCTCAAAAAAAGTGTTGCGCTGATAAAAACTCTCTCATCGTAGTTCAACTGCAATGAGAAAGTCTTTATCAGCTCGACACATCTTTTAAGACTGCCGTATTTTTCCAATTTCACTAACATTAACAATTACTAGCTATAGTTGTTAGTCCTAATATAATGTATGCTTTTCGGCCGCAACTGATTGCTGTAGCCCATTTACTTTTAGTTAGGCGTTGAACATTTTCGACTTCAGTAAATGTTGTAAACAACTTCGAATTTTGAAAACCAATGACATTACATTCTATCATTATTAATAAATAGGTTGTTTTTGAATTTGAACTATTTACTAGTCATTTGCTAAAATATGAATTCAATGAATAATTTGAATGATTACTAAACGAACGACGTCATTTAATGATTCAATTGGAAATCTCAAAATAATGGTACAGTACATAACAGATAACAATTCAACAATACTTATTATTCAACAATCTTTAATCAAACCCTACAAACATGGTTGTTCAACGGTTATTAAATTTAGAGTTTCTCGATCGAACGGCCGAATTGGAACTACAAGATGCTTATAAATCTATTTGCATTTGATAAGTAGTTGTTTCAGTTTAAATAGAAATACCATAACCATTACTCAATGATGGCCCCATGCAATTAAAACTTATAAAATTTTGATTAGAACAGTTTAATTAAATAGAAATACTAAAATCTATATATACAACAAATACTTAATCAAACAAGCAACTGTAAGACAATTCAGATGCATCAAAAAGTCCAAGACATAGGCAAGAGAGTGAACCATATAGCATTTCATCATCTTGCCAAACAAAATTCCAGAAATTAAAAGTAAACTCGACAGTATGCTCAAAGCTGTTAAATATTCTAGAGTTCAAATTATTACTTAAAAATTGATCGGAAAAACAAAAAACAGTAGTTTGAAATGAAACAGAAGTCACTTCACAAGCTATTGAGGGTAGGTGGAACTCATTCCGTTTCAATCAAAGAAATCGTCTTCATCCTCCACTGGAGGAGACACTACAGCATCATCTTTTCTCGCACTAGATCTCGTCACCCGTCTCTGTAAGTGATTTTAAGTTACAGATTAAACCCTGGTTTTCGTAATCTGGCTGCCGGTTTTTGTAATTTGGCTGCCGGTTTTTTAACAGCCCTTTTCTTGATAACTCTAACCGTCTGGCCTTCTGAATTTATGTACGTGCTTTGTATAGTGTCTGTCGGTGAATCTGTCTGTCTGGAAGCCTACGAATTAAATTTCAGGTAGTTTTCATGTTTAAACTGTATATACTAATAATAATCATACATCATTGTAAAGTTCGAAATACTACTGATATAATATCATAACAATAACATTATTCTAACCTGTTCCGCGGCTTGTCTCTTACTAGACTTCGACTGAAAATATTTTCTAATTATAGAGTGATAATGAAATGAAAAGAAACGTGCTACTGGTCCGTGTTAAAGTGTTAATAAGGGCTTGTAATCACGATTACAGACACTACGCAAATGGGCTTTACGATTTTAAACAAAATACTTTTCAGAAACAGCTTTCTCAGAGTAACCAGAAACTTATAGTCTATTTTCTGCAATTTTCGGATGCTTTCTAATGGCGATGAAAGAACTTTATCAGTGACAATTACCATCTAATGAGCTTTATTTCATGTTTTAACATGGTAGATTATATATAATCACAGCGGTATGCTTAATCGTAAATCGTGAGTGAAATGCGACGACTCAGGTGAAATTCACACCGCAATGTGCAAGTTACACCTACATTAAGGCACTCCAAAAGCTGTATTGATAGTCTGGATAATTGTCCTCTGACTCGATTGACCAAGTGGGAGAAGAACTATCAGCTGCCGGATTATCCGGCCTAATCCGGTCAACTGACTGAATTACCACCGGATTTTTTTGGGAGGTGCTTGATAGTGCCGCATACCGTGAGTGAAGTTTATTAACTTTAGATTTTTGTTTATTGTTAGTTTTACCAGATGGAATCCTAGCGGGGAATATCTGAAAAGTGGTGTTAGCAGCCTTTTTACCTCCGTACAAGACTGCTCCGTTTCGAGATAAGATATCTAATAAGATAAATTCATATAGTGCTAATTATATGTAATGTTATTGTTTTATGCAGATTAAAGTTTTGATCGACTAATAATTGCTTAGCAACTTAATTCTACAACGCGTCTTTTTGTAACGCGCGTGATAAATAGCGATAGCGATGCAAAAGTGAATATACAATTTTACTACACGCGCTACGTGCAAGTCTGTAAATTTTGAACTAAAATGGAAGATGCATCAGGTCATTTCTCATTCACTGCGAATGCCACACAGGCAATCTTAACCAAGTCATAGTACACCTGTTGAAAGGCGAATGATACAACTTTTTAGTCTAAACGACATATTAAGCGATTCTCACCAGCTGACAAATAAATCATCTGCTCAACAACATAATAGATCACTGAGTACTGTAAGGGTTAACTCCCATGTCACATTTGGAAGTTTAGCACTGCTTTTCTCTTGTCCCATTTCATACTTTCACATTACCAATGTTATGGTAAACGAATTGGATGTGCAGCACCCGTAAATTCGAAATGGTACTAATCGAATCAAACTTAGACTACACGCACGCGGTACTGGGGTGATGTTTTCAGTTGAGCAGTACGTGTTTTTCAGCTTTACATCTAATTTATGCAGTAAAAGTGTACGATTGTGTTGAATTGTGTTAGAAATGAGAATGCGAGGTAATTAAAACATTGATGTGTTAATTACAATAACACATCCGTCATTTCTCATGATTAACACGAATGTGCACTGTTTGTATGATGTAAAAATAGATTAGATAATTAATAAGTGAGGATAACAGATACACAAATAGAAACAATGTAGATCTGATGTGATTACTGGTGGATGTGGTGAAGCCGTTGTAAAATAATGTAGACAGTAAATAATAACGTGGCTAAAACAGTTTGCTTATTTTCATGACAAAACAATGACATGACAGAAAATGTTGATAGATCATTCATGTTTTTTATTTTGGTCCGTTGAAGGGTTTATTTGTTTCGCTTCTCAATGAAACATTTATCAAATTAATCTAACTACAATTTATTGATTAATTGGGCCAGATTTGTGTGATCATAGCTGTCTAATTGGACTGTTGACAGTAGATGATGGCATAATATTCAACTTTGGTGCTATGATTACACATCGAATTTTGCGATGTAAGCTCTGAAAGTTGCATTGTAGACGGCAATATTATTAATAGCATGACCACATTATATGACTTTTAAATGTTTCATCAACGCATGTACAAAGAATTTGACTGATTGTCGAAATATTTGACACTTCCTAATGTTAGCTAATGATGGAATTTGCGCAATTTACAATAATATCGTCTGACATTTGACAATTGACAGGTTATAATGCGGCTCAAGACAAAGTTTAATAATAATGAACTTAATTCTTGTGAATAATGATGACACATATACATTAACACACACGTGCAAGCCTCAAAGTTACTCATTTCTTTCTTCACTGGAAACGAACTACACGCAGATTGAAGCCGTATAATCTCAGGACTAATTAAGAAGCAGCATAGTGCAGCCGAGAAAAATTAACGCAGTTAGATAACTTAATTTCAGCTGCTATTACTCACTTACATGATCACATTTACTGACAGCGTGATCTAAGCTTCATGTTGGTAATATCCTGCACTCCTACTATTATTATTATAGGCCTCACCTAATACTTTGTATTCGCACATTGTTAGTCTCGGCGTATCGTCGACAAATGGACCATTTACAGACAAATATCATCTACTTTGTTTGAGATAACATTGAAAACATCATACTTAAGACAAAGGAAAATGAACAATGAACATGAACATTTCCTAGCGGCTAGCATTCAGCCACATTGAACTATAATTTGTCTCGGCTCATTGTTTTGTGGTACTCACTGCTAAATAGAACTCATCATAATATGACAGTTATACATATTACACAAGCTAAACTGAGGTTAATCACTCAACAACCACAAGTAAATGTTAGACTGTGACTAGAATGTAATAATGTATGTAGGGCTACATTCTATAAATTACCATTGTCCTGAGCCTACACCATTCAAACAATGGTTCAGGCCATGGGTACAACTGTAGAAGGGACTAAATGGCCAATTTATGGCCCATTTCCAAGGTAATTATAGTCAAGGTTACCGTTACCAAGGGTAACGGTATAATATACTATTTCATTTCCTGCTATCTATACCTAGAATTTAAAGTTGAGTAGAAATAACTTATTATATAGTAGTTGCAGTGGTGCTACACCTGTACGGAATGTATAAGCAATGTTATGTGACATTTTATACAAGAGTGATGTATAAAGTTATCGAATCAGCAGAGAAAACTTTTAAATTTGCAATTACATGCTTCACATAACAATCTGTGTAGATGACTGCTGATTTAACAATCTTTGCTAAAAAACTAAAACTTCAAAGAAGCACATCACTTTACAACATGCACAACACATTGAAAAATCCGAATTAAAGTTGTTTTTTAAGATTTCCAATTTCCCCAATTTCTAACATTTCTTCATTTATTTCAGCACACAATCACTAAACATTATTATACAGTTTCTATACATGCATTATTGTACAGTTTCTATACATGCAGCCTGCACACATGAAAGTAGCCCCCGTGCTCTCACTCACTCGCTGTTGTGGTGTGGTAACTGCCACACTATGTCGACGTGGGGTCACACTCTTTTTCTAAAATATATTCCAGTCACGTGGCCCGTCTTTCTAGTACTGGCATGCCACGACCAACAAAATAAATTTAGCGAACTAGCTTTCACCACACTATGTCAACAGTAATTTAACTGAACGTTTTGTTAATTTTAAATTTACAATTTAAGTTTGCCAGAGAAATTATGAAATTATGTTTTGTAAATTTTAAATTTGTAATTTTTACATCCAACACGTACAATTTCTGAATTTTGCGAGTGTTCCTCATTTAAATATAAAAC
Organism: Bolinopsis microptera; assembly: GCF_026151205.1. Lineage (NCBI taxonomy): Eukaryota > Metazoa > Ctenophora > Tentaculata > Lobata > Bolinopsidae > Bolinopsis > Bolinopsis microptera. The sequence continues at coordinate 25,082,154 of NC_087072.1, forward strand.
AACGACAACAATTCAAATGTAGTACAGGCTAATTAGGATACCGATGTCTTAATTAAACTGCGGTCAGTAATGAGGTTGAATGGCAAATTAAATGCCCTAAATTTGCCCACTACCAATTATCTTGCTGGTTACTTGCTGGTTACTGCGGTTATTATTCTCAGAAGTAAGACTTCCTTCACACACTAGCACAGTCAGGTGTTACAACCAATCTGTGACATATCCCTCTCACCTTTCAACATTTCAAGTATAAAATTACAGGGACATTACCAAAATAAAAGTTCATTTTCTCTGTTCTATGCGGTTATAATACATGTCGTGTATAACAATGGCACTGATGTGTATGTATAGTTATGTCCTGTGCCTCAAGAGGCTAATCAAGTAGCACTGGCTACACGTGGTTCAGTGAGATCATTATACTATATCCGCGTAGTCAAGAAAACAACAATTTCAAGAAAACAAGTGGCCACAACAATAACCCGGTTCAGAGATATTGAAAGTGGCCAATTACTTCGTATTAGAATTGTGATGCTTCAGAAACATGGTTGCGCAAGATGTGCATTGTCAGGCTTAGAAAACCACACTCTTAAACCTAAATCAGAATATGAAGAGAAAAGGTATATTTTCAACTTTTTACTCACTCTGTACCGAACGAAATTTCTCTGTAAAATTCCAAAATTTAATTCTGACTAATTTCTATTATTGAATAGTGAGTCTAACAACTATTTAATAAATAGCCAACTTAATTAATGGCTAGATTCATTATTATATTTCCTACCCTACGGACTATAACCACATTCAATAAAATACAATATTCGACATTTTTATCTCCTCTAAGAAAATCGGTACAGTTATCAGTTCCATAAACAATTGATGTGGTTCTGCAACAAATCACGGACTGTGGTTATAACTCACCGAATTCTCAAGTTCATCATCTGGAGCATAATCAGGGTCAGATTGGACACCCTCGAGATACTGATCATCTAGAGGATCTCCCAGGGGATGTTGAATCTCGTCGATGGTGGGTGGTGGCATTGACTTGGGTCTGTTCCCACGGGACTTGTGGGCTCGTCTCCTTTGCCGCGCGGCGCTCTGTTGGATAAATCGTTAGAGTGAGATGACGGAATAAGGTAAATAATAATAATATAGTAATCAAAATGCCGAGTGTATTCTATAAGTTTCCTGGTATTTAGTCATTGAGGGTGGAGGTCAATGGAAACCTAATGCAATATAAATCGTTTCCTTTACTTTTTGATGCATTTTTAATGGTGCATTTAAGTTTCTTGCGATCTGTCAACATATAGGCTCCCCTTTGAGGCGTCTCATTGTGCAAGAATGTTGGTATTTTTGTATAATGTACGTACCCTTGACATGAAGCCTAATTACCGGTTTGTTTTAACTCAATACGAAACCTTGTTTAGAATGCCTTACGAAAAGAATGTACGCACAGTAAAAAGTTCGTAATACTGTAATAGAAATGTCAAAGTCTAAAGTGAAGTCATAATTTCTCCGCTGACTGCGAAAATCAGGTTTATTTTACGTGAGTTTGGGACATGGGGGGACGTTAAGAATGGTAACGTTGATGGCAACCATCACGAAACATTTTAACAGTATGTGTCAGGGAGGCAAGGTGAGTACCCGCTAAATATTTGTCGGTTAAATCCCAAAGGAATTAAGCTGTGACTGCGATGACTTTCATAGCTTCAATAGCTTGCATATTTAGAAAATACCTTCGAAAGATTTTGCGAACGTGGGAACCGAGAAGATCGAAATTAGAGATTGTTGGGGCATGATTATCAGTTCAATCTGACCAATACAGTGCGGAATTTTTGACTTATCAAACGGTAAATTGGTCATACCAATTACTGGAATATCTCATGCCCTGAAATAAAAACCATGGCACATGCTGTTTTTGTACCCGGCTGTGTTGCTGATTATATGATTTGTAATGCTAATGTAACCTGAGGCGGAGGTTCAAACTCCTCGTACTCTTGCAGCTCGAATACATTCTCGTCTGTATACTGTGAGTAGGGTTCAGCTGAGTTGGTGGTGGTGTGAGTGATGTGTTGTTGTGGTGATGTGATCACGTGTTGTGGGGCGCCCGTCATGTGATCCCCTGAGTACACCACGTTACTGGACAGCACGTGTACAGGATTCCCGTTCTCATCCTCCAACACGATCTGTGGGGAAAAACCAACTTAAACACAAGGAAATATTTTGAATCCCATTATCTAAAACCTACTTGGTCAGGGTGAAGGTTATCCCCATCAACATCAGCTGAGAGCTCGACAAACTCATCGTCCATTTCGAACATCTGCGAATCCACTCTATAGAGTCTGCCGAACTGGTCATCTTGAGGGAACTGGGCGTTTTGAGGAGGAGCCGAACTGCGGCTCATTCTCTCTGATTCTCTGCCATCAGTTTGGACAGTGGGCCCGGTCTGTTTTAGCGATAATCGTAAGATTCGTAATTTGGGTTAAAAGTTATATATAACCAAAAACAGGGCCTGAAACTCTGTAACTCGACGCAGTGGTTTGGTTCTACAAATTGTGGTAAGATTACAAAATATATCAGATGTCAGTTTGAAGTCATTAGAAGAGAGCACAATTGAATGAACTGTGCCCTGTGTCGGTCCTCAACATTTCTTATTAAATTAAAACTTACTTAGTAAGGGTAAATTTTACAACAGGTCTGTGGTTAGCTGCAATGAAAATTGAATGTGCTCGGCAAGTTGGCCAGAGGCAACCCTATAGGTTGTAATCCTTGTAAGTTTACAGATTTACAGTGAGAATGATAGTAGGACTTGGATTACTTACATTATTTTGCATGTACTGTCGCTGCATCTGATCGGCTATCATAACTTGTCCCTGCGGAGATTTACGCTAAAGGGATCAGTAACTTCAAGTTCACATCTAAATACTATTAAGTAATAACTAATAATGTTATTTAAGGCATTCAATCGAGGGAACAATTTCTTCCTTTTATGCACATGACCCATAACAAATCTCTGTCTGGCTAGAGAAGGATAATAACGTACGCGTACCCTGAATACAGCTTCCATGAGGGTTCTACTAAAGTTCTGCATTGCGAGTCTGGCGTACTGGGAGGTGTAATCGTACCCTCGCTCCTTGATGTTGGCTATCGTCTTGTCTATTTTCTGAAAAATGTATGTTGCATTTTTACAACGATTGTTATGATAACAGCATCCTTTCATAGTGCCATTTATTATGACACGTGATTAAAAGATTAATTTTTAAGTTATAAATAACAAGTCTAAGCTTTTCTACTTCCAGAAGTTATTACGACTAGGAAGTGACAGAAACTAGTCATCACCCGCTTCACCTCAAGTTTACAAAGTATGTACAGAAGATATATTATATTGTTACCTCTTCATTTCGTCTCAGTGTGGGATGTAGCACTTTCTTGTAGAGATAAGTTGACCCCTGAGAAGATATGTACATCAACACCGTGTTATATAATAATATAATTTAGCTCCTCTGGCACGTGCCTGTTATATAATATCGACTATTCAAATTAACTAATAGACGCTAATCTGTAACTATGATAAATATTCTCCTTCCATCAACACAACACGACCGTTTAACGTTGGATAGTTGGTTGAGCAAGAGGAAAGATCACATAAAGAATGCAGAACATATCAGCACGTCATTTCGTTAATAGGTCTCTGGTCTGCTAAGTTATATACAGGATTGCCCAGAATAGTACTAAAATTTCCAGTTTCTCCACTGCACTTTCAGGGAAAACTAAAAGTAAAGTGGAGAAAGTGAAACTTGGGTTGTTGTTGTGCAGTTAAAACTGTGAGCTGTGTTGAACAAGAGAAAACACTTACCCTGGTTGCGGGGGAAACCAGCCAGATAATGAAGAGAGTTTTAAATAGATAATATCCCGGGAACCAAGATATGAAGATGTCAGTGAAGAGGGTGAGGGCGTTGAAGAACGCAAAGACAATCCAGTACATCATCCATTTCACCTGGTAGATTGGGAGAATGAGGGCAATGACTATAAATGGCATTGATCTAAAACATGGTACTAGGCAGTGTAGTGTTCCCAAAGCTGCTTTCAGTAAATTTACTTGCAAATTACATTCCACACGAATACTTGTATGATTGCCCTTTAATAATGCCCCTTTAAAACCAACTTAAATGTTAATTATAACTCACATATTCTCTGGTATTCTTAGTTTTTACAGCTTTGTAGGAGGAGTAGGCTGGGTAGAGAGTTCCAGCAGAAATGCTGAAGAAAGGAGAATACGAATGAACTTATGCAGATATAGTGATGATAATATTGCACAGCACATTAAAACAGGCAAGAAAATGTGAATTAAAGTGGATATAATTGAAAACGGTTAAATAATAAATAATAAATAAATTTTAACATTTATTACACGCTTCTACATTAAAATATACCCAACAAAGATGTACATTTAAGTCATTCAAGCGAGATAAATACCAAACATAAGAGTTGGGTGTGTGTTTGCGGATAGTTTCTTATTCAAAGAATCATTCACATATCATGTATGTCATTTTTCCTCCGCATGCTATTTTATACATAGCTAGGCTGTTGCATAGAACTTACAGCAAACTATTTCAAACCCCTTTACCCTAAAGTAAGCTGGCTCATTTAATCCGAACAATCCGAAACACAATAAAATATGTACTTACAGGACAAGGCCTCCAAATAGGTCAGACATCTCTGCTACTCAACTGATTTCACATAAGCTACATCTGAAAACAAGTAATGAGTGATTACAGTTTAAATGGTATTTATAATGATGCTGTGAGGATATTCGAGACTGGTAAAACAGCTAGTTCAGGAAACTGTAGCCTGTAGGACCAAACATGGTATTCTTTTTGTTCTAATATGCATCATCAATATAATTGATATCAGAATCTAAATGAATACTCAAAGTCTTGAACTTGAAAAGGAAATTTGATCAAGGTAGCTATAGTATAGATATGTAAGAAATGTTATTAGCAATGATCAATATAAAAATTACAGCTGAGGTTGTCTAATTTGTGAAAATTTATAAAATCGATTAAGGTTTCTCATTTTCTACCTCACCCATCCCATTTATTTTTTTTATTTGAAAATTCAATTAATCATTATATATATAAATCAAGCGTTACATTTCAGCCATGCAAAATTACAATGACATATTTTGATATACTAAATGATAAATGGTACTGCAATATAAGTTGCTTAATGTTTGGCCGGATGACAACTAACGAGAAAAATAAACTTGATTATATAATAATTAATTCGGCTGAACCAACACATAGCAAGAGCCACATTAACGTTGGGGCCATCTACCAAATTTGAATGACAAACATTAACAAGAAATCAAACATATCATAAATAATTATAAGGATTTTGTTCATTACAATTCCGTCACAACTGATAAAGAAAAAAGAAAAGGACAAGCAGATAGGAAATTGGACGGACAGAATTGTAACCAACAAAAATAAATTTCTGAGACTCATAAGAGTGATGAGCTAATCTGGCCAGACTGTATCGGCAGCCCAGAGGTACTTGATCAGTTTGGCCTTAAAAGTAGAAATCCGCTCTGACTGCCGGATACATACTGGTAGACTATTCCATTTCAGCATAGATCTATGAAAAAAGCTATTTCGGAAGGCATCCGAGCAGGGCACAGTGGTACTCATGTATGTTGAAGTATCCGACATATCAATTATTTGGGCATTGTGCCTAGTGTATCGGGTGCCCTCTGGACGGCATAGGACTATATATGTAGGGAGCGAAACTGGAATTATGCTATTCACTATTTTATAGAAGGTCATAAGATCGTTATAAATAAACTTCTGTTTAACAGGGAGAATATTTAGTTTCTTTTGCTCTGTAGCAAGTTTATCGTCATTATAACTGGAGTAAGGTTCACCATTGATCCATTTAATAGCCCTCTTTTGGATAGCAACAAACTGTTGAAGATGAGTTGCAGATTGAGGGGACCATATGACAGAACAATGTTCAAATATAGACCTAATTAACGCTAAATAGAACGATCTTTTCTGCCTTTTATCAGTAGTGAAATGACATGTTCTCTTAAGTAGTCCAAGTCTAGAGGTAGCTTTGGAAACAAGCGCTTTACATTGTGCACCCCAATTAAACCTGGAGTTTATTGCGACTCCTAAATCTGACTGAGAGGGCACAAAGTCAATATCACTTCCAGAAAGTTTATAAAAGAAGGTATTGAATGGCAAGTTATCCAGCACGTTTCTTTGCAGGGACACAGAGAGGGCTTTGCACTTTTGTGGGTGGAACTTCATTCGATTTCTCACTGACCAATCATATAATCTGTTGATGTCATTTTGGATTATGTGATGGTCAGGGTAACCAAGGATCTCCCTCCAAATTTTAGTGTCATCTGCATAAAGGGCGATATTGGTGCCTTCAGAGACACAGGAGAACATGTCATTTATAAATATTACAAACAATAAAGGGCCAAGTATAGAACCTTGAGGGACACCAGACCGAACTGGTAGAGAAGAAGACGTTTGGCCTCCTATCACTACTTGTTGTTGTCGCCCCTCAAGATAGGACTTAATAAATTTAAGCATTAGTCCATCGACATTAAAAATATTCTTTAATTTACTTAAAATGAGGTCATGCGAAACACTATCAAAGGCTTTCGCAAAATCAAAATATATTATATCAGTCCTGGACCTGTTATTCAATGCAAGTGCAAGAAACAATCATCACGAAAATCTATGTCAATGCCATAATCGCTCTCTTGAGAAAACTGCTCATAAAAATATTCGTTAAAAAGGGCAGCTTGATCAGATGGATTGTATACTACATATTTCAGTAAATCCTTTAATTATTATCCAGGTACATATAATGGAGAAGGGCCCAAATGGCAGCTCAATAAGTTCTTTGACATCTGTACAACAATAAGTTGCAACATACATGGGTAGATCGAGAACAGATTCAAATCATGTGAAACATCTCAATAAAACTGTGCAAATACGATTACAAAACATAGCATCAAGTTTAAATTTTTTTAACACACACTACAGTTATAGTTTATAATATATTTATTTATTAATATTTACACCACTTGGCGGTTCAGATTTCGGGACCTAAAGTTCTTATTCCTTCAACAAAGTTTCAATGGTATATCTCTATATCTTTTGTGGAAAGTTGTGTTAAAATTGATGACGTGGTGTCAGTAAAATGGCAACAGATATGTAATATATACTGTCTTGCTTAATATATAGTAAGATGTAAAACTAACCCTCGATTAATCAGACCTCCTGGAAATTAAAAATTTACCGTTAAACGAACAATACAGTTATTTATGTCACAATAGTGCCACGTGATTGTGTCATAAATGAACGCTCTGCCCGCGATGGAAAAGAATAACAGAGCTTTTATCTCTCATTTTCATGTGGAATATGTTACATACAGCGAAAGCTTGGGAGATCACAACTAATTAGTATATATTGTCCTGCTTTATACATAGTAAGATTTTAAAACCTCCGAATTCGTCAAACACCAACTAAATTTGTTGTGATGAAGCACAAATAAGCACATTTCAACTTTAAACATATGATTCATCATTTTAAGTATAATCCCAGTGTGGTAAGACCCATTTCAACAGCGTGTATATTTGATATTGATCAAATAAAAGCGCGCTAGCTGCTAGCATACTTGTATCATTTAATTTTAAATCAAATTTATTCGGATATATATTTATTGATTATGAATTGAAACATTGAATTGGTGATGAATAATGAAATTGTCTTTTCTCATTAAAATGTAGCTGAGGCACCTGAAAGCAAGTAGACCGAAGTGACTATTCTCAGTAAAGGTGCATCAACTTCCCAGTGACGAAGGGCCCTGCTGACCCCGCTGTGCAGGGGGAGGGGGGGGGGCGCCGTCTTAGGGGGGCGCCAAATCGTCGTTTGAATGTGGGAAAATTTCGAAAACTTAACTAGAGTACTAGCAAAACTGCGCATTTTGCTCTAAATCACTTTTTTAGAGATTTTACCGGCGTATCCTCTAAAATCGCCTAATTTTGTTCAATTAAAGGGAGGGGCACCAAAAGGGGAGGGGGCGCCAACAGGTGGGCGCCTTTTTCGGCGGGGGGCACCAACAGGCAACGTTACGCCACTGCAACTTCCCTGAGGAATAAAACGGCTTGTTGGGAGTGAAGGTACATAATGGCCAGATTCTGACTTATGGAGCTGCTGCTGAGCACATTATACCGTTTAAATTTAGAGCACAGTGTTTCAATCTGAAGCTGACTCAAATTTCGATGCACTAAGTCAGCCATTAGGATAATGCGATCCACGGTCCACCATGCCAACAGCTGCAGGATCTAACCATCACGTGAGATCAACAGATTACCTCATTTAACTGATAAGGTGATTGTTAATCAGCTGCACACTACCAAGTCAGCAGGCGATCAGACACCCAATCAGCACGTGGAACATTCAATAAATTGCACATTACATTGTGTGATACTTATGAGGGACCAGTAAACAAGCCGATTTCCTCTAAGTGTGAATAATGCATATTTACCATGTAGCACGATAACGTCGAGCTGTATGTGGGCCTCCTGTGCATTACAAGAGTGTAAAAAGGACGAAAAATAGGTTATTTCTTACTTAAAATGCATATAACTCCTAAAATACCGAATATTTTTTACGACATTTTTTTTTAAATTTCTTACAAGGGGGACCGTTATGTTCAGGTTTTAAAAATTTGAAAATATTTTCCTTTAACATATTTGAATCTTATGATATTATTACTAAAAGTTTCGTCTCAATGAGTTGATTACGATGCCATGATAATTATTTAACAGCAACTGAAATGTTGAAAGTTCTAGACCAAAAACTACAAATTTGTGCGAAAAAAGCAGGCGCGGCAAACAAGCGCCGTACAGCATTTTTAGCGAAAATCGCTACAGGGTGGAATTATTTCATTCACATTTTTAGACAACTTTCAGTACAAAATTTATCAAAATCGGAGGAAAAATTTGGTGCCAACTCATGGCAATTATTACGAAAACTATGTACATCTTGTCGGTCATAATTATCACGGACATTACTTTCACGGCTCATGACGTGCTGAAGACGTTAGTGCAAATAATTGTGTCCGCGAAAATTAATAATGTCTGTAGCATTAATAAAAAGTCCGTTTACCTTACTATACTCGGGATTATTATAGCGGGTTAATTTTTGACGGATGTTACTCGTCTAAATTTCTTCGAAGTAGCGCGCGCGGCTTTTTTCTCGAAATGGCCCGACGGCACGAGCTACGAAGTAGCGCGCGCCGGGCCAGATCATTAACAATGGTCAAGTTAATTTATGACTGGGAAAATCTCTAGATGGGTGAGATGCACTACTGTGCCGCGCCGAGCTGAGATGAATTGACATCGTCAGTTAATATTTTCATTAATTTTGGATGCACTACTGGGCGCGGCGCGGCCCAGTAGTGCATCGAGCTACAATTCAATGTGTATCCCTACATGTGCGTAGATATGTCTTACCGATTACTATATTAGCTTATTAGTATACTACGCTTTGCTCTAACTAGAGCCCTTTCGCTTGCAGTAGCTGGTAGCGCGCGACCGCCGTGAAACAAGCGCGTCACGCAGTACGCGTATACACATGGCTATGTGAATACTAAGCTAGGACAAATATAATCACTTGCACTCCTGTACTCAGTAGACAGTACTGAGTCCTGATCTGTCAATTCTAGAGTTCGAGAAAAAGGGCATTCAAAAATCACCAAAAATGTTTACAATATTTGGAAATTTTCAATTTTTAGGTGGTCATGAGCGTGGATACTAAAATAAAAGGAATGATTATGTCCGTAAAAATGTGGTCCGTGATGATTAATTATGTCCGATAAGGTTGAAGGTATAGCTGAATCGCTGATTCATGATAGTGCGTGCCAGATGTTACTGGGCGGCGCTCAGCCTGTCATTCCGCCGAATCTTTATTCGTTTTATTTATGTTTCTATTATGTTTATGAACTGTCACCAAGATGTAAATCAGATCGAACGAGAAATTAGATCGAACGAGAAATTAGATCGAACGGCGTCTCAATTCGATCTGATTTACATCTTGGTGACCGTTTACATCTTGGTGACAGTAATAGCCTGGCCGGGGGTCCCCAGGCCAGGTAAGCCAGATGAAAATCTCAAATACAAAATATGAAATATTGAATATTTTATATATTAACGGGTGATACTCGTAAAATATCTGTTCCATATATTGTACGGGCGAAATAGTTGGTCGCGCGCAGTGCGCCGCGCTTTTGGTGTTGACCATTGGTGGCAGGTACTTTTTGTCCTATTACGTCACGGCGCAGTACTGCACCCACACTACACACTCTCTCAGATCACAGTTTAAGTTAGAGATAAAACCTAGTTAGATCATCGATCAGTTAGTGATTAACAAAGAAAACAAAATATTGAAACAACGGATTATAATATATAATGTTTAACTTTCTAAATCCCGTGCACAGTGTAACATTATGAACTGGAATTGTCATCTTAAATTCTTTGATCGGAGCAACATTTTGAAGATTAACTCAATCTTCAAGTTCAAGCGTTCGGCATCATTGTAGAGGATTTGTAGAAGAAAGTTTTGGCAGTAACTGAAAGTAATTCATTTTAATTGATCAAAGAGGTTGAAACTCGGTTTATCAGATGGTTTGGGAGTTAAGACATGATGCAATACTGATTTAACTACAAAAACTGTAAGCCATATAATTATATTCCAAAAATTCTAGTATGTCCTCACCTACTGTATGTTTTACAGTTTTAGGAGAAGGAGACCATAAAAATAGAGTATAGATTATTCCCAGCAGTACATCATCTTCCAGAAATAACAAGGGCACGACATTCCGGGCTCCGGCACAGCAAAATGAGAGTCAGAGATTAGAGAAGAAAGAACATTCTGAGTAAATTTGTCAGACGTCAGTATAGCCGTTTTCATGTCAGAGAGATCCTTCGGCGACTATCAGTATCACACAATGGCAGGTCAGTCCATCAGTAACTGAAAATAAAACCCATTACGTCAGTGTTGCTATTAGGAGCAAATGTTTAGATACAAACTGGTGTTATCGGGAAGGTTGGTAAGATATAATCAGAACTCGGCTAATTAGATATTTGATTTCAAACAAGTCATTTTTAGGTTATACTATTCCGGGAACATTATGTATATTTTAAAGTCACTATTGTGACGGTACATTAGAACTAGACAGAAACAAAGTGTGAAGGGCCTGAACGGAACCCCTCGGTTTCAGTATCGTATTTCTGTCGATAAATGGTTACATTTTTATGTACCATTTATCGACCAAAATGGGCAATTTGTGCGTGTGCATAATAAGTGGAATATGATACGCCCGTGTGTAGTGTGGAACCTACAGCGTGTAAAGAAATGTGTGTAAAGTATGATTATTTATAGATTACCGCAGCCTGCCGTAATAAAGTAATGACAAAGCAAGCGAACATGTACATCTCGTGATAACATTTCGGTCATGAAGTTGGAATATTACAACATCATATTATTTTAATTGCCCACTTCACTTGGAGAGAATTCAGGTACGTGTGCTAATAATTGTGTACATAATTCTGATAGGAACTTTAACGAAAATATAATACAAAATTGGTCGCAAAATTGAATATGGGATACTAAGGAGGATTATTGGGACGAAATTGGCACATTGGTTACATCGGTTCTAAACATGCAGTGATTCCCAAACTTGGTTTGAGTGGTCCTAGGACCAATATTAACTCTTTCCGACCAATTTTGAACAATTTTGAGCACTTTGAGGATAATGTTCATGTTTGTTCATTTCCGTTCATTCCATAAACATGGGTAATGTTATGCGACCTTTGATGGCTCATAGGCCTAGTTTTTAACTATATCCATCTTAGAAAACCGAATTGAGGCTTCCCAGCACTCAAATACAACCAATACTTCGATGTCCCCATGTTCCAAAAATTTGCAGATACTCGGGACGATTATTGGGACGAAATTGGCACATTGGTTACATCGGTGCTAGACATGCAGTGATTCCCAAACTTGGTTTGAGTGGTCCTAGGACCAATATTAACTCTTTCCTACCAATTTTGAACAATTTTGAGCACTTTGAGGATAATGTTCATGTTTGTTCATTTCCGTTCATTCCATGAACATGGGTAATGTTATGCGACCTTTGATGGCTGCTAGGCCTAGTTTTTAACTATATCCATCTTAGAAAACCGAATTGAGGCTTCCCAGCACTCAAATACAGCCAATACTTATTACTTCGATGTCCCCATGTTCCAAAAATCTGCAGATACTGATCGGGACGATTATTGGGACAAAATTGGAACATTGGTTACATCGGTTCTAGACATGCAGTGATTCCCAAACTTGGTTTGAGTGGTCCTAGGACCAATATTAACTGTTTCCGACCAATTTTGAACAATTTTGAGCACTTTGAGGATAATGTTCATGTTTGTTCATTTCCGTTCATTCCATGAACATGGGTAATGTTATGTGACCTTTGATGGCTCCTAGGCCTAGTTTTTAACTATATCCATCTTACAAAACCGAATTGAGGCTTCCCAGCACTCAAATACAGCCAATACTTCGATGTCCCCATGTTCCAAAAATCTGCAGATACTGATCGGGACGATTATTGGGACAAAATTGGAACATTGGTTACATCGGTTCTAGACATGCAGTGATTCCCAAACTTGGTTTGAGTGGTCCTAGGACCAATATTTACTCTTTCCGACCAATTTTGAACAATTTTGAGCACTTTGAGGATAATGTTCATGTTTGTTCATTTCCGTTCATTCCATGAACATGGGTAATGTTATGCGACCTTTGATGGCTCCTAGGCCTAGTTTTTAACTATATCCATCTTAGAAAACCGAATTGAGGCTTCCCAGCACTCAAATACAGCCAATACTTCGGAGTCCCCATGTTCCAAAAATCTGCAGATACTCGGGACAATTATTGGGACGAAATTGGCACATTGGTTACATCGGTGCTAGACATGCAGTGATTCCCAAACTTGGTTTGAGTAAAAGAAATCGCCTCAAACTTCCAATTGCTAAATTCAATTCTTAGTTAATGCAGTGTGAGCATTTATTATAGGGAGCGTTTACATATGAAATCAGCAATATTTTGGCAAATTTTACCCCCCCCCCCCCCCCCCCACAACAACATATTATTTTATTTGCCCACTTTACTTGGAGAGAATTCAGGTACGCGTGCTAATAATTGTGTACATAATTCTGATTGGAACTTTAACGAAAATATAATACAAAATTGGTCGCAAAATTGAATATGGGATACTTAGGAGGATTACTGGGACAAAATTCCCCCCCCCCCTGTCAGCAACTTTCAGCATTGAGCGACCCAACCCCCCCCCCCCCCCCCCCTAAAACCCCCTCCTCTCGTCAGCATTTCACAACCCCCTCGGCTGCTGACGTCATATGTTAACGTTCCCTTATAACGCTGTTATAATAGCGCATGAAATGCTAAGTGTAGAGTTTCAGTTATTACTATCAAGTCAGTTTAAGCGGGAAAATTTCGCCCACGTGCAGTGTACCGCTCCTCGCTACATGTTCAGTGTGCAGAAACAAATATCTCGCCAGACATTGATACTTTAATCAATTATGTTATATTACAGTTGATAAAGGGTTATGTCTGTGTGTAGAAGTAAAATTACTTATATAGCCTATCACGCACATGACACATCTCTAATCTCGTATTAACATTTTCCTTTAAAATGCTCGATCACATCACTTGCCACACAAAATTATGTAAAGATAAGGTAAAAAGCGGACACAATTTTTGTCAGAAAAACTTCGTACTTTGAAGTGGTTGTACAATGTACGGTACGTACTTTAAGCTGGGTACAGTACGTACTTCTCATCTTAGTTTAAGACATACTGGAATCATTTCAAAAGATCGATTATTTACGTACGCTTTATCACAGACACAGTATTAGTCATATTAGTAGGAATATATTGGCGGAGAAACATGCATTGTTTTGTTTAAACCAATTGAAAACCAAATTTATAGCTCCTATTTGCTGTCAATACCTCGCAGTGCCACTGCCCAGGGCGATTTAAAAGACCAAAAGGTATACATGTTTTTGTTGATACAGCGAGATATTCTCTAAAGGCCAGAAAGTGTAAATTTGTGTCTCAAAATTTAATCTGGTCATTATATGTGGTTGCGGCGGTATAGTTCAAAATCTGCAACAATATGGTCAAGATTGCTTGACTGATTTTGTAATCTAAAAGATTGTCATTTGCATCGATAATTTTATTAAATCATTATAATTTTACCGGATCTGACGAGAATTCTGTTTAGTTTGAACAGGATATTTGACCACTGCTTCCCTTGCAAACCACATCGTTGATTTGGGTACCGCTCTTGGTTCTGTTGAAAATCTTATCCTGCAAGTAGTTGACTTATAAGTCTACAAATTTGCACAGAAATAAAATAACCTATTTCAAAACCAAGTTGCATTCAAGTTAACAATAAATGACATTAGAAAATGATCTCACGATTTAATTGAATTAGAAACTGAGTCTATTAAAAACATTCGAAAATTTCATCGAAACATATAATAGTAAACGACTAAATTAGCACTGTCTTACTTAGAGGGGCATGCGAAAATTTTGATAAATTTACTTTGTGAGAATCTGTGATTATCTGAGATAACAAGATCAGAGTAGGCCACCCGGGTTTTATCCTTCGTGATCGTGATCCAGTTCTAGGGGAAGTGTTGTCCGTAAACGAGCTTCAGCGAAAAAGCAAAGGGGAGAATAACAGTATAACTCCTCTATCATATTCTAGTAAAATGCAGCAGTGCTAATTTGTTCGTCGTCTTCTGCAGGATGGTACTCTAGCGCTTTTCTAAAATCTGTCCGACTCTGCCCAAACACCTGGATAAATATATTGAATTCGTGAGATGTATCAATTTAATTACGTATATAAATAATTTAACGTATATAAATAATTTAACTTTAAGTTTACAATGACACAAATGTATAACCTACCAACAGAAAAGAAGACAGAACCTTGATCGATGAGATAGTTAAAGTTAAGAAAGAGTGGTATTATAGCAAGGGCTTTTAATTCACCTGTTGGATTTTTCTCTCCTCTATCATATTCTAGTCAAATGTAGCAGTGCTTATCATCAATAAATATGTTCACCATCTTCTGCAGGATGGTACCCTAGCGATTTTCTAAAATCTGTCCGACTCTGCCCAGACACCTGGATAAATAAATTGAATTAGTGAGATGTATCAATTTAATTACGTTTAAATAATTGAACTTTTAGTTTACAATGACACAAATGTTTAACCTACCAACGGGCAACGTCCAACAGAGAAGAAGACAGTTTTTACCTGTTGTAATATAAATTAAAAACTTATCAGTAGAAAATGATATTTAAAAATCACTTGCTTACATTCTCCATTCTCCATAACGAAAACTTAACTCTCCTTGTTCTCGTTCAATGTTTACAGTACTTCATCTTGCACTCGATCAGTCCTGGCTAACGAAATTTTGAAGAGTAATAGTTCATGATAATCTCACTGAGTTAAATATTTACCGTATTTATACCGCTAAAAGCACACATTTTAAGGTAACTAAGCAACGACAAAAACCAGTAAAGAGGACTTATTTACACGGATACTAAATAATCAAGTACTAATTAACAGCAAATTTGTTTAAAATATATATTTTATTTTAAAAGGAGGTTATCATATATTTAAAGAGTGTACACCGTCAGATCATTTTTAGATTCATTTCATTTCAAGTCTGATTTAAACTAGTTAACTAAGATATTTTAAGATGAAACTGTCCGGGGACCTGGAGACGATCAATTTAATTCCAAAATGGCGTGTTCAGTCAGCTAGCCAAAAACATTATTCCCACTAGACTACAACTATGTCACGTCATTAATAGCCAATGATAATTGCACTTTCTACGGATTCGATTATACAATTATAACTTTACTTGGCTAGCAAATCACGTGATGTTTCTTGGATTATCACCATGGTAACTGGGAGGTGTTCAAACTCAAAAGATTTACTTTACAAACTGAGGTCTCTGTTTTAATATCCATGTTCAATGGATAATTGAAGCTTAAATAGAAGGTACGATAAAATGTACGATTTACACAAATGGGTTCTTGTTATTATAAGCAAATCGTTCAGTAAACACTGAGTGTAAACGGATGTATGGGAATTGGGACACACCTTAGAAACACTTAATAGCTAATCGTAGTAGCCTTACATTTAATAACCGATATATAACTGGTGTCCCTCACGTTATTATATCAGGTCTGTTACTATGGAAACGTCCGAGGGGCTAGTTAAAGAATTCAACTTGGAAATTTAGTCACAGTTCAATAAAAATTACTGCCACTAAAAGTAAAAGCCAATGATTAGTGTTCTCTACGCATTCAATTATAACAATTTACTTGGTTAGCAAATCGCGTGACATCTCTGGAATTATCACCATGGTAACTAGGAGGTGTTCAAACTCAAAAGATTTACTTTACAAACTCAAAAGATTTACTTTACAAACTGAGGTTTATGTTTTAATACACAAATGGGTTCTTGTTATTATAAGCAAATCGTTCAGTACACACTGAGTGTAAACGGATGTATGGGAATTGGGACACACCTTAGAAACACTTAATAGCTAATCGTAGTAGCCTTACATTTAATAACCGATATATAACTGGTGTCCCTCACGTTATTATATCAGGTCTGTTACTATGGAAACGTCCGAGGGGCTAGTTAAAGAATTCAACTTGGAAGTTTAGTCACAGTTCAATAAAAATTACTGCCACTAAAAGTAAAAGCCAATGATTAGTGTTCTCTACGCATTCAATTATAACAATTTACTTGGTTAGCAAATCGCGTGACATCTCTGGAATTATCACCATGGTAACTAGGAGGTGTTCAAACTCAAAAGATTTACTTTACAAACTCAAAAGATTTACTTTACAAACTGAGGTTTATGTTTTAATACACAAATGGGTTCTTGTTATTATAAGCAAATCGTTCAGTACACACTGAGTGTAAACGGATGTATGGGAATTGGGACACACCTTAGAAACACTTAATAGCTAATCGTAGTAGCCTTACATTTAATAACCGATATATAACTGGTGTCCCTCACGTTATTATATCAGGTCTGTTACTATGGAAACGTCCGAGGGGCTAGTTAAAGAATTCAACTTGGAAATTTAGTCACAGTTCAATAAAAATTACTGCCACTAAAAGTAAAAGCCAATGATTAGTGTTCTCTACGCATTCAATTATAACAATTTACTTGGTTAGCAAATCGCGTGATATCTCTGGAATTATCACCATGGTAACTAGGAGGTGTTCAAACTCAAAAGATTTACTTTACAAACTCAAAAGATTTACTTTACAAACTGAGGTTTATGTTTTAATACACAAATGGGTTCTTGTTATTATAAGCAAATCGTTCAGTACACACTGAGTGTAAACGGATGTTTGGGAATTGGGACACACCTTAGAAACACTTAATAACTTAACACATCAGCCTTATATTTAATAACCGATATATAACTGGTGTCCCTCACGTTATATCAGGTCTGTTACTGTGGAATAACGTCCGAGGGGCAAGTTAAAGAATTCAACTTGGAAGTTTAGTCACAGTTCATTATTTGGTAAAATGAACAGGGACTCCATGTAATGCCGTTAATAAACATTACTGCCACTGGATTACAAGTGTGTCTCGTCATTTCTAGCCAATGATTTAGATTATTATTATCATACGATATTTGGAGTACCTGCAGCATAAGGAGAACTCGAAATTCTAGTCTTGAACATATAGTTCAAGGGATATAGTTATAGCAAAAACGATCGGGTTAGGTCGCATCAACAATGCCAATAGCAAAAATATGTTTGATCTTCAAAATTAATTGTACACTAAGGTAAGCGACAAAAACCTTCATTTACATTGGCATGCACCACAATATTCATTTGTTCATCTGCATATTATGCAGGTAGCAGCTTAATTATGGCCCACTGAATGACTTAACCGTAATATTGATTGATGATACACCGGTCAGATTGAATCTGGAAACAATCAAACAAATGACATGCAACTCAGCAAGCGATCAAATTAAAGCTGGAAGTGAATAGAATCTGTTATCAAATGTTAAGCTTAATTGCAATGCGGTCATAGATAGCGAACAAAACAACAGTGAATCGTTTATAAACTGCGTGAGGAAGTGAAGTTACAGAGCCAGACAAAATTGATGAGCGCTCGATTTTATCACAGAATTTCGAACTGCAGAGTGATTTTACGCCGCGCATAGCTCACGTGACTCAATATAAGCTCTCCTATTGGCGCAAACGTCTCAGCCAATCAGCATCTACGGCACTTTTCTGCCGTAATTGAGTCGTATTTCTACCTACCAGGACCGTCGACGAGTCCAACTCGGCGCGCGTCCTGGTAGGTTGTAAACCTACAATTTATATATTATTTTTGTGATACCGCGCGCGCGATTAATTGAGCGCTTCAGGCGCGCATTCTCTACAATTTCGGGTCCGCGCCTTCCATGGATTCCAGACACAACTCTTCTCAGCAGACGTTTTCTAGTGTTGTGGATCTTTTAATTAAGTGTCGATATCTTTTCGGACCCCAAAAAAACATTGAATTAAATTTTAACATTATTAGTATTCGGGGACGATTAAGCTAGTAACACTCTGAATATGATCATTAGTAAACACAAACATTCAATGTGGCTATTGCTATCGCCTATCACGTGTAAAAACAATCGCGTTCCAGTGCTTGATCTAATATATCTTGATTCTTGGATGTTCAATCAAGCCGTTATCTTAGGACATATTATATGGTAGGACTCGAGTGCATATAAATTCTTCCTATCCTTCATTCTGTTCAATTCAATAATTCGACCTTGTAATCCTTCAAACTTCCAACTTTCTCAATAGTTTGACGTACGACGAACTAGCTGAGTCATTAACAGCTTCAGTGATACTCCTCACTATTCTTAAGTCGTACTTTTATATAAATAGACTTCCGCGACAAAGGTTGCGCTGAAAATCTATATATTGACGAGGATTATGAAAACTTGTGACAATATGTACGTAATATTTTCGCAGAACATAGCGACAGACAAATTCCCGGTGGCGATGAATTTTGTGACCAGGTCGTCAGTTATTGGTCCACACGAACCGGAGGGTTAATAATTAATACTCAAGACCATCGTGGTGAAGTCTCAACTTGAGATCGGCATCGCCGCAACTGTCTTGCAATGTTCACTAATGTATTGGTTTACATCGAGCATTTTGATTATCACGTGACCCATCACTTTGCCTTTGACCGACAAGGAAACCCAGCCAATGATTTACCAAATGTTGTATTCCGTCGGAGTGATGATCTGATATATCGCCCAGCCAACCAGCTGCCAACTCTCCATTCACGTGACTCTTCATTAATCGCAATTCAGTCGTGACTTCCTTAATTTTATGTAATGAATTAATGGGTTTTCTTCAGAAAACGGTCACACACGACAAAATGCATTAGATCACGCTGCCACGATCCCGTCTTATTGAAATACAATGCATTTTTCAATCTTAACTCTGTGAAGTGTAAACCTCCAGTATCAAGCGCTCTTCATCTCTGCGCTAAATAATTAACCAGTCAGCAACAAGTTAAAGACAACGCCCTGATGCCCACTGAACACTTCCCAAGTCTCCTTGAGTACTTTCTAAATAATAAGACTTGTGAGGTTTCCCTCTCTCTCTCTCTCTCTCTCTAGCTGTCCAATTAATACAATACACCCAATACAACTTACCAGCTCTCAACGAAAACAAATATATACTGTTGAGAGGTGTAACCTGAGATATTATGATATGGCTTTTGAGATAGCAATGTTGATACCTTTTTGGCAAAAGAACCACCACTTTGTTGTTCACGTGATAGTTACTGGTACTAATCTGACAATTAAATATAGATTTAGCTAAAGAGTTAAACACTCTCAACCGCTCCTCAACTGACGGGAATCACGATAAGATTACTTTGTTGAGAGCCGCGTGACTGAAGTTTTATATTTAGAATCTAGTTCATGGTGGAAACCTTTCTGCATATTATATATAAACATTTCCTCAAACAGGGCACATGACAAAAAGTGGTATTTTGCAAAACATCCACCTGCTAGGCTGCAGTACTTGACAAAGACTAAAGAGTTTCATAACGTTACTGATTACATATTATGTGCGCTGCAACAGATGTTACGTTACCCTCAGTAGCGAGTTTCCCAGGATTTGTGAGTAGTAAACCAGAGGGGTAACTCTCCGTGAACCGATACTCATTTTCAATTAAGGAGGTGGTTAGTCGGAAATTAACTGATGGTAATTGCACTGTAAGTTATTCGTCTAAGTCTAACACAAGCAACGTCTATGCTTTGAGAGTCTTAAATCACTCAGCCCGCAAAGCCACAATATGAAGATAAAGACCTACTTTTTGTCGGTTCGTGGGAAAATGGATGGAGCCACTTTGCTTTTTGGATACAAAAACAGATCTTACAAATTGGTTGCTTTGTACTCTGTAAATTAGTACAATGCTAGAGGTAACAATAGATCAATGATGGAGACCGCCACTGCATGATCTTAAGAAACATGACGTCTATATTTACTGTCACCAAACTTTATCATATTATTATGATCTCACTGGCGGAGTGCAACTACAACAGTGAACTGTAGATATTGCCTAATTTAGCAGCAGGACAAACACGTCTGTCATCTACTTCTTACCTTTGGGAGTTTCTGAGTGTTTACAATATTAACTTATCTTTTGACATAAGACTAAGAGATCAAACTTGAACTTACTATTTTAGGTAATGATGATGACACAGCAGGGTAATGACAAGATGTTACACACAACTGTTGAGTATTACACACACTCAGCTGGCCCCTGTACAACCCCCGCTATGTACACTGGGTCCCCCGGAAGCATTAGAGGTGCCCCGTTTAACCGAATATACCACAGTAATTCTACCCTTGTTTACTGAGAGAGATCCAATAGTTCATGTCCAATAGTTCATGTCACCTCTATATTAAACATATAGCACCCCGTACACAGAATATCCAGCACAAATATGACCTTATTTACGCATAGAGTATCAGCCCTGTACGTTTCATGTCTCTTTGTTGCTTATTGTACAATAAAAGGGCGTAACATAACAATGGGTAATGATAAGGTCTGAATTTGTTAACGTTAATTAATGCTCTGCTAAGGATATGAGTCTTGCAGCGGCACATGCTCACGTTTCAAACAATTCCTTCCCTCACAAAGGGAAAGTTGTATAGTTTTAAGTCTATGAGAGCTCCAATTACATAAACCAAGGATACTTTATGTCTCGCTATATAGTGTTTCTATTGTGGATACGACAATTCTTACATTTTCAAAACCATAATATATGTGGAGCATATTCTAGAACCATAACATGTGGAGCTCCAAAATTCCAGACCATCATCACGTTCACGCGAAAAACACGGTATTCGAAGAGCCGGATTGACATGACTTGCCAACATTCCTGCGGATGGCTGTGTTGTCCTCAACATAGAATATACAATACATACACTTGATTTAACGCTGTGGTGCTGGTTGGACAATATAAGTTACTTTAAAAACCACAGCTGCTAGAAAGACTGGCATTTTATTACCTACACTTAAAGTGTTGTGTGTGTGTGTGTATGTGTGTGTGTGTGTGTGTGTGTGTGTGTGTGTGTGTGTGTGTGTGTGTGTGTGTGTGTGTGTGTGTGTGTGTGTGTGTTTGTGTGTGTGGGTGTGTGGGTGGGTGGGTGGGTGGG
The DNA here is from genome assembly GCF_026151205.1 of Bolinopsis microptera. Lineage (NCBI taxonomy): Eukaryota > Metazoa > Ctenophora > Tentaculata > Lobata > Bolinopsidae > Bolinopsis > Bolinopsis microptera. The sequence goes on from NC_087072.1 coordinate 25,104,043, forward strand.
TGCGTGCGTGCGTCCGTGCGTGCGTGCGTGCGTGCGTGCGTGCGTGCGTGCGTGCGTGCGTGTAGCGGTGTTGTCAGTAGTTACCAGAAACATACACTCGAATATAGGCCCCAAATTCGTTAATTAATAATCACAGAAAATTACATCAAGTCATTTGCCACTACACACCAAGTGTACGTTACAGTGTACAATAACTACACCGTGCCACACTACGTGTAACGCACGTTATAACAGTGTATAACCAGTGTCCCTCAATACTCCCAACTTAGGATCAGAACATGGTACATTATAATATAATCCGCCATTACTTTGCTAATATAGATTGCTCGACCCCCGCATTTACATCACCTTTTCATTGGACTCTACACTCTTATGTGGAGTGTCCAATTTTATTATATGCTTCTTTATTCGTGACTAACTATAGTCACTTGGAAGCAATCAAAGATATAAAGCCATACCTAATCTGAGTAATCTTTGTACATAAACGGTTTCATATCTTTGATTGCTCTCAAGTTAGTCACATACTCAGTCAAATATTTTAACAATATTATATATTTTAGGTTAGAACCAAGGTTACGTTATTCAATCAGGCTATAATATTAAAGTGCAAAGACGTAACCTTAAATAGCTTAATCTCGACTGTCCGCGTATCATTAAAAATTGAATTATTTTAAAGCATCCATAGATCAGGAGCGAGGAACCATTTAGTAGCTATTAATCGCAAGTATGAATCGCGTCTGTGATGGCTTAAGATTAAAAATTAAAATGCCATTCCGCCCATATCTGAATAAATTACAGCGACATGCATGTTGACCACACTAAATAATTTGTAGGAGCAAAGTGTTTGTAAATATATCAAATAGTGGTTAATTAATTTTCAGTGGAAAGATAAAATATAAATGACAGCTATATTCTATAAACTGTAGTAATGTAAAGCGAAATATTGTTCCCTGGTTTGTGTAAGTTCCCAGTGGCGGAGGGGCGCCAACAGGCAACGTTACGCCACTGTAGGTTCCCGTGATATTATGTAGGCTCACAACTTAATAGAAGCTCATAAAGTTGTGATAAAGTTGTAATGTAACATGATGTAATTGAGCCTGGTGGTAACTGGTAGGGGATACCAACATTTAACAGTAATGTAAACTGTAAAGCTTCTTTTCTGATGTTTCGTTTCTTACGAAACCCATGACCTGTACAGTTATTGGATATTATAAGGAGAATTAAATAACCTCACACACACACCATCCTAGAAGACTGTACTACTCGTATGAGTAGTACAGTAGAATAATCCAACACACACACACAAAGAGAATCTACCATCCTAGAAGTATCACTCTTACCACTCACATGATCCCAACAGAACCTACAATACTACGTTATATTACCTGTCTTAACAGAGCGACTGATTACTGATAGGCTATCATATATATTATACATACGATTGTTGTGAATTCGATATACTATTTATAAACATGTTCATAAAATGATGAGTAATTATTCACTGATCTGTCCGTAGCAAGTACACAACAACAACACATTATCTCCAGGAGGATAAGGACTGACATCAAACTCTGTGTATCACAAGCATTACATAACATTATAACACACTTGCAATCTTATATATCAGTATTATAACACACTTGCAATGTTATATATCATTATTATAACACATTTGCAATGTTATATATTATTATTATAACACACTTGCAATGTTATATATTATTATTATAACACACTTGCAATGTTATATATCATTATTATAACACACATGCAATGTTATATATCATTATTATAACACACTTGCAATGTTATATATCATTATTATAACACACTTGCAATGTTATATATCATTATTATAACATACTTGCAATCTTATATATCAGTATTATAACACACTTGCAATGTTAAATAACATTATTATAACACACAAGTTGCAATGTTATACGACACACACGCCAAGCGCGCGTGTCTCACAGATGCTGATTATTCATTATATATAGTGCGACAATAAATCAGGAGCTCTGTGATTATGGTGACAGGTCACGTGGTTGCCTTATATGGTCACGTGAGGTCACGTGGTTGCCTTATATGGTCACGTGAGGTCACGTGGTTGCCTTATATGGTCACGTGATACCCTGACAATCCATCAGTATGACGACAAATGAAGTGTGGAGAATCATTCGGTGAGCTCTCTATATTGTCGCTTTGCACTGTTGCAGAGCGTAGTATTCATCCCTTCTGGAGAGAGATACTAAAGATCTAAAATGTACAACTGTCAATGGTTCAATAATTACGACATCATTCCATTTCTGATGGATCCATTCTGACTCGTCCCCACACACCCTTGTGAAATTACCTAAATATCGGAGCAAGCTCGGAGGGAACTCGTTTAAACCTCGTAGGACTAGTGAAATTAACTTATAACTATTATTTTTTAAACGTGGCTCGGACGTAACCTAAACCGCCCATTTCACTCAACTTGAAGACTTGAAAGTTGAATTAACCCCGCCCATCTCCTAAGTGAAGCACGCTAAAATGTCTTACAATAGCTCATTATATCACGTTATGTTTGTATGAAATATAATTCTAGTGAGCAGTACAGCGGGGACTCATAATGTTTAATATAAATGATACTACATGTAATACTTGAATATTATGTTAATAAGAAGCATTATTGGTGCTCACCGAGCTCCTGTGCGTCAATTGATTATAAGTTCATAAAATGCAAGTTAAAAATAAAATACAAGTTGCTACGTCAAGAGAGAGCAACTCGGGTGAGTTAATCTTTCTGGTAGTGGAAGTTACAGACGCCACACGACACTGCTCCTTTTCATCAACCTCGTAACTAAGTCCAAATATATTTGCTTTACTACCCGTTTATATTACGAGTAACCTGGTTCATTGCAGTTGTTCTGAAGTTACAGGTTCATCCTTAAGGAAGGAATTATGCTGTTTGAGCACCAACAGTCAAATATGTCTGAGAAGTGAGGTAATCCAGGTTTTAATACTTCAACTTCAAGTTAAACTCACAATCATTATAATTATCTGAGCACGGAAACTTGGGAATTGGTAGATGCGTTAAAAGGTTTGGTAAGGGAGGGTGAAGTAAATTAACCTGGCCTCCTATATTATACTTATATATCATATATCCGTATATATACGGATATATTCTTTGTCCTTGAATTCCACTACGATGCTGCGTAAATTGTTTAACTTCAAAGGGAAAAGTCACGAGAGATGGCAACAGAATGCAGTAAAAAACACCTAGACTATAATGTATCCTGAAAATGTTAAATACTCTGTTAACGGTATTTTTACCTCATGTCTGTGGGCTGACATTTAGATGGGGCTTCAGCAGCTGATCTGCCAATGCAAGCAAATGGCAAAATTGCACCAAAATAATGGTTATATATTTTATAATGGTTTATATGGTTATCGACTGAATGATGAATACTATTCCCTTACACTCACTGTGCATCCTTTGAAGTTCATTAAACTAATTATTTATATTATATATTATACTTGGAGGCAGAGTAAGCGCTAGGAAAACTTAATTTTGATGCCGTGTATCGATGCGAATTTAAATGCCGTTCATGTCCTAAATAAAAATGACAAACGTGTCCTGAATTTCTCACGTGTCACATGTACATTAAAGTGACTTTTTAAAGGGTATTTGATATTATAGCAACTTATGATATTAGTTCCATTGGAACAAGTAAGGTTTCTACTCTTTAGTCTTCATAAGGCTTCCAAATAGTTAAAAGGATCACTAAAAGGGTCAACCCTTTTAGTAACTACTAAAATTAGAAACATTTTTCTCCTTGATAATTTTAAGTGTTCAAACCGTCAGGCGTTACCCTTTATAAATGGAACTGTTACTTGCAGCATTTAAGGTAAAATTAAAAAAGACTACTTCAACTGTTCGACCATACGTTCATTTTATAGAGCCTTCAATCCGTAAAACGTTCATTGACCCCTTAAATTTACAAGAATTTGTGCAAAGTTGCGTGAATTCATTCATTAAGTCATTTGAAACAATCAAAAAGCAGACATCTCATCTTTACATCTCATCTATATCTCCCTACTTTGGAGGATTAAGTAAAATTGATGAAGTGCTCAAGAACAATTACTTCATGATTACCTTGACGTTTGCGTCAAGTTATAGTTCAATTAAATTAGCATTAGTGATTGTCTGGCAGCTTGCAGGAGGAATTCTAAGCGATTTAAAACACGACCTGGGCCCGTTTTACTTTGTAATCTAATAAACGAGAATGTTGTGTACTTACATAAACTAATGCTGTGTGGTCCTGCTAAGAGACGCGATGAAAACAAACTTTAAACCGGTTTTTTGATGATATTATTTCTAACATGATGAGTCACACCAAGATGAGGATTTCGTACAACCCACAACAGAAACACAGAATCCTGCCCCTTTTCTAACCTGAATATCTAGCACCATTTTCCTTTATTATTAACACACATCACACCAATCAATGTGGACGAGCAAAATGTAGCTGTACAAATACTTCCTCGATGAAGCATGGCAATATCAGATATGGCGTATCTACACAGTACACTGTACACTGTACTCAACATTCGGAGTAAAGTGTGTGTTCTTCTACATGACAAACACAACGAGGTCAGACATTCACAGCTAAGTAGCGGGGACTGGGGAGTGGGACTCGGTAAATTGCCATTACTTTGTAATAATGTGGATCTATAAAAATGGACGCATTTTTATAATTATATGAGACGTTATCTCAGAAAAACTAAAACTGATGATTCGTGAGAATTACCAATAACGATGGCTGGATAGCAACATGAAGAACTACCACAAATACTACATATAATCATGCATGTGCTGACTCCGCCCTTTAAATAGGACCCACTTTCACCCTTGGTAAGACTGTTGTTCTGTTAGCTGAATCACTCTGGCAATGCACCAACATCGATAAAGTTTAGATTGTGGAATTTGCCTGAATGCCATGCTTGAGGCACCGATGTTCCAGGGAGAGGCGGCATGTTTCAGGGAGAGCCGGCATGTTTCGGGTAAAATAAGGCTTTAGAATCACCCAACCCGAAACATTCTGGCAAAGTTTCAATTATTCCAATAATGGAATTCCAGCTTGCTCATAGACAGGAAAAGGATGCAACAAATATTCAATAAATTCATTCGCACTTCACACATGTTTAGCTATATACTTTTGGGTAGAATATAGATGGCACAGGTCTACCAAGTATTTAAGCTTCATTCACGCTGTTCAAGCTGTCATTTCTTTTCAACTCTCATTAAAAACTCGACAAGTTAAACTATCGACCCCACGTAATAAGAACTTTTCATTAAACAAGAATGTTGTAAAACCTTGAGCTGTTACAAATATTTCTGAAGAAATTCTAATTCACCACACATCGTTATAATATGTATAAATATTAGCAATTCTGAAGAATCTGTTCTTAAATAATACTATGTGACGAAAACTCAAAGTCAGATTAAAGGTGATTGCTTCAAACACCAGACTGCATACTAAGGGGAATTATCTAGCTTGAAAGGTAGGATATAGAATTATGAATATAAATCGTACTAAGTACTAAGTACTTCCAGCCAGATTATTGCAGAATACTTTCACATTTTATAAATCGTATCCGTGTGACTTAAAACCTGAAAAGATCATTCGCATTTAGTTGATACGACATCATGGTCCTCAAATAGCACACAGTAATAAATCATTGAAATATTACAACCATTTATAATGAACTGTTCAGAGTATTTAAGGCCACAGGGGGGGGGGGAGGTCCGAGGTCGAAAAAACGTTTTTTGCCAGTTGGCAGACCACGTACTATCTGCCGCTTGCACACCACCCTTAGCCCCCCAGAGCGCCTAGTTTGTCGTAAAATTGAGGTTAACTATCGCCTTTTAAATCAGTTAACCTCACAAATAACCAGTTCTTAACATTTTGTTGCTCTCATCACAAGTTAAACTTATCAATGGGTATCAATTGGCCATCCAATGTGAACAGAACTATTATATGTCCTTCATAGGTGCAGATTTCGTTTTGAGGTAAACTTTTAAGTTCCCGAGAAATTTTCTTAAGTTTGCTTTTTTTTCTCCTCGGGCACATTCGTATTGTGTAGGGTGTTTTAGGCTAAATTGAAAGTTTAATGAATTTACAAAAATGTATGGTTTGGCATAATCATTGCCTACAATCCTGACCTGAGTAATTTACCCCTTTGAGACTTTATTTTGGGTTGAAAATTAAGTTTATCGAGAGGAAGTGAAAAATCTCTGGTTCAAATTTGGATTTGAAGCCATGTTTAATTTTTTCTGTTGAGGTCAATTTTTTGCGCAGAAAGCGCTCGATTTTAGGGGAAAATATGAAATCTGCAGGGGTGATGTCCTTTATTTGTTGGAAAATTGGAAAAAACATATTTTCTCAGAATCAGTCTTTTGACTCTCCTGAACAATTTATTTACCACCTCAAAAACCTATCTTCTCCTAGAGTTTTTATCCATTTCACCTCAAATTTGGAACTTATGTTCCTGACATAAATTTAAAAGTTTGTTATGTAACGATTGTTGTAATTTTGCTCCTAACTCTTTTTATGAGGTTAACCATTTTAAATTTTGTAACCCGCACTCATTGTTAACCTCATATCTCAGATTTGGAGCAAGATATACCATAAATCGTTACATAACAAAAACTCAAAATACCTTGAGGAACATTGTTGCCAAGTTACAAGGTTCTAAGTCATAAACTGAAAAAGAAGATAGATTTTGAACACAATTTCATTTAAAGTTTTCATTTACAGTAGAATTACAGGTAAACCTCGAAATTCAACGCGCGATATCTTCAAATAGGAAACTTTGTTTTCGGTAAGGACAAAAGCATTTGAAAATTTAGATCGAGCTCTACAACATATCTCAAAATCTCAAAATTGACCTCGGACCCCCCCCCCCCCCCCCTGTGGCATTAAATTATAACAATTCTATAAACTCCATCAAATGCTTTTACGAGAGTTTCTGTACCACTTCAGCCTCAGCGAGACAATATATCTATATCGGTAGTTGTCAAAAAGAGCTGCCTGTAAGTTTAACGCTCCTAATATAATGGAACAGTTTATGAGAGTCAACATCTATTTGTGGAAACTGAATATTAAGAGAGGTGCAATTCGCTTAAATTTAGAAATTGCAACGAACGGTCCTCATCACGATCCTATATCCTAAATCCTAGATATTATAGCCAATAATACCAGTGTTACTAACTGCTTAACTGCTAAGACTAGGTGTGTTTCAGGAGATAAAGCACACGCGACCGCCTTATTGGGCCCAAAATTTACAACAATTTACCCCCATCAATGTTAAAATGTGTTATACTGTGGATATTGTTTAAAATTGGTTTAAAGACTTATTCAATTTGTCGCACTATGATTTGGAGAAGATTTATTCCTATAGGATGTAATCAGTTAAATGGGTGTATGTACTTACATGATAGAGTATGTCACAGTGCAGTTTTGAGAGTTAAAACTGGTAGTTTTGTTTTGTCGGTCTGACATTTTATTTGTATCTTAGTATTTGGGCCTCTATATAATACAAAAAAGTGAGATGATGTGTAACAAGCCCTGGCCTCTGTAGCACACCTCTGCAGATTTCGTCGATTTCAGGTGCCGACAGGACCATAAAAATTAAAAGCAAACTTAAATTTTTTCCCCTAAAATCGAGCGCTTTCTGCGCAAAAAATTTACCTCAGCAGAAAAAATTAAACATGGCTTCAAATCCAAATTTGAACCAGAGATTTTTCACTTCCTCTTGATAAACTCAATTTTCAACCCAAAATAAAGTCTCAAAGGGGTAAATTACTCAGGTCAGGATTGTAGGCAATGATTATGCCAAACCATACATTTTTGTAAATTCATTAAACTTTCAATTTAGCCTAAAACACCCTATTTCGCAAAATTTTTCCGGGGGGCTGCGCCTATGCTGTAGCATTCCTGCACATTCTGTAACATTGCTGCACTTAACTAACTTTAGTAACTTTTAAAAACTAACTTAAACTGTTTGTTGGCTGGTCTGAAGCTCGTTTCTGATCCAGGCCTCAACTCTCACTACTGTACTGTATAATATTATTGATAAAGTTAAATTATTTAATTCTCTAGTAACATTAATTACCATTTCCTGTAGATCAAGTCACCATGTTCGGTTAACTTAATATTTTCTGAAATTATTAATTGACATGGCTGGTGGCAAATACGAGCCAGGTATTTCTGGCAAGAGTCAAGACAGTCATGTTGGAAGATACACACTGTTCAGTGTTATAACTAATTACACAGTGTGTTCTGTCTAGTTAAATTAGCAGGCTTACACAATGAACACAGTTTAAAACGCTACTTTTAGCAGCACTACTGCTAAAATGTAACATATTATCACGGTGCTGCTGCCCCGTTAAGAGGATGTATTTTTAGATATTGATACAGAGAACAGCTATTTAGTATTTATGTGTTTCATTAGTGGGATGGGAAGATGTTTCATAACCACAGAGGATTATGAATATGATTTTTAGTGGACTAGCAGGGTTACTACACTACTATAGTGTAAATTTAGCCGCAAATGGATTTAATATTTCCTGATAATTACCGTTTCTGCCGGAATCATTATGTGCTCCATATATTATATTATAAGACTTTTTATCACGGATTAATTGACAATTATCACACTTCCCAATCCTGTGATATTGGTGTGTTTCTCTAATTGGGAAAATCACTGAGCTTTAGTCTCCGTGTTACTTACGAACTATTTTCTTGTAACTGGAAGACTGACAAAAGCGAAACAATGCACGTTACTGGTAGAGTAGCGTAATATGGATCCAACTTTTGTTTCTACAGTTCTGGATGACTAGAAACTAAGAATCTACTCAGATAGGAATACTCGTGGGAATCTTCTGTAGAAAACAGTAACTACATTAGAGGCATGATCAATACCTGAGTATATGAGATTTTGATTCCGTGTTGCTAATCAGAGCTCAATATAAACTGCCCCACTCCAACACCCACATCTCTACATACAGATCTTTATTTACAGATATCATTCTCTAAAACGAAAAAAGTTATTTCCCATTTTCAAATTCCTCAGATATTTTGCAGCTCCTAGTCGCCGACCGCACATGATAGCATCATCACCTGGTCAAACTCCCTTATAACTATCTACAATTCTACTTTTAAATACTCCCAAAATTCTAGACCTCATCGAACTCTTCAGCAGTTCCATCAAGTTCCCTCCAGTTCATTCTACTGCATATTATGAAACTTAACACTGTAGTAAACAAGTAATATAGACGGACGTGACCAGCATCAATACCGTCAAATGTAGAATCACGGACAGACAATTCATCTACAAGTTGAGTTATACTACTATCAGATCTGATATTAGACTTATTGCTTCAGATAATAAACCATCGTGACTGTAAATCCACTTAAACACGATAAGTAACTAATAACCAGTCAAATTTGCGGGTTTAAATCGCTTAAATACCACGAATTGTCAGCCTCAAGACAAGGCTCCAGGCTCCAGTGGCTAAGCAGCTTAGTAAACAAGCCAGAACAATGTCCCCCACTTTAAATTACGTCACACCACTTATAATCTCACTTAGTCCTGGTAGTAAATCTGTAATAGATAGAAGATCAGTACGGGATCACATTGGTTTACTGTTAGGAGGGTTAGATACACTGCTGGTTAGACTACACAACGCAACATCGAAATGGTAGTTACTAAGCTATACATATTACAAGGAATTATGAAACCATCGTGAAATTAAAAAATATGGCCTCAAAAGTTTCTTAATTTAATAATCCTTTTAATCTAATTTTGCTCCTAACTTCCTAACTCCCTGCTTTATAATTTGTTCCCAAATTTGTTCGTCGTTATTGGGGGGGGGGGGGGGGGGGCTGACCATGTTAAAGTATATTATTAAATACAGTAGGTTTTTTTCCCGATTTAGGGGCGTAGTGGGGATATTTTAATATTGTCAGCCCCCCCTCCCTAATTTCATGGTTCCTTGATACGAGGTTTTTTGACGACCTATTTTAACCTGTTTAAGCCATTTTTCATATTTTGATAATTGCTAAAATAACATATACCTGACAGTAAATATTTTTCTGGACGGCTATTAGCTATCTGAGCAGCGGATCCAGGTCTGGAAGAATACAACATTCTGTAACCTGCGCTATCTGAGCAGCGGATCTCAGTCGATTATAATTATTATACACAACAATATGGACGCATATTATACGGTAGAGCTGCATTCTAGTATTCAGTGGCTATTAGTCGAATATCCAGGTTGAAGATGAACAGGTCCGCCAATGGATAGCAGGTCATTTCTCAGAGAATGCTCTAATGTGATCACTGACCACTGTAAACACTGCATATTCTATCATGACTCAATATAGACCCAATATACCTTCTGCAGACTGCAGCGCGTGGGGTCAGTGATCTTCTGTTAACCGACTCAAAAGCTCGCACACACCGACACAGGTTAATTCACTCCAAATTTGAATGATATTTTAGTATCAGCATATTTCTATCGCTTCATACATTCTTTTAGGTCCAACTCGGACAAGGCAATAACGCGCCCTATTCAATCTTACAATTATAGGAATTGACTCGAACGTTTTGTTTAGCCCACACTAAACAGTACACAAATATACGAGTCGGCATCGAATCGTAATCTAATAAACGCTACCATTTTTCGGTAGATAATATTATACTTCTGTGGAATCAGGATACGATCAGATTGAAAAATACTGACTTGCATGTGATGCCTCTCTATGTTTAGAAAGTAAGAATGTTAAACTTTAAGCTATATTTAATATATATAATACTTTGTAACTTGAACTAATCACGTTTCTTGGCTGATGCATATTGCATGTACCATCTGGAACATGACCAGAACGTACCATCTAGAATATCCAACACTCACATAATAATGTACTAGTCTAGGTTTCGATTATTTGACATGAATGCAGGTTGGGTTTTATGGCACTTGGCAGTTGGCAGTCAAGAACCTTCCAACGGCAGAGAAAGGTAAGAATAAATTATATGATGCGTTCATATATTATATATATCAAGGTGTATTTAAATATAATACTATTTATAATACTATTTATGCTATTTTCCCTCACAAAACTCCACCACCATGCCACTACTCCCTCCCCAACAGCATCTTACCTGACACACTATATAAAAATAGAAGCACACTGCAGACTGCTACTCACACCACACAGAGCGGTCCAGCAGGTGAGGACTAAACGAGTGTGTGTGGGTGTGGGTGTTAGCCACTACTTTATGTGGGTGTTGGTGATCGGTGAATCACCAGCCACTATATATATTATTATCTTAACACCTAAAGACATTGTTGGTCAACGATCTGCTGCACTCGTTATACTGCCAGTTAAATATATAGAACACTGCTGCCAGTTAAATATATAGAACACTGCTGCCAGTTAAATATATAGAACACTGCTGCCAGTTAAATATATAGAACACTGCTGCCAGTTAAATATATAGAACACTGCTGCCAGTTAAATATATAGAACACTGCTGCCAGTTAAATATCTAGAACACTGCTGCCAGTTAAATATATAGAACACTGGTAGAAATAACACTACTATTGTGCTGAATATTGTGCTCCTTTAACAATTCCCTGCCTTAGATTTAGATACCAGATCTTTATCTAAAATCTAAACTCTATGGTCAGAATTATTCTTTATGGCACACTATTTAATTAAGTTCTGTTTTTAAAAAGAAAGCTATGCTTGTGTATTTTTAAGCTAAATGATCGTAAAATTTTACATCGAAGACAAGATCTAGATAATATTATGATAAGCTCATTATATACAACGCCCTTAAACAACCCCAATCAAAGCAGATTTGGTAACCGTCTGCCCCATCAGCCGAGACTTCAAATATCCCATGAAATTTAGAAAACGTCATGAAATTAACAAGTATGGTCTCAAAACTTTGAGACCCGTCAAAGCAGATTATTCTGAACTTATTATCGTTTCCTTCAACTGAGACTGATTGGCTCAACTAAAATGTTGATATCCGGGCTCATCACAATCCACGTGTGTTTGTGTTTTGTTGCGCACACTAGGATGTCAAGCACATATAATATTCTGAAAAGGACGTATTTTAATACCTCAGTTTTGTTATTATTATACCGGTCACATTGGGTCCCTATCCTACAAAAAGGGTGTAATCTGTCCTCAAGTTTAAACCCTGCTGTTTTTAATGTTAATGTATTGGTACGAAAGTAGAAGCTAGAAGCAGATGACAGCAACAGTGCTGAGCCATGACCTATCTAATTTATCATCTTACGAATATTGACAGTTGCTAAGTGCTCTAGAATTTAATATTATTTAAAGTTGCCAGGCCTTTAAACTGTGTGTATATAATACACACCTAGTATAATAGACGCAGTTATATATCATAACAGTGGACATCAAGTCGGAGTCTAATTCACTAAAGCCTGTGACTAATACAGTAACTAATGTAAATATAGAGTTAGGAAGCTAGGCGTGAGCTCAACACAACTAGGTCACATCCAAATAAAGCCTAGTTTCAGATCTGTTCATACGTTTCAGATCTGTTCACACGTTTCTAATGTATTGTTTCAATTCCAACATTAACAACCAACATTAACAACCAACATTAACAATCAACATTAACAACCAACATTAACAATCAACAGCTATTATATATATATTAAATGCTATTGCTACTTTACATGTGCTGGTGATCAGATGACAGTATAATACCTCTACCCTAAGAGATGATATCATAGCAGATACTGTCACTCAAGTGATACCCCTCCTCTACCACAACACCACTCAGCCAGTACCGTGTTACAGGGAGCCAAGTGTAAACACAGGTAGTTTACAGGTTTCCACTACCATTTGTACACCACGTGACATGTTATATAGCGACAGTTTAATAGTGTTTAGTGGTCAGTGATCTCATACAATAGAGGTAGAGGACCTACTGCTCACCAGTACGGAACACACAAGTTAATACCGGTATATTGTACAAGTATAGAGTCCCAAAATAGACCGCCTCATTGTGGGGCTGTAGAAAGTTATAATATGTTTATCTTGTGTCCTATTGTTAGATATAGTAACTTCTACTGGTTACTACTGGTAACTTCTACTGGTTAGTTGTTAGCAAGTACAATATAAATATTGCACGGTGAGAGCGTGTTGTGTTGGTTGGTTGGTTGGTAGGATAACACGGCAATTTTCTACAAAAAGAGTAAAAACTTTATCCGGGAGGAGGTAACATACAAGTGCTGCCAAGGTAAACACTTCAGTCGACTGCTTCCCCCTAGAATAACCTAGATCACAATATAATAATTGTTGCGGATATTTTCAAAACATGGCGCGGAATACGGATGTAACACCACAACAGAATAGAGCTGCCCCTTCGTCACGATGACGTCATATTCAAGAAAGGGCAACTCCTAGTAACCACAATTTACACTCAGCACTCCCAGGAGCACTCAACACATCTCCCTTTATACTGATGACAGCATCTTTGTTCCGGTCAAACATAACATATCGATACTGTTACATCCTCTTTAAGGGCTCACGTTTTACACTCTCCCCAGTGTTTTCTACATCCGTGTATAGCAAGGGTTCTACACACAATCTGTAAAAGCCTGCCACTAATTCATCCTTCATGCACTCTCCATTTCGTCTCAATTTCACCACACCAGTCGCCATGTCAATCCTGCTCGAACCTGCCTCAACGATCACGTCATGTCTTCACTGTAATCTTTGTCAGAAGATTATACAGTGGCAGTGTTAAAAACATGGTAAAGTGGAGACACAATTCTCTGCACCTGGTCTTCCTTTTTGAGAGGGAAGCAGCAAAATGTACGTGTTAAAAGTTAAATGTGCCTGTCAAAGAAACTTTTGAGGGGTATCATCATCTTCCGTGACGGCTATTATATTCTGATCGTCTTACTGGATGTCTACAAAGGACATGAAGAGAATGTGGTGATGTTAATTATGACTTCAGATGTGCGTTAAGGGGGCAGGGGGGGGGGGTCTTAAGTTGACTCTAAAGTCAGATTATTTCAATATAATGTCATTACTGTAATTCAAATTTAATGGCCCTCTCCATGTGCCAATATTTAGATGTGATGATAAATGATAATGTTAGTTTACTGCTGCCAATTAATTAGTATCGGGAGAAGCAGGAAGCGTTGAAATATTAGTTAAGAAAAGTTACATCTTTACGTTTTTCACATCTATATTAATTCTAATAGTTACATGAAGATTAATGAAGGGTGTTGCGTAATAATGCTCTACTTTAACATAACATACATACATATTATTACGTTGCTCATGTAAATGTAGGCACAATGTTTAGTGAGGGGTAGGGTTCTGTAAGATGGTGTAATCAGTAATAATGTGTAAATGCGTCGTATGTGATTACTTATTACTCCAAATCGGATCCCAAAAGCCCCAAATTCGATCACGGATACGAAAATGAATGTATCAAATCCTGGCAGTAACTTAAGTGGTGAAACGAGCACCAACCACGTGACCACACTTTAATATAGTCTCATCTCGTTAGGGGTTTGATAGGGTGCCGGGTAATGTGATTGAAGTTTAGTGGTGCTTCAAAATACGATAACACCGAACGCACTTCATCAACAACGCACTAAAGATGATAAAGTACACGTATCACAGAAAGACAGTATAAAGTATAACCCCAACCTTACCATCAGATGAGGTTCCGCAGAATTTAGAGCGATAATAACCTGAGATTAACCTGTTTAGATTCTATACCTGTATACCTGTACTGGTGTTAAGGCCAGAGGGGGGGGTAAATGGCACTTTTGTAGTTTTTGCATATTTGATAATAGCTACTGAAGACGAACAAAAAGAAAAAAACCGGATCAAAATCTGACCTTGCGCTTCTGAGATATCGCGCGCTCAATTTTGAGGTTTACCTGTAATTACATGTTAAACTGGAACTTTAAACGGCTGTAACTTTTTTGACCTTTCGATTCCTTAGTTGAGAAAACCGGCCAATCCCTGATCTTGAGGTTTGGTACAGTGGTTCCTTGGACAATTATCCTCACATCTGGTGCAGCGATTTTTTTTATTTGACTCTGTTCTCAAATTATGAGGTTAACCAGGTCAAAAATTCGAAAAATTTAATTGGTTAACCTCATAATTCGAGAACTGAGTCAAATAAAAAAAATCGCTGCACCAGATATCTAGATAGTTGTCCAAGGAACCACTGTACCAAATCTCAAGATCAGGGAGTGGCCAGTTTTCTCAACTAAGGAATCGAAAGGTCAAAAAATGTGTTTTGAGATAGATGCAATTTAGTGTTTTCAAAATTTTGAATATTCACTGGAATGTATCACAGTTCGTTAGTTAGGACTTTTTATACACTTAATAACGTTTGCTTGATCAGACCTGGCCGTTCCCTAAATGATTTTAGCCACTTTCAGTAGTTAATGTCCTTGTATTGTAAAAAATGAGGTTAACCAAGACTTCCTGTAAACACTAACTGCTTAGAATTTGGTTGTTAACCTCGCTTTAGACCATATAATAGTGGGATTGGTTTATCAATATGTTATTATATATGTAGTAAAACATTTGCACAGTATAACGATTAAGTTTTTGAGGTTAACATGTAATTGACTGGTCAGATATTCAAAAAATGAGAGGTTAACCTCATTTTTTAGCCATTTACGGGTAAAATCTTCTACTAAAATATGGTCAGTTCAAATCACCTTTGTCACGTGATTATAGTTGTAGGCATTGTGATACCAATAGATACCTCACTTCGATATTGTGGTACATTACATAAGTAAGAATCGTATGTATATTCCCTACGGTACCAAAATGTGATGGTTAACCTCATTTTTTAAATTTTCCCAAGATAAAAGAAAGTCAATCGACACGTCATCTATTTAGAAATGTGTATACCGTAAACTTACGATGCAAAATAGTAACTCTATCATTTGATCTATTCTCGCTATATCTAAAAGACGAGGTTAACCTCATTTAATCACGTTTGGATATTACTTTTTCTGATAATTATGAACCTAAAATTTAGAGTTTACATTTGCTGACCGAAATAACAAAAAATTATGGCGTGTAATAAAATATTAACCTCAATTTTATTAACCTCAATGTTGTATAGTCAATTTTGTGAAAATCGGTTAACCTCAATTATAAAATAAAGTTAATCAGCTACAAATATGTGAATATCGGCAATGTTTTTGTCATTCAAAATTAAATCGATTTAGAAAATAATATTTTGGTAGAATTTTTTGACCCCTTACCCCCCCCTCTGGCCTTAACATTATGGGTATGAGACGAATCTTTTAATTCATACGGTCATTTAATGAAATTTTAATAAACGTGGACTTAACCCCATATTGTGACAAATACAACCAACACAATATCTCTCACCCGTAAAGATGGTCATAAAAGGTCAAAGTATTTATCTAAAGCCGGATATGTGCCATCTGCTATCTGTCATTACGTAAATCAATCACCCCAAAAGGGCAAAAGTATGTATAAGGCTTGAGAGACTCGCAATAACTTGTATCCTGATTCCTTAACGTTCTGCTCGAAAAAGGGTATGTTGAGAGCAAGATGTTATCTAAAGCCGGATGTGAAGCATTACGTAAAATCAGTCACCTTAAAATTCCATCTCGAAAATCTACTCAAAAGTCAGGAAGGTTCTTATATCCTGTCTGGATACGCCAAGGGCTGGGTCGACTCAAAATTAATCATATCTCGAAAGCTCTACTCCACCCTAATATTTCATATCAGAAGATAAAAGACTGACGTAACTTTATAATCACACACACTCAACACATCCGTCTCAATATAGGCTATCAGAGAGCGCTATCTTCTCCAGATCCGTGATAGTGAGACAGTGAATACCTTTTACTAAGCTGCTGCTGTCACAGGAAATTATAAAATAAACGCTTCATCTGCTAAAATTACAGTTTTATGAGTTCCTAATTCTTTGATGATCTCTGACACATTGATGCTACTCTAGGATAAAGTTACTCTCAGAGACGGAGAGCTGCACTGTATGCTGTACTGTATGCTGCACTGTATGCTGTACTGTATAGCTGTACTGTATGCTGTATTGTATACTACACTGCATGTCAGTACTGCCTGGTCAGTTTAAGTGACCAAGCAAGTTATACAAAGTAAAGAATGGACACGTGCCACAATGCCACAAATAATACAATCAGCATAATTGAAACACATTGCAATCTAGCACATATCATTCTAATACATGCTGAAACATAGCCTCACAATATAGCTTAGTAAGATCGGAATGGAGCATTGTTCACATTTGACCATTTAACATTTTAACTGTTCAAGGTACGTGACCTGTTTCACCCTCACTCAGTGACTGTGGGGGATAATATGAAGATTTAAAAGTAGTTAGAGAAATGTGGCCTGATCTGTTGGTTTACTGTCTTATTGGATTGAACTCATTACTTGAGTCACTAGTTAGATTGAAGCTGAATGTTTTATAGTGGGTAGAAAGACAATAGCCAGCAGTTCACCAATGTTCACAAAGACATGCTAATCTAGGATATTTCGGATGCCTACAATACCACTACTAATAACTGAGAGAATGTAGATAATCTCCTTCTTAGTTCTAACAATTGCCAAGTAGTACGCACACTCGTAATATAAGCAGTTCAGTACCTCTACAGTCTACACTACATTCGTCTTAAGGCACTAGAGAGGTCTCACTCCTCAGCCCTACCTCGTGTCACGTGACCCCTGACTCGGGGCACGTGACTCGTGTTACGACCCGACACCTGGTTCGGGCCTGTTGGAGCACTGTACCAGGCAAGTCATGTCCCAACACAATTTTCCCAATCAAACCACTCAACTCCAATGTCGGGAATTACCCTGGATCATTGGATCAAGTGTCAAGTTGTTCCAGAAACTTGTCATCTCAAGTGCCAAAACTGACGAGCCTAATTTAGTTTCATGACAATTCTCGCGAACCGACTCACGACTCACGAGACAAACAAAGTAAATGAAGGAATATTAATACTTTCAATTTAAGTCTGTAAAAAATATACTCACTTTACATATCTGGATAACGGTCCTTCGCTATAATATAACACCCGTGCAAACAGTGGGGCACTATATACTCAGAAGCCAAGGTATTATAGTATTATAACACCCGTGTTTGAATCATTTTTCTGGGATATTATATATCCAAGAATAACCAAGAATACTAGAATAACCGAGAACTGTTATACGGTAAAGGAAGGGTTACTTCGTCTACCACGCAATTTATATCACATAACTTTCAAATCCAAGCAGCGGCATGTTTAAGGTTTATTAAATTAAATCGCACGAAGTTTAAATTTGTTATCATCATAATATCACTGCTCAGGCTTAAATTTTAAATACTCTACCAAATGTTTAAAACCCAGTATTACCACTGCCCCCACTTTCTCGCTAGTGGCCTGATCCAACTTCACGTACACACACACACACCACACAATGCGATACAGTTTGGATATTGTGACAGCTTCTTAGCTCATCATTCAATTTGCCATCTAAAAAGAGAAATGTTAGTGTAACAAGCGTAATTAATTACTGTAAACATCCGTCGGAGGTGTAACATCACAACTAAATCAACTTACAATGAATCTGTGACGTCATATAATTGACACCGGATCAGGATATCCTGAAAAGGGAACTTACGTTGACAGTACAGCTGAGATTAGCATATCCGCCAATACGCACATCATGTAGCCCCAACACTATGAGGTCATGTTCTAATCCGGATGAAGACTGTCATTTTGTTTTGAGATCAAGTCTCGTCTGGTATGGAGCACAGCAGCTTTCTTACACTTAACAAATTAACATTGTATTTATAGCCTGGCTGGTCGTGCAACAAAATAAACCAATTATCGCGTATCCAAATCATTAAAGTATATTTTTAGTGAACTAATGTACTGACTTGTTCGGTCTATTTTAGATGCTCTTGAAAACATGGCTACGTTTGTGTTGCTACAAATTTTAAAATCATTCTAACCGTGCACAAGGCTCAGGTAACTTCAAACCGAAAATCGGGTGATTAGAGATATAACTAAAGAGTAACGAGCTAGGGGAGGTTTGAAACAAGGCCCCCCCCCCCCCCCCCCCTCGAAACAAGCAGCACTGACTCAATAATGTGATAATGTTTGCTGTTATGTGACTCCATAATACCATAATATGCTGTTCTGTTTAATTTTACGGTGGCTGAATGTTGTGGTACGTGGAAACTTCACATGGTCATATTTCAAAATATACTGAAAAGCACGGTCCGAAACTTGACAAATGACTGAGTAAATTCAATTTAATAACCTAAAAACTTAGGTGACGTCATAACTTAAGCATAACTGTAAAACCTACGGATACAGTGTGCAGCGGAGACGATCTTTCCTTTTTGGGACGACAGCTCCCTCCTCCCCAACAGAAGACAAGACAGGCAGTAGAACTCCTACATCACCTCCTGTGATGTCTGCAGCAGATTGCTTACTTCTTTACTTGAAGTGTATGGGATCTATGGACTATGACTTTAGTGTACTTTTCAATATCATATTTAAATACCGTTTATCAACAATTATCAAGTTTAATACTGAAATAAAATTGTTTAATGAAATAATCGAAGTGAAAGCTAATCTAAATTGCAAAATGTATCTAAATCCGTTCCCCAGTTGAAGTTCTCTAGCCGAACTTCAGTACGTGTCGTACTAGAGTCCGGGTAGAAGCGGATTCACATTTTAAAGAGTAGGGGTTTCTCTAGCGGTATTGCGTGCTCACGCCTCCCATTATGTCTTCTATCCCCACCAAATATTATCTTATTTACTCAAATGGCGCTTATTTAAATGTACTACTAAGAAGGAACTCACATTGAGTAGGATAAGTTAACGGAAAAGCCCTTCTTTCAGTTTTTTTCAAACATTTATGTACAAAATTCTATATACACCTTAATTTTAAATTTGTCATTCTTCGAACTTCAAAGGGAACGCTGTGTCTTCTAAACAGACGTGAAAGTAGCCGTTTTTCCGTGCTGTTAACGGAATACATACAGTATACACACGCTCAGTTACACTGTGTACTCTCACAAATCATAAAACTCGTGATTTTGTTTCTTTGACAAGTGGGACAGAAATACCTCATCACGTCACTGAGGGTGATCATGAGAATGATTTGGTGTAATCAGTGATATGATCAGGGGTAATATTGGTGATCACGAGGATGCAGCTGTTTGGTGTTGTGTTCATGATAACCCAAGTACAAAGTGCCGTGCAAAATGCCGTGCAAGGTACCGTGCAAAGTGCCGCGCAAAGTGCCGTGCAAGGTACCGTGCAATGTACGGTACATTCTGTCTCATAGTAATTGCTACTATGCAAAACTCTAAAAATAATACTGCCCGCTCAAGTAACCACCTTGCTTGGTACGTACAGGTGTGCCAGACCCACCTTGCTCATGGGACAGTTCTCTGTTCTCCATTTAATCCCATGCACTGCATAATATATAAATATTTGGAGCAAACCACAATCGTAACGTTGTGTGCACGGCACGGCACGATCATTAAATCTAGTAAACACGCCGGTAATTACGCCACTCTCTTTGACATCTGACAAGAGTAATAGAGATCCCGTTTTGCGTCAATTTATGTACCAAAATACCCAATTTTTGCATTATGACGTTATGCAGGAACCACTTGAATCTCGAGGAAGTTCCCCTCGATTGCCTGTCAAAAACTGTAGAGAGATGTTGTCGAGATTGTATAATCGTGTTTACCAGATTACCACTATCAGAGATGATTATACGGTGGTCCGTGGTCCGTGGCACAACGAGTCACATGTTCCTTTATCGCCGGAATAATGTGCCATTAAGACATTGCGTTAGCGATACAACGGATGTGTACCTGATATTGGTAAGCGCTTACCCGCGGTAATGAACATGAGTCATATTTTAAATGTCTTTTCTTTTAAGCCGGCTCTCTTTTAACAGCTAAACTGAGCAAATAATATCTTGTGTAGCGAGTTAGTGAGTTTATATTATCAAGCCCATAATGCGTAATCACAAGTATTTCCCACGTAGGATGTCCACTTGAAATTTAAAAGTGCATGATGCGAATGTAAGGGAAGTGGCGACCACCACTGTCCACTGATATAGTACCTCGTACTGATGTAGTACCTCGTACTGTTCAAACGTGGCCCTTTGTAGATATGATACTCCGTACTGAGCAGGTATTTGTAGACAGCTTACAGACGAGAACCAGAGTGGTTATTCAGGGGCTAATCTCACTAGTCAGTAGTCAGTAGTCACTGTGTCAGCTATTATTTTAATTACTGAACTGGGCTGGACCTCATGAATACAACTCTTGAGTGCAAGAATGGGAAGGCCACAGCAGCTCAGGTCGAATCACAGTATTTTCAAATAACCACCCAGTGTTCAAGCTCTATTCTCCTGCTGGAAGCTACGTGATGTCATCATATTTTCCCAGATCAGGGAGAGTAAAGTCTAATCATGACCCTGTATTCTCCAAAATTACAGAATTTCTAAAATTACAGAATTTCTAAAATTACAGAATTTCTAAAATTACAGAATTTCTAAAATTCGGGCAGGTAATTCCTGGCAGAACAGGTCTTGAGCTGGGGAATGCGAGCCATTGGCAATGCTATAATTGAAGGAGAATTAGAGGAAGCTTTGCTGTAATCCGGCCGGCATACAACACAACAACTACATTGTAGTTGTAGAGCAGACGGGAGAAGTTCCGGCTACATATTGAATTATACATGCAGTGTGGGTTACTTGTTGCAATGTACACTGTGCTAGCTTTGTATCGATCACACAATTTCAATTGCAACAATAATTACGCAGGAATTTACGGAATTACAGACATATTTTCCAGTGTTGTTACCAATGATCAGAGTGGGTGTATTGTTAGATTTATAAATATTTATTATGTTTGAGCAAAAAACTGAATGATCTCATCATCAAAATAAAGTAATAATATGTACATATTAAATCATCAAACTAGAGGAGAGGCAGACTCACCACCTATCTAATAATAAAGTACATTTACCGGGTCCTGGTTCCTGACAGCTAGTAATACCACGGGATACCAATAACAACATTCTAGCCTGGATCCGGAGGACCATGTTTGGGAATGTTACATGTAGCACCGACAGCTAATAAAAGTATGATGAGGAGGAGGAGAACATGTCTTGAGACTGTAGTAGGTGTGCCTGTGTTATATAACTATATTATATTATATAGCAAATGGAACTTGCAATGAAAGGGCCCGCCTTCTTTTCAACACCCAATATACAGCACATCTCCGACACAACACGTGAAATGTGCTGGAACCCCTTATTGTTTGGCGTCAGCACAGTAATTGTGGGTGTGGGGGAGTGTAAACATTGTCTGATAATGAGCCAACTAGTGTGATCCTGTACCAGGCAACTCTCATGATGATAGCTCCTACTTGAAGTGTGTCGGCGCCCCACCGCTTGATCAACATGTCATATATGAGGACTAGGGAGTGAGAGAGAGAGAGTGAGAGAGAGAGAGAGAGAGAGAGAGAGGATGTTTTAAGTCTTACCTCGTGACAGTTCAACAAGTGAGAGGTCGTCGACATGTTCAACATCTCCATAGTACGTAACACACACACACGTACAGTGTACACACACACACACACAGTGTATTGGAAGGTGTGTTGGAAGACTTTAAAGTAGTGTTGCAGTGGTAAAGTAGAACGTGACATGTGATTAGAGGACTGTTCAGTGACTATCAACAAGAGACCACGTGATCAGGGACCACGTGATCAGCTCCTCCCTTTAGAGCTGGGATGTTGTGAGTGAACAGAGAGAGAGAGAGAGTTGTGAGAGTTGAGAGTACCACTTGGTTCTGTTGTAAAGGCTAAGGAACTTTAAACTTCCAACTTTGGAATCATGAACAATGTATTATTTTGATTTGCAACACTTAAAGTTTAAAAAGCTGATCAATGAGATACAATTTACGAAATAAGGAATTATAAAGCCATGATAATCCATGCATTAAAGTTAAATGGACCATTCAGGAATTTAAATTTTAATGAGGAATTTATATTATGTCTAATGTGGGAAGTTACAGCAATTCATGAATTAAATTAATTACTTAGGTTAAGTTAAATATATCTAATTGAAGAAATTAAGAACTGTGTTTACTCATCCATTCTGAGTAGAATAGTCCAGAACACTTGAAATACAACACCACTCCGTGTGAGGTCCAGGATAAAAGTGTATACATGTTGTGTGATAATGGTATGGATAAAGTTGGCAAAGATGCCCAAACTGTCTTCCCTACTCAAGTGCTAAACTTGGGCTGCTGAGCAACCAACAATGAAGAATGTATAATATATTATATAAATAGTGATTGCAGTATGATAATGAACTTCTATTATATTCTGTTCTATTCTAGAATCTACTGATCGTTGTCAGAATTGCCTGGAAACTGTCTTCACTTTCCCTACTCAAGTGCTAAACTTGGGCTGCTGAGCAACCAACAATGAAGAATGTATAACATATTATTATATTATTATATAAATAGTGATTGCAGTAGGATAATGAACTTCTATTATATTCTGTTCTATTCTAGAATCTACTAATCGTTGTCAGAATTTACTGAACATTGCCATAGGTGCTAGAA
The DNA here is from genome assembly GCF_026151205.1 of Bolinopsis microptera. Classification (NCBI taxonomy): domain Eukaryota; kingdom Metazoa; phylum Ctenophora; class Tentaculata; order Lobata; family Bolinopsidae; genus Bolinopsis; species Bolinopsis microptera. The sequence continues at coordinate 25,127,796 of NC_087072.1, forward strand.
GACTCTTTTCAAGGATTAAATTATCGTTGAAATTAAAACTGTTTGTCCCTCTTATAACCCTAATATTGGTTATTTCAGAAGCTATCATCCTCTGAAACACGTGACCTCAACGTGTGGTTTATTATCACAGTGCTTTATTAATCTCATGATGCATGATATAACACAGGGCTCAGGGAATGTTTGCAGCAAGGTTTGGCAGTGAATCAATCGCCCAAAATAGATACCCGCTGCTCAAAACAAAATTTGGAGTACAACTCTCGTACAAGTAATAAAAATTTGATACCGGGAATTTGAGACAAATATGAAATATTTTCCATCAGTGTTATCGGTTGTTTTTTAGGACATAAAACATAATAATAATATGTGAAGGTTTTATTTATTTTCTTAGATTATAAAATATAAAGCATATAATGCCCATGATATTTGACAACCTGCTCTTCATTAACATTACAGGAGCATAACGATTTCATTATTTAAATATTAATCCACTAAATACTAGCGACAAACTGCAATCTCCAGTTGCGTCAAATTTTAATGAATATATTCAAATTTTATAATTTGCTTTAAAAATATGACATGTACGTGCACTGTGCTTTTGCAGTGGATGTGAGCACACATGATCTGGCTTTGCAGCAAAGTCAATACATCTCCAGACGATGTGGTCCGCATGACTCCAGTATTGACTAACTAAATAACTAGATAACTGACTGTCTGACGCCTCATGAAACATTTCGCTAGCAGTAGCAAGGAATTTCTTATTTTCTAAAAATGTCAGTGACAATGTCATTTGTGTGATGGATGCATTTGAGAAAAAAACTTATTATATTACTGATGAGACGAGATGTCGAAGTTGGCGAAAGATTGGCTTAAAAAATGTCTTTTCTACGCATATCCTGTTATTGTTAACCAGTTCATTGACTGAAGAAAGATGGTTCCGTAAAAACGGCTCCATAGTAAAGGATGGTGAAGTAAGTGCCCATGACAGTGTGGTGTCTCACAATGACTCTATTTGAGTAGTCTTACACTCACATGTATCATTATGCGATATTCACCAATATAATGCAGTGTTAGTCTGTGTATGGCATATTCATACAGATATTGCATGAAATATAATATGTATTTCATTATTATGTCTTATTCATGTCAGTCAACCTTATCATTACTCCATAATATTTATACGCATGTGTGTGTGTTCATCTAAAGTCTAGACTTCGTATTACGTTATTTTTAAGTTTTAACTCGTTAAGCTATCAAAATCTGTTGAGGGATATAAATACACCATATTATGTTTGTAACAGTTAGCAAAAAATATACCATCCGATTTAGCAATGTAACGTATTACCTAATAACTCGTTTGTTCACACGGGAAAAATGTTACATTTAGTCCTCGTGCATTCGTCGAATCTGACGTGGGATACTGGTTAAATTACGGTAGTAGAAAGTTAAGATTAAAAGTGAAACTAGATGATTCTTTATCGTTTATTAAGATCAAATTTTCCCTTGGGTAGCAACTACACATGTTATAATTAAATATAGAGTTCAAACACCGGTGGTAGAGGACTGGCTGATAGTTTAATATCACTGGCAGCACTCTCCGCCTTATTAGACACATATCATGTTAAAAGTACTGGGAATTCTGGGAATTTCGGGAATCCTGCCAGCTTTTAAGAAGTCTTGAAGGGGAAATCATGCTCCACAGTGATTAATCATTTGTACCATCTATTAATGGATATAATGTATAACACTTTAACAGTTTAACTTTTAACTTTTAACTCAGCATCAGTTAACATTGCCCGAGTTCTTTTAATTGAATATAAATTATATTTTGGAGTTAACACGTTAACATTAAGATTGCTTTCAACCAACAATCGCCTCATTGGACATATAAAACGACTTTAAAACAGAACATAATTAATCAGCAGGAAGCAACGCCTTGGCAACGAACAATTCTATTTCTGCACATAAAACAAGATGCTACTCATACGATACAGTGTGTTTATCTAGTGGAACCATCAGATACCGGATGTTACAAGATCAGATCCGACCCCATACAATTAATAATAGTCAATCAATTATAATCCTAAACTCGTTTATAAACCCCATGATGATGTTACGATAATTCACTCTTCGCGTTCTCCATTATAATAATACATCGCATTATATATAAAAACAACTGAAAAACCAGGCGATCATGCCCTTAAATTCTCCGATATAAGAGCTGCAAAAGTTGCTTGATATCAAACCACAATTTAGACATGCATCACTACTACTCCACACATGGTAAATTTTAACGTGCGATGTGTTCACGAATATATAGTATTATCTACTGTGGAGTATAGTCGCTTCTTAAATATAGAATCGGCAGCTTTAACCAAGTCACGTTGACAGACATATCAATTAAACGCTTGCAAAATAACTTTAATATAAAGGCAAAATAAACAATTTATATATAGAAAATTATAACGACAATTAAATCCAGTGGTTTTGAAAAGGTCTTTCAATCCTTTTTTAGTAGTCTTCTCCTCTCGTATTATGTCTTTATTGTAATCAATCTCTTTAATCGGCGTGTGAACAACAAATACGCTTCGAACGAACTTTAGCAAAATAAATGTACATTTATACTGAAATAGCACCAGTTCCCAGGTAACAACACCTTGATCACGTGACTATTCAGCATAAATAAACACTGTAGTGACACATCAGTGAGCTGTTCGTTTTAATCTGGCTTTCCAGTCGGAAAAGTTCCAGAAACGCAGTCTTGACTCGGTTCGGGTCTTGGTCGTGGGTTCTTCCTGGAGGGTAACGAGGAGATAAGATAACAGGTAATGAGGTAATGAGGTGAGATTAACTTTTGTAGGGGTTCTTTTGATAGAAACTTGGGTATTTGCCAGTGCTACTGGTTACACGGGGTATGTAAGTTACATTTGATTATAGTTAAAAATACTTTTTACAAAATTGTACATTCAAGTTTTAATTAAGCTATTTCTCAGATGATCTGTGTAGTAAACACTAAACATGACGTGTGTGTGTGAAGAGTGAGTTGTTATAGCGCCGCTAGTCGCAGATAGGAAGAATGTACAACAAAGAGAAATGTGAAGTATGTATGCAATGTAAGTTTAAGTAGCCTGGTGGCCACTACTAGGTATTGATGTCTTGAACCAATAAAAACCTGTACTTAACCCTGTTTCCCCTGTTTTAGTGAGGTCTAATATTTGTGAAGCTTGTCTGGCTCATAAACCCAGGCATATATTGAGATTGGAATGTCCGTATATTTAATAGAAAAGTACAGTCTGCGGTCAAGCTATTTTCTAGAGGCCTGACTTCAGAAATAGGGCGAAACCCTCAACGATGGTCGCTTTCATTTCTTTACCATGGCTCACTCCACGTGATGATGAGATCGTTGAGTCTAACTGCCTCTTTGGATTATGCTAACTTATCAATTTCCGGATACCCATATATACGGTGTAGAGGCTAATATCCATATTATGGAGGTTTTAATTAAATTTCATCGGGATGTTATCTGAGACATTAAATAGTTCTTGGGAATTTGGATCATCCTTATCAAGTAGCACTGGGAATTTGAACTAATCTTAATTCTTATCAAATCGAGAAATTAGATATAATAATAAGACAGCTATAATTGGTGAACGTCTCTTCTTTTCTTATCGTGCCAAGTAGAGATTAACGATATTATCCGACAATAATAAGTGATACTATTAATTAAAATCTCTCGAGGGAGGCACTGCTACTCTTATACTTTCACCAACATTTTAAATATTTATTTAATAAATAAAGTTGCCTCGACGCGGATCGCTAATTGCACACAGATTTTGTTATATTATTACGAATTAAACTGTACGTGTGTATTCTCATTAAAGCAAGAGCCAAGAAACGGGACTGGTTGAGTACAACAGGACCAGTCTCAATTACATACACACCAACAATTACTAACTTATTACGAAATACTGATAGTATAATTTGTTGAGTCCAGGTCATGTCTCCAATATAAATATTTTGGATCAAAACATTACACAACATAAAACTAACGACTTCAACTTAATGTACTTGTAATATTGTATATAATTAGTAATAAGTAATAGTATATTGTACTGCATAACTTACTGATGCAATGTGGCGTGTGTCCAGCGTAACTGGGGATCTGGGTGGGGTTGGTTTAGCTGATGTAGCAGCCTCTTCTCGGGGCGTGGGACTGGTGGCTCCAACTCCACTTTCTCTCTTTGTGGGAGATGTTACCACTTGTTGCTTGGAGTTGGGCACCCAGTCGTACACGTAGTCGAACATGAAATCGAAGTGTCGTAGCACCTGGTGGGTCATTAAGTGTTATTAACTAAGTGCTTTTAATTAAGTATTATTAATTAAGTGTTATTAATTAAGTGTTATTAATTAAGTGTTATTAATTAAGTGTTATTAAGTGTTATTAACGGGAGAAAGACAAGGTTTATTGAATATAAATAATATATTTAAAATAAATCAATAAGGAATATAGTCCCCGTTATAATCTAATAATCAGGCAACACACTCTAATTAGCATGAACACTTTCATACAGAATAAGATATGGTCACGACTTATTGCAGACACGGAGGGTTCTCATATAACGGTTTAATTACGACAATTATCACAGAGAGTATTGTTCCCCCTCAGTCTCCTACAGACTTGTATTTTCGGAGTCGCTGTGGTATTTAAAATATTGTCGGAGCGATTCTAAATTTATTTTCATTAGACCAACTTATAATGTTTCATTATAATACCGTTGAATTTTATGTTAGTTCTACATATTTTGCAAACTACAGTTGTGAATTGGGATATTTCTATCGGGTTACAAAGATATTGCTAGTACACAGAATAAGATCTCAAAATAACTCCTATTTTCCACGAAATGCATTTCCTTCGTGGACATTACCTCAATCTTTTAAAAAATTTGCAATTTGATACTTATATCCTTATAGTTTAAATGCCCGATAGTTACTAAAAATATATTCAACTGAATTACTGCTTGCAAATTTAAACGACGACATAACTTATAAAACTACGCTCTGCAACAATTTACTAATTTTATCACCCTTCTTTGTCTGATTGCTGTAAAATCGTTTATTATTCGGCGCAAAGGCAGAGAGTTCACACGTCACAATAGATATTTTATACGATATCTTTTACAAGGCCAGTCAATCACCTGCCGTTATAATATACGAGCCCTATTTGGAGGAAGACTTTTAAACGGGTGGGTGTAGATTTTTAAAGCATGCCAGGATATGGGGGTTGGGAATTTGTTATAGGGGGAGCCACGTCAGCAAGTATTTAGTTGAACGTACTATCAAGCTGGCCTACTGAAGCACACCCGCGAAGAAGCTGTAATTATGAGTGCTATGAAACACTGGAGTAGAGTTACGTTTAGAGTTGGTAGAAGTTATGTTTTACTCACCGATCTTAACAAGTGGTGGAGGTACACATAGTTTGGAGTTTCTTCAAACTTCAACTTCTTTACGTAGTTTAAAAATGCTTCAAATTCTTGGGGTACGTCCTGTGAGGAAATGTCGATAGATAAACGGAATTCTTGATAAGATAAGACAAATACAATAATAAAATGTGGAAAGAAAAATGCAGCTAACTGAAATAGTATGGTAGTCGAAATAATCCTGGATCTCCTTTGAAACATTGGAGGTTCAGTACTGTTAGAAAATAATGAAGTGCACATACCTTACAGAGCATCTGTGGCGTGTACTGCTTTTTCCTCTCGCAGATTTTCTCGTATTTTTGTTTCTTGTTGTTGGCACGGAGCCCCTGCCAAGGTAAACTGCCTTTGCTAAAGTATAACATCACGTACCCGAGCGACTCCAAATCGTCTCTCCGGCTGAAATACCGGTGATTAGTGTTTTGTCTGGAGCCAAGAATGGTATTTTTATCATTACAACTTGTTTGAATTCTACCGATAGGTTGAGACGGAAAGTATCGTATAACTCTAATCGGGTTACTTGATGATGCTGACAAATGTATACATTTTTCTGAAAAAGAATGCACACTGCATTTCCCTCTCTGTTCAATGTAATGAAGAAATTATCTGAAAAAGAATGGACATAAATATGTCATACCTCTGTTCGATACCAATGTGAGCGTTAGTACTAGCATAACGGGCAGTTCCTGTCAGACTTTTACCGTCTCGATACGGAATGTGCGTTCGGTTTTTTCCCATTCTGTACTTTTTGGCAAGACCAAAATCTATCAGATAAACCTAAAATGTTCATGTTAATTAAAATGAAGCGGTTTCAATTTGAATTAGTGTGAAGATAACGACATTCCACAATGTACTGGGTATTATATCAGCAGTTCTTTATTCAAATTTAAAATAATGGTAATAAATGAAGAACAGTTTAATGGTTGCGGGTTGCTTACCGTTTTGGCATTTTTGTCGAATCCCATGAGGAAGTTATCTGGTTTAATGTCTCGATGTAAGAAATTTTTGCTGTGAATATATTCAATGCGGGAAACCATCTGATCAGCCAACATCACAGTCGTCTTGATACTGAGAACAAAAATTGTAATTATATTTTAACATGATTCAGTAATACTGAAAATTACATAAGTACAACTTTATTGATTAAGTAGTTATCAAATATAGAATTTTAATCGAAGTCCGCTCTATTGCAGTTACCATAAATGGAAAGAATCTCAACCCACCACTGTAAGAATAATTAATATTCAGTTCTGTATTAATCATACGATAATTTGTTGGTAGCAGATGACAATGAGTTAAACTTCAGCTCCTATTAAATATTCACCTGAATTGTCTGCCACACATGTTAAATAGCTCCTCAAGGGAATGACCAAGAAGTTCAATAATAAGGACATTGTAGTTTCCTTCATGTCCATGCCATCTGATCGAGGGAATACCCTTTCCACCAGACAAAGTGCGGTAGAGTCTGGCTTCAAAGTTAAGTTGTGGGTGTTTTGCGTTGGCAGCTTCTAATTTTGCTGCAAACTCCTGAAAGTTTAAACAAAGTTTAAAGTTTTGCATAATAATTGGAATATCAATACACCTAACAACCTGGTCCCTCACTATATATACTTTATGACAGTGAAGAAAAAAAACTTTATGACGGCAGGTATCACGGTTTTGGACTAAGAATCAATAATGCAGTGTCGTGTTCACTTGTGCACAAAACAATGAAAAACATCTGTAAGACTTCAATACTTGAAGACTTACAAATAGTATATTAGATGGTTATCATACATTTACACCAAGATATCCTTGAGTGTTTTAATATAGCTTACCTGTCCAGTCTTCAAATCGATAGCAAGGTATATTTCTCCAAATGAGCCACTTCCAATTTTCTTGACCAAGCTGAACCTTCCAGCTGCTATAAAGGTACTGATCTCTCTTCCAGGCATAGTAAATTAGTGTGAATCCAAACTCTTATCTTGTCAGTTCATAATGGTTACTGTGAGGCTATGGTAAAACTTCAGTAAGTATTTGAAATATTTAGTGATAAAATTATACCATTATAATAGTGACACAGGAATTTTTACAGGTACTAGTCATATTGATAGGAAGATGATAATTATCATTGATAAACTTTGATGTTATTGTACTTTAAAAATCATGCGAGATATTGGAACCTTAAAGTTTAACAAGATTTTTTTGATCCACAAATATATGTAGAACTAAAAACAAGGTTACATTCCTAGTTTTTCATCCTGTTTTCAATCCTGTTGGTGTTGAATATGGCTGTCAACCAGATCTGGAAAAAAACAAAAAGGCTAACTGCACAAAACAGTGCGAAACTGAAAGTTAACAACAGGAAAGATGCATCACATTTTAAGGTTGGAATCGGTTATAGCCTCACCATGACCGCTACCTGTACTAGATTTGGCAAATAGGGTCAGAAAGTGAAACACTGTGGTCAACTTCGTTTGGAAAAAGTGGACTTAAGCTTGGACAACCTCAAACATAATTGCAGATTCCAGCATGTATGACAGCAGTTATAGTGGCTACATAACCAGCTCGACAAAATGTTTTTGAAAGATTAAGGGCTCTGTTTAGGGTTATTATTATGGTTTCCAGTCTTGTTCATGTTGCGGCTGTTGAATCTAGAAAATGGGTAACTACTTTTAACATAGATTTCATTGCAACTATTGAATTCTCTTTGATTTTTCACTGTTCTACTTGACCTCATCGTGCTAGTCCTCTGTTTCTCATGCTCAGAAAAACTATAAAATGGATTGTTAAACTGAAACTAAATGATAAGGCACTTAATTCGGAATCCATGCACTTGGAAATTAGGCAGTATATTGTGATGTGTAACATCAGGACACACCTGAGCATGGATATAATGAGGAGTGTGCTAGTAGCAGTTAGAGGTGTACGTGGAAAGGCAAAGAAGGCATGGACTGCCCCAATATCCAATGTCTCCTTCGACCTGATACCTGAGGAGAAGAGCTACGAGGGATAGATGATATCTATTGCTCAGGATTTACGATTGTGCTCTGCCAATTGCATCACTTGATTTAATTTATTGTATATATACTGTTTGACATTTCTTTCATTAATTTTTTTTTTTTAAAGGCAGTATATTGTTTCAATAAATTCACCATGGTCACAGCTGTTTTGGTGTCCTTGATCTGGATTCGCTCATGAGGTAAACCAAAACTTTCGATTGAAAAAAGTAATAAGGGAATGGTAACCATTAGAGTTATCAAATTGCAACACAAATTGCAACACAAATTGCAACACAAATTGCAACACAAAATGCAACACAACAGTATTTGTGGAAATTTGTGGAAAATTGATGTGGCGTGTTAGACTGCTCAATACTTCATGCTGATATAATAAACCACAAGTGAAAAATAACACTGGTGCATTACATTACAGGGGAAACTATTTCAAATGCTTTCAAAGGACAAATGTCCACAAATTTATTTTTTAAAAACCAAATGTCCACAAATTTATACTTAAGATAATTGGCCATGTCCTCCTTTACCGAAGATCGGTGCATGTACTACATCCGGACAAAAAGTCTAAATAAAAGCGTAATTCAACTCTACTTCTCTCTTAAGACAAAACGCAAAATGTATCTCGTGTCGAGGAATCGTATAAAAAACTAGTAACAGACTGATCTGACTTTTCCGTTATATTGGCATGATCATTAAAAGGGAAAATTGCTTAAATTTGTTTTGGGTGAAGAATAGTGAATCTGTTAAAGATTTTGTTTATGAAACTGGAATCATTTATTTCAGTTAATGTTCCGTATAAAAAATAATATTTCCATTTCACAAGCGCAAAAACTTTAAATAAAACAAGCTGCAAGCGTGACCCAGTGGTGCATTTTGCCGATTTGAAAAAGTGATGGTTGCGGAAAGTATAATTGGATGTTCCGCGCGGCCCATTTCAATTAATTGACAGTGCATCGTGCGCTATTGGTTATAACTATATTTTATTTTATGCAATAAAGGCCTTTGCCAAATGCAAAAAGGGAAAAAATTGTAGCGCAATGCACTACTGGGTCGCGCCGCGCATTTTCTCGTATGCAAATCATCAGTGAAATGCGAAAGATTGACATCGTGAATCAAGGAAAAACAAATTTATCATTTATGTTAAATAAAAACTGGCTTTTTAAACAATTTTATAGCCATTTAACACTTTTGCAAACAAATTTAATTTTGAGCTTATATGAACAAAAATTTGTTTTTATAAAAAAATTGAAGTTTTTTATGTTTAAATTAAATTATTTCGATATTTATTCACTCCGCGCGCATAATTGAACCGCGCATTGTAATTCAAGAAAACAAGAATTTTCAAGAAAACAACGATTTGCAACAACAATTATATCAAAAGTTTTTAAAATGTGGTGCACCACAAATACAATATTAATTAAAGTATGCATATTGCATATTTGCCTTTTTACTCTAGCTCTGCTTGCTAGTTTATTGCTCGCTTTTAGCTGTTGACTGTTGATATGAGTGTTGATCTCCAGCTCTCCTTTACTGGGCCGCGCTCAGCCTGTCATTCCGCCTAATCTCTATTCGTTGTTTAACAACTCTAATGTTGTTTAACAACATTAAAGCCTGGGGTCCTCAGGTAAGCTCTCCTGTGTAAGAAACTCGAAAAAAGCGTCGCGCAGCAATCAACACACTGCAAAGTTAAATTTGTGGCATTTATATTTGTGCTGAAAATATGATTGTGCGATATTCAAAACTCTATCTTCATGCTTGTAATAATTTCCCAATGAAAACAGTTAACATTGCATTTACAAGGGAACTTTTCAAAGCTTCAGACAAATGCCAGCGTTTTATTCTTTTAATTATGTACGAAGTTTATAAGAAGCATGCCCTATACAGTAAGTTTCCTGGGCATTCACAGTTGACAAGTCTACAGAAGTGCGTTTTGCAGTATCACTACTCTTAAAGAAACGCAAAATAGGTATCTACGTGTCGAGAACTTACGAACTGTAGATGTGATTTCTGTAAGCATCATTAACGCGAAAATAAGCTTAACACTTTTTTGGCCTGATGAATGTATGGTAGATTTATGACTGGAAACAAATTGTAAGCAATGTCGTAAAGTAATATTTCATTAAGCACTTTAAATACAATAAGCGACCATGGTCTGCGATTGAAAATGGCATCAAGCACACTTGATGCTTGGTGATTTAATGTTACATGACCACCAAACGCTATATATTTTATGTGTAATATAAAATAATCACCTAGCCTGCATCCCATGTAAACACAATTCAAAACAGCAATCAAAACAGCGTGTACCAAATAAAATATTATTGGAAATTTAGCAATTGAGTTTACTATTTTATATTTTGGGTGATTTTTAATCGAAATTCCGTGAACTGCATTATTTTTCCCAAACTTCTTGATCTTGCATGCACAGCTGCATGTAATGTGCAGGAATTTCCAACTAAAACATGTTAACATTGCATTTTAGTGGCCTCATTCTGCGACCGTACTAAAAGAGTTGTGAGACTTGTTCAAAGGCTCTCATGCAATGGCCAGCGTTTTTGTGCGATGGTGGTGCTGGGCAGATTGTGTACTTGAGTTGTGAGTAAAACAGTGCCTTGGAATACAGGTGTTTCACGTAGGGCAATCAGCGATGCATTATCAGAGTCTTGTTGAGTTGCAGAACGGTTTGCCAGTTTTGCCAGTTTTTACACTAACTACTAAGCCGATTAGCTGGCCACTATCAGAGTAGGTGTATTGGAGGTCGTGAAAAGCCCACGGCGGCATGTTGCAGGTATTGGTTCTCTAGTAGAGCTATCCATATACCGCACAGGATGGAAGTAAGATTCTTTTATTGACACTAATGCTGACTCGCCACACAGTGCAATGCGGTCAGACATAGCTATGAGCCCTGGAAGAACCAGCAAACCTGACAAGGATTCTCACCCTGTAATGGAGGCCGTTGTCCAGGCCTTGAGGTATATGACCATCTATTATATTAGGGCACTGTTCATGTTCCTTGAAAAGGAGAGATCTTCTCACAGAAAAAGAATTTTCAAACTGAAGGATGGGTATCTTCTAAACTAGGAGACTTTGAGGGTTTTATAGATTTAAATAACGAATAAATTAGCACGTCTGTATTATCCTGCTTACTGGACTATGACTTGCTCTTAAATCGTTCACTATTTTCTTTCATTATCCCTGAGAGACAGAAGTGATTTGATACTTATACTGTACAATTAGAATTTTATCAGGATTAAGAAGTATCAGATCACACACAGCCCATGCACATGTGCATGGGATGGTTTTCTTGGTGCAATTACTCGCATCTTCTCCTTGAATCTAAGTACTGATCTACAGATTACAGTGCTGTTAGTGCCTTTGACATAACTTTTGCAAAATAATCTTTTAAATGTGGAAACATTTTGTAAACCGTAACTAAAGTACTAGACAAATTTCATGTTTGCTTTTATTAAATTCCACCATCTTGTCCTCAGCAATGTCTCCCCTTAATGTATAACTCCCTTCATTACAAATGTACTGCTGATTGCACTTACTCTCTACATATGCCTCCCATCGTGTTCCTCCTATGACCAAGTTTCGCACCTTATTTTTTCCTCTCGATTTTTTCCTCTCACGTCTTTGCAATGTTCCTCTCCACTAAACTCCTCCCCTTGTTAACGCCAATGCTGTTCACTAATTATACAAGTATTTTATTCATCTCACCATGAGCCCCAACTTTGAATAACCTGCAAAACTAATTCCCTAAAACTTTAGGATTCAGAGGTTTGCATCATGTCATTAGCATCGGGACACAAGGGGCGGCCTGGTTCAATCATGGACAAGAAAATACATCAGAACCCAAGATATAGAGGTGTGAGCAGTCGAACAAATACTGGGTCTAGCTTGTCTAAATATAACCAAAAGGTTTGTGTAATTGTATGCTATCTAGTAACTACAATATTTTATTTTTGATTGGCTTTTGTTTTTTAGCTTAAAATATTTTCTATAATATTTATAGTCATAGTAACCAAAGCTTGAGGTAGTTTGATTAATTTGAATACATTTCAGATGGACGATATTAAAAACAACTATAAGTTCAAACAAGGAGAGATATTCAAACGGATGAAGGTCTCTACTTTTGTTCAGCTTGTTATACAAGTAAGTTAAGATAGTAGTACTACTTAGTTCTATAGTTTACACTTTACAGTCACAATGTATGTGTAATAAGGGTTGTTCGAAAGTATGTTTTGATACTTCTTCACTTCATTAATATCATTTGATATACCTACATCAGGTGGGTTTTGTTAACTTTATAGGAATCACAATGCAATGAAACACCAGTAAGCACTAAGCAATTATCAAACCCCACAGACAACATTTTTGTGGTACATTCTGAAATAGAACACAATTAGTATATATTGTATCGACTATCATAAATATATAAACCAAATATATAGCAATTCACAGGTTTCATTCAGAAATTGCAATTGATTTTTAGAGAAGGAACGTGCAATGTTTGGTTCAGAAGGGGTTAGGATTATTCAAAACAACATTTTGTTGATATATAGTCAATTTTAGTTGCATCAATGTTCACTCAAACTATTGACAGGTAGAAAACTACATCCCAGAAGAACAAATTGGTCTCAGTCCCATACCTGACGATGATTCTCTTCCACCAACCCCCAGTCCAGATGAACCACCTTGCCACTGACAGAAGTTGTGATTCAAGATTTAGTGACGTCATCAGAGGTATTGGAGAGTATGATGCTAGGAAACCTCAAGTTCCAGAAACTCTATGTGAAAAACCAGATAAACCTTATCTTCTGCTAGACGTGCGTACAGAGGATGCTTATGATTTGTGTCACATAATTGGTGCTGTGAATTATCCAAGTGCTATGCTGTCCCGGGCTCAGAATTGTTTCACAAAAGAAATGTTGAACTATATTAATAAAGATGGTAAAATAATAATAGTATATGATGAAGATGAGAAGTTGGCCCATATGTGTTCCACAACGATGATTGAGCGGGGAGTAGACAACTTGTTTATGTTGTCGGGTGGACTTAAAGTATTGAGTTCAAAGTTCCCTGAAGGAATCATCAGAGGGCCTCTCCCCAAAGTTTGTCTTGTCGATGCTGACGGTCGACTGAAGAAACCTAAATCAAAGGTTACTCCAACACCAGCTTGTGAAAATATTGCTGGAAATGATTTTACAGAGTCTGACCTAGAAGTTTTAGAGGATACTCTCGATAACCTCATGTTGAGTATGGCTGGTCCTTCAAGAATCGGAGGTATGAGCAGAGCTCAGAGCATGCTGTCCAACAAAAATGCTGCTCAAACCAAAAGTTGGAAATGAGTCACATTTTCTATCATCACTACGCTGGCTGTAGACTTACATAGATTTGATTAATTTATTTGTTTTTACTTACATGAAAGGTTGAACAACGAACACTCGATATAGACTTAGCTATCGCACACAATTAACTTGTTCATCAAGTCAAGTAATATTTTAAAACTCAGAACAGTGAACCACCGAATTTCCGGGAAAATCTCGATTTGTTTGAACTTGAAATGGTTTGTTGTTCGAAGTTTTGCTATATTTTTATTTAAGATTGCACTATGAAATTGTGGTGGTGCAGAGACATTATTAGGGGGTAGTATTGTCCGACTTGACAGAGCAACTGTAAATGAGACAAGGACAAAAAGGAAAAAAGGAAAATGTACAGGGGCACCATTAAATCAAAATCTCATAGATCTGATATAAACCATTCCATTTCTTGTCGTGAGCGGTGATAATTCAATAAGACTCTTTAAAAGACAATTTCTATTGCGTGACCTGTCCTTTTTGTCCCAAAACACTGTCGTTCAAAATGGAACAGAGTCAAAAGTAACAATGCTACCTCCTCCTAGATGAGTGTTGAGTGTGATATCAAGCAAGATTTTAATAAGGGGATCAGACCATTGATAATATTTTAAAGGTATGCTGCATGTGTAATTGTATTAATACAAAACGGGGGCAGTGTTTGAAAGAGCTGGATTCTCTTTAGCACCTGCCGTTTGCTAGTAGTAGTAGTAGCAATGCTACTATTGTCTATTATTATATTTGATGTGCATGAAATAAACTGTTCATTACTTTAATATGATGTGTTACCATTGGTTTTATGTTCTACCATGCATGCTTCATTGCTTGTCAATTCCACGACCGATTAAATTTGAGTCTAATCATACAAATTATATCTTTGTTCGCCACTCAATTAGAAGAATCGCTGAAATGAACTCGAATTATTATTTTTCTGATCAACGGCTTATATGAAATTTGATCGCTGATGAACTCAGCTCGGTATTGTTGTATTTTTCAACACAATCAACAATGAATCTTTAATTGTACAATGTACATGCTCTATAATGTAAGATTCTCCACAGTTTAAAGATTTCTCTCCTACAAAAAACTTCATTTAAACTTTAATAGTTAGACTAAATCATAACTAGAACCTAACTCAAAATCTATACTATAGTTTTACTCGTCTACTTGCCCGTGTATCAGACACACACACAATACACTGCATACTTTGACCCCTGGGGGTCGAAAAGCTATACAGCTGAATGAATTCATTATTGTCAGAAAATTATGTGATCATTATTAGCATGAGTTAAGTATAAAAACGTCACAAATTACATTCTTTAGCATTATTGATAAATTATGATACACATATAATGAATTTTAATTTGTTGACCCCAAAGTTAAAAGACGGTAATTTCCTAAATTATGTCCGTTAAATAGTAAACATAAATAGTAAATATGCTTCTTTCTCTTGTCCAACACACGACTAACTCCACATCCTGATTTATAGCTCCTAGATGTATGACCGAGCTCCAAGAGCCCTCTCAGAAACACAGAAAGATATCCCCCAACATGTAGGACCGGGAGCATACGAACCTCATCACAGATTCACTGACAGAAAACCCATCAGCGGTAAGAAAACCTGGCCATTCTTTAATTTCTGCTTTAATATGTAGGGAGTTGAAGTGACCATAGTCGTAAAGTAACAAATATTTCACGGAAAGTTTAATGTAATTTAAAGCATCTAAGGATAACTAAAAATATAACCAGTAAATGATGGTCAATAAATCGTGTCTAAAGTTAGTTGCTGCATGCCCCCTAAGTAGTCACAGTGTATTAAACATTCACATACTCCAGCAGCTGCCTCTGCATGCTAGAAATATTAACCTACATTTTCCACAAGCTCCACTTCATCCTCAGAGGGCTATGCACCGTTCCAGTCGATGGCTCCAAGGACCACATTCCTGGATGTACCGGACACAGTTATCTTAGCGCCAGGACCTGGTCACTATTACCCGGAAGTGATATCACGTGACCGAGCTAAGGGTGGCAGCACTATCGCTAATATGGTGGGTAGACTTGTAATTTCACGTTATATATAGCAAGCACGGCTAAAATGGAATTTAAACAATTGCTGACTCTGAAATTTATCAAATTGACTGTGAACTGTTTTAAATAATCAAGGCAGCTGTTTACTGATATACTGTTTTAAGGAGCCGAGGTTCCGAGAAAGGGTTCCAGATACCCCTGGACCAGGAACCTACTCAACTGAACTTAATTGGATCAAACCGCGGTCCATGCCTCTACCTGACGAACAGGTATTCGAAGGAACTGGTAAGTTAAACTGCATTATTATTTTAATCAAGGAGCAATTTATGTAGTTTGTTGCTGCTGCACTCAATTTAAGCCTATTCCAATTTATTGTATAAATTTAAATTTTCTGATTTTAACTTTCTGATTTTAACTTTCTGCAATGCATGAATGAAAGCTTAACTTAACATTTGGTCTCAGAGGGTGAGTAACACGAGTCATTTAATAGTGACTTATAATTGGTATGTTATCTGTGTTCCTACCTTTGTAAAGGTGCAATTAAGTTCCTCGCTGCTGCACTCACTTTATGCTAGGTTTCCTTTTTTAATTTGCTGATTTTTGTTTTTTCAATGCATGGAATACTACGGACGGATAAAAAACACGCAATTCTTGATTTGACATTATCTTTGTATTACAGTGATGTATGGTTTGTCAAACTGAATAACCTTTTAAAGAATAATCAGTGGCGTTTAAATCTAATGAAATCTGATAAAGTTAGTTTGATATGAAAATTATTACTAAATCTTTTTCTACTAATTATTCTCGAACTTGCTATTTTTGACGTGTATTTTGATAAAAATTACTTATTCAAGATAATTTCTATTCATGGGGATCGTACAATCTTTAAAGACTAAATTTATCAGCTGAGCATTATATCCTTGGCCCTTGCCATGTTTTTACCACCCAAAACATTATCGTTTGTTCTAAGATAGGTTTTATTCAGCATACCTTATTGGTGGTGGCACTGCATAATAAATTCTTACATCTTCAATTCTTTAACTTGACTCATATTCGTTTGACGTGATTCAAAAGATTCGTGACATGGTTATTCTTTAGAATGCCACGAATTAAGTAAAATTTCTTTGCTATCCATACTAAAGAATGCATCCATTTAAAAATGTATGATTCAATTTTATTAGACAACATTGCACCACTTGTAGAAAACACATCTTATCTTAATTATTTACAGGACATATAACATGGAAACGAAAGTTGGATCCACCCTCCATTCCATCACCGGGTAAAAGTTTTGGTTACGAAGAAGGAACAGACGGAGGCCTCATTCCACAAGCAGGGCCTGAGAAAGACGGGTCATTGGGGCCTGCTTATTATAAGTCAGACAAGGTTTCCACTACTATTGCGGAAAAAAGATATAAGGGCGTTCATTGGTCCAAGAGGACGGAGAATAGATTCAAATTCTACTGTAAGTTACTTTACTCTCGCACTTTAGCTCTTATAAATGGTTAAAGAAAAAAAAAAATCGATTCTTGCTTTTATTTAAACTATTTATGCTAAAAAACAAAAACAAAACAATCATTATTTTCAAACTTCTTTCAAGTTAATAATAGTTTCTTATAACTAGCTATTTCATAGTGTGGAGCAATGGCTATGAAGTTCCATGGAAATTTGATGAAGGTACCATCCTCCAAACGCCTCGCATAAAATTGCACTATTCCTAAACCCGAAAAATTGCATCATGTTGAGCAAAGTGTCTAAGCCTCAATGCTAACCTCGCATATATACCTTTCCATTTAATTCGAATAATCTGTCGTCAGAGCTTTTACTTTACCCTTTCAGGTTGCATGTTTTATCAGCCTTTAGCTCTCACTAAACTTAAAGTGTAATGATCGATACATTTATCTCTCTTAAATTATGAACTCACGGCCAAGTGCTTGCCTTCAACCAAATGCATACTCATTATCAAGTATTTGTATTCCTGCATCATGATTACAAGTAGAATCATTGAAAATCTTTTCACCATCATTTACTTCTGCATACCAGCATACAATTATTATTTCTTTAATGTTTACTATACAATTAAATTGCATACAATCAAATGATTGTTCTTCCTCCCAAAAACTGACAGGTAAACTCAAGCATGAGCGTTAAGCATTTTATATCGCCAAAAGCGATCTCTAGATAAAGAAATAGGAGATCGTTCACATATTACGTAAGCCAGATTTTTGCCATTTTGGACCATCCACTTCCGTTCATACCTTTACCATTTACGTTCAAACCTAACTACCAGTATTGAGTATACATAAGAATAGCGTAAGCATTTTTTAACGCCTCCCCCCTCGTAGCTTGGTTGCTTACGTAATATGTGAAAGATCCCTAAACTAAGACTCCACAACCACATTTTCAGGTAAAGACAATCCAGGCCCAGGACAATACAACCCACACAAAGAGCCCGTTATCCAGGAGAAGTTTACTATTTCCGAATCTGGAAAACCTAAGAAATTTGAATCCAGGGTGAGTTTTGATTTTATCATTTACCAATTACCATTCTAGTTTCTATGATTATATTTAATGAAAATTTCGTGTATCTTACAGTTTTCTTTCTGGCGTTCACACTACTTCCCCTGAAGATTTAACATTTGTAACCAAATTCATTTGCCGCAGATTCCAAGATATCACGAGTTGATTCCACTGAAAGCAGACAAGAAAAACGTGCCGGGGCCCGGTTCCTACAATATCAAATCAACACTGGAACGACATGTAGCACTGCAAGCAGAGGGATCCGATGCTAAACCATTCGGTTCGACGACTAAGAGATTTATATCTCCGAAGACCACTGCGCCTGCTCCAGGACAATACAACGAAACTAGACATGCTTTTGAATCCTTGAGAAAGTAAGCTTCATATCTCATCTAATTCCCTTAGCACCCGAACTTTTTACTATATTTCTGATATCGCTAACTCAGTTTTCGCTGACATTTGGTTTCAATAATCACTAATTGCAGGATAAGTGGTTTAAAAAAGAGTCCATTTGGTCAGACTTCTACGAGATTTGGGAAATCTGGCGGCAGCCGCAGTAATTTCGCTCCTGGGCCCGGCACATATAACGTGGACATAATGACAAGCTTGAACACAAACATTCAGAAGAAAGCACAGTAAGCACTTTACTCTGAAATTTGTTCCATAGCTAATGATTGAAAAGTAAATTCAATTACACTGATTTCGCCCTCAAAAAAGCGGGTAGAACTCGGTCAGTCACAATTTACAAGCCTTATATTTGTAGCGCGTAACCTCTCATTTTGGTTTAAAGTCTATTTTCCAGCATGCTAAGTGCGCGTCTTTTAGATTTACTGATTCTTGGTTGCCATGGAGACTATATATTCGTAGTTAATTAGTCACAGCTGTTAAGACTAGTTTATCATTTATGTCGTCAAAATTGAGCAAATCTAATCACTTAGCCGACCCCTAGAGAAGGTAAACCTGAAATAGATGATATACAGCGTGTACTGTTGCTATGGTAACTATCTATCTTACTTGTTACGTTACCACCTAGTACAAGTTATGAACAAGTTATCTCCTCAGCATGTCTAGTTCTACTAAAGGAGTGTTTGGGTCGTCCTCCGTCAGAACTCTGCCCTATACGAAGCACGAGGACAAGCATCTCCCCGGACCGTCCCACTACATTCAGGACAGCAATGTCATAGCTGAAAAGTAAATATGTTTTTTCGGTTCGACATGCTATCAATTTCAATACTTGACTAGCTTGGGTAATTGGATGAAAATGTTAAATAAAAACACCGAGTTTAAGTGTCGTGAGCTTACCGCTTCTGTCAAAATATAATAAGTATCGTGGTTAAAGGTTCCTCTCACAGGCTACGCAAAACGAACCATGCCACGTCAGTGTTTGCCAGTACGAGTGACAGAATTAGAATAGCTGGAACAATTGACAAGGATATTCCTCCTCCGGGCAGCTACAATGTGGAGTCCTCATATCATGACTCTCAAGGTAAGATCCTTAAAATGTCTCCAATGAAAGATTGCCATACTCAACTCTAGATATAAATTAATTAAAAGTTTGTATCCGATCGGAGATAGAAATATTTGTATGTTTCAGTCAAAAAGACGACTGCTGCACCTAGGACATTGGCAGGCCAGATTAAAGCAGGGTCTTTCTTGTCTTCATCTGCAAGATTTGCTCCCCCACGTGATGTTTTGATCAAAGAATCTGATCCTCTGGTGCCAGGTTTGATTATCTACTGTTATATTTTTATACTGAATAAATATTAATAAGACTGACAAGGATGTCTGCTCATCGGTAGAAAACAACTTTTCGAAAGCTTGTTCAAAACTTGATTGGTTTTCATAAGCAATTTTCATAAGCAATCATTTCTACAAACTTTGCAATGATCGTCGTGTGACGTGTACACTAAACACTGAACGATAAACTTCATGATATAAAGAGATTCAGACCAAACTTTCGACCAGTGATTTTTACCGATGAGCGCCTTAAACCTTAAATAGAATAGTCAGATGTGATGAAGTTTTCTCATGACACTACACCGGATCACCGGATGCTGCTTAAAATATGAATACATTAAAGCCTGGTAGATTTACTTTTGTTAAGACACATCACCCAGGACCAGGAGCGTACAACCCCTCTAAAACTGAGTCCTACTTGAAGGGAACCCTTGCCAGCCAGACCCCCAGATTTGTTGAGAAACCTAACAACGTCCCAGGACCGGGACATTATCGAGAAAGGTACTTGCACTTGTATTTAAAATACGATACTATCACGAGGTGTATTTGAACGGATTTCCACTTTAAGGCATCAGGATTGACATTATTGGGGGAGGTACTAAATTCATTGAATCCCTAGTCGAAAAGTGCAAATATACTAACGGAAATAATTACAAAGTTCCTCGTATCTCAGTGTTACATCACACTCCTTGGTGAAGCCGTCCTTCAATGTTACGCTGAACAATCCCACTCTTATCAAAGAAGTAAAATCGAGGGTAAGCGTTTTGTAACTTAATAGTCTTAATGCCAGTGCATACTTTCAACGTGTGTGATTCCCTATCATATGTTTTCATATGCCCATCAAAGAAAATAAACGCAACATAATTTCAGGCACCTTCGAAACAGTTGGTTATGTCACTGTAACAGAAATAGGATAAAAGGGTATTTTCATTAGAAAACTGAGCTAAAAAGGAAAGGACTTGTTATATCAGCATTCCCTGACGGCTTAAGATGAATTTAGATAATTTTCATACGGATTTTATTGTACAGATTATTAAGTATGTCTAAATGAGATGGAATATAATTAACAGATATGTGATATAAATAACATAATTATGATACTCTTAATCATGTTTATATCATTCTTGAATGTTCCGATTTTTATACCTGTTCAGAAATATTTAGCTGTGTAAATTAAATTATTCTTTTCTAGATAAGACACCTTCTATTATCTTATACCACGATTGTTGGATGGGCTTTAACTGTGGGTATAGGTATGTATCCGTTGAATAATGTATTACCAAAGAAATTCGTGGTTAACATGTATGATTATTATTTGGATCGAGAAAAGAGGAGAAAATAAAAAGTTCGTTCTAAAAATAAAAGAATCAACAATTCAGAATCTTCAACATCAATCAAATATTCGGGTGTAACGAAATAGATAGGTCTGAAATCTATAGAAAATTTGGAATCAACCACTGCTTAAAATCAGCATCATACTATGAATTTAAATAATTTTTCAACGAATAAATTATTATGTCGATAAATAAATCAGATTTGGCTAACAACTGCGTAAGTGGTCCCATCGAAATTGGGCCGAAACTGACTTATCTTTAGTATCTCACCACGGTTTAAACGAGCCCTGCCAGCTTTGCCGAGTTTCATTATAAACAAAGTCCTGATCATGTATCATCCATTATTATGACCTTTAAGCACATTCCCATTCCATCACACAAAAATACATAATTGTCTAATTATCGTAATTAAGGGTTCCACTCTCAGTGCAGGTCTTGATAAGGAGGGGGTCGATCAGGAGGATCTGGTGTCATGTTCAGGGGCGCAACATCGCTCTCCTCAGACGGTGTTGGCGAGATCACTAGATCCGTATCCAGATGTGATCTTCTCCGACATGATATAAATTCCAGGGCTGAGGATGAAAAGTCTGTTAGTCGTTTCAGCTTACACGTCACGAAATGGGGAGGCTATGGTATTACGGGCATGCATTCGGTTTCTATGGTTGATTATTAACCCTAAAATGGCTCATTACTACATGGGGTCGTTTGCATATTACGTATTCAATTTGTGGACATTTTTTAACCCCTCTCCCCCCTCCGTAATCAGTTTTACACATAGGTATTGTGTCAAAATTACACTAATCATTTGGAAACCCCCCTCGGCTGGCATAAACAGTCTTGTCGAGTAGTCAAAAGTTGAAAAGTTTATAAAGTATCGAGCAAGCAGATAAAAATACCATACATACCGATGACTATGATGAGTAGTCCACAGCTAGAAAGCATGATAAACACAGAGTAGCTGAAGTCTAGAACAGCGCCCAGAGTGGATCTGCCATGTGTAAATCCGTGTGTGAACCAGAACCACAATACCAGTGAACCGATGTTCAACACCGCTGAAAGATGACTTGGTTGAGCTGTTTAATCAGTTGTGGCGCTCTTTGAATTTCACTAGCGACAAGCAATTGTTATCTTGTTTATACAACGTAACTGCTCCAACTCCTAGTCTGTGATACTCAATTTTATTTTAGGATCCAATTCCTATCAGCTAAACTTTGATGAAATTACGTCGCTCTATCGCGTGAGCACATCAAATTAGGTTATATTTAGTCTAGCTGGATGCGCGTGCGCGCGCGACAAATCAAACACACGAATGCGCTAAGCTATACAGGAAAATATTGAGCGCGTGTTCCAAATAAGTATGATGCGAGTAACTACGGCGTGCCTTTCGATCTCCTTCCTGAAGGCCGTAAACAAATATCGAGAAGTTTGTTTGTTTAATGGACGTGTATTATACATAGATTAGTCCAAAATAATAGTCTTAACTTAATTACTGAAACTCAATCAATTATTCCTGATCAAATATATAAGCTTGGAATGTTCTGTAAACAAAACATACTCATTAAATTCCATGAGCTAGATAGTTTACTTTTCATCTACAAATGCAGAGAAGCATGCGGTCTTAAAGTCAAAGGAATATTTTAAAGTTTTATATGCATAAGTTTTCATTAAGGTTTAGCACGAAAATGTTTATTGCTTGCCTACGTCCTGGTAGATAGTCCTAACAACAACAAACTAGTTTTGAAGATGGAAGAATTTTAAACTACTTAATCGCAGAGGAAATATTTTAAATTCAAATATATGGTGATCATCAGCTACAAACTGACTTGCCGTAAGTCATGGCTATTTATAGTGCATGTCGTTTTAAGTTCACCTCTGAGACAAAAACGATCAGAACGATGAACTTTAATACACGCCAAAACGGGCGGGAAGCTGTCAACTATATGAGACCTTGGCGGGTAGTTGACTGCTATCATGGAGCCAGAGTTTTAATTACAAAATATAACCCCCAAATAGATCTACATAAAACGCAACCACTACCACCCTTCAACACGAACTCCAAGTTGGATACTTAACCTTAAATACTTAACCTTAAATACTTAACCTGAAATACTTGACGTTAAATACTTTAAGTCTACGTACCAGCCAGCACGCTAAGTAATGCTGATCCCTTGTACCGTTTAGCTAGGTGACAGTGTCTTGGCGCTAATAACTGAAAATATACCGCATTATTATCACAGATCACATTATCACAGACCACATTATCACAGATCACATTATCACAGACCACTCATAGATTTTGTCATGAAGTGTCGAGACAGTTAAGTTTTTGCGTGTAGCATGTCTGAAAGTACAACGGTCAAAATGACACTTAATGGACAATGACACATAATGGACAATGACTGTACACAGTTTTACATGATGAATAATTTATAGTATGTATCATATAATGATGTACATTTACTGTTACTAAAGAATACATGTTGAAGAATGAAGATGCTGATTCGTGTGAAGTGCGTGTTATGTGGTTATGATATATTATGTGGTTAACAATGAGAAGCAACATCTCTATAACATGTCTGTAACTAGTAACATGTCTGTAACATGTCTGTAACATGTCTGTAACATATCTGTGTCACGTACAAACTGTATTTGTTATGTCTTAGTACTAATAAATGGTATAAAAGGTGCACGTGTTTTGTACTTTTATAAAAAAGTAAGTACACAAACCTTGGTAGCTGCGGCCATGAGCACAGAGCACACCGATACTAGTAGCAAACTAGCCACAATGTTTACTTTTCTAATTTCCTCCTTGTTAACATCCTTGAAGAGCGAGTAGTCTGAAATAAGTGATACCAGTTTGAGTTTACTTTACAATAAGAGCGGTTACCATGTCAGTAAATTGTTAAAGTTAAAACGTTTATTTCCTACGTACAAGCCGATATTACAGCCGATATGGTTGTTCTTTAGTCCTCCAGATGTACAACAAAGCCTATTGAGTGTATAGCACAATATACAATTGTCTATATATAATACAACTGTCCTATATCTATTACAGACACACACAGCCAGACCATTTCCCTGTGTGTTAAATCTGACGTCTGTCTCATATTACGTGTTTAGCTTATATATCACCCAGAAAAGAAAAAAGAAAAAGGTCAGGTAATAATTGAGGTATAGCACAAAAGGTACAAATGAGGTCAGAGAATTTTACCATAGCTGGAGTTATATCACTGTCGTATGTTATATTTTCAAGGTGTGTAAAAATATATTCTCACCAACAAAGAAAGAATATCCGCACAAGATATTACATACCTCAAAGCAATAAATGGACAGATAAATTAAATTGAAGTATTTATACAATAATTAAAAGTAATTCTATAAATTGATAAAATAGTTAAGTTATTTAACTGACATGAGCCGTGAGAGGTTGTAAAGAGTCCCAGGTATATACTGGTGATGTTATCGGGTCCAATGTAATCTCCTATCTTGGGACGGTACTGGTGTTGCGGCAGCTGAACACAAACCATTTAGCTTTATCAGTATGTAGTATAATAAATCAAATGTAGCCGGAGCCGGCGGAGCGTAGTACTCATTTTGAATTTTGAGTTAGAGTACTCACTTACTGCTTTGGAACAGAACATTCGAGCAGTTTAATGGCTCCTGGTTGCTACTACAATGTACACGGAAACTACATATTAGATGAACTTATCATGACGTGATACGAGGTATTTATTATGTATAATCTAGTTATTTGGCAAAGTAGTAGTTATTTTAAGTAAAGTAGTAATATCTAACCGTAAGTTTGGCCCAGTGTATGATGCATATTGAGTAAAGTAGTAATATCTAACCGTAAGTTTGGCCCAGTGTATGATGCATATTGAGTAAAGTAGTAATATCTAACCGTAAGTTTGGCCCAGTGTATGATGCATATTGAGTAAAGTAATAATATCTAACCGTAAGTTTGGCCCAGTGTATGATGCATATTGAGTAAAGTAGTAATATCTAACCGTAAGTTTGGCCCAGTGTATGATGCATATTGAGTAAAGTAGTAATATCTAACCGTAAGTTTGGCCCAGTGTATGATGCATATTGAGTAAAGTAGTAATATCTAACCGTAAGTTTGGCCCAGTGTATGATGCATATTGAGTAAAGTAATAATATCTAACCGTAAGTTTGGCCCAGTGTATGATGCATATTGAGTAAAGTAGTAATATATAACCGTAAGTTTGGCCCAGTGTATGATGTATATTAAGTAAACTTGTAGTAATATCTAACCGTAAGTTTGGCCCAGTGTATGATGCATATTGAGTAAAGTAGTAATATCTAACCGTAAGTTTGGCCCAGTGTATGATGCATATTGAGTAAAGTAGTAATATCTAACCGTAAGTTTGGCCCAGTGTATGATGCATATTGAGTAAAGTAGTAATATCTAACCGTAAGTTTGGCCCAGTGTATGATGCATATTGAGTAAAGTAGTAATATCTAACCGTAAGTTTGGCCCAGTGTATGATACATATTGAGTAAAGTAGTAATATCTAACCGTAAGTTTGGCCCAGTGTATGATGCATATTGAGTAAAGTAGTAATATCTAACCGTAAGTTTGGCCCAGTGTATGATGCATATTGAGTAAAGTAGTAATATCTAACCGTAAGTTTGGCCCAGTGTATGATGCATATTGAGGTAGTCAGTAGAAAAGCGGAAATGAGGCACAGTAAGGTTACTATTCGGTTCTTGTGTAACCTGCGGGTAAAGTTATGTTATAATACAGATAACTTTATATTAAAGGGGTTCACTCGGGTGAGCTCCAGGCAACCATTTAAATGTCATTACGATTTGCATGCGAATTCACAGAAGTGAACTGAAGAGCCACATTTAGTGTGGCAGTCAGTGTGTGGAAGAATAGATTGTTAGTGATATCTAACCAGCAGGTGAATCGTCGCACAATAAAGGTTGTCGGTCAATATAAAATGACAATCTAATTTTAATTCCAGGACTTTGGTCCATTTAAATTCCCCCGCCGCCAATCAAAAGTGTTAATATACTCAGACACAAATGACTTGTTGATTCCGTACCCATCGGTTCTTTTTAACCCACCTTCCAAACTCTGCTGTAAATCAAGAGTGTTTATTAATAAAGTTAAACACAAATGACTTGTTTTACAACAAGAATTATCACACTTACTTCCACGTATGATAATCCATGCAGACTTCACTCATTCTTCCAGACTCCCAGATTTAACTCGTACCTCACATTTAACCTCTCTCAGGGTCTCACTGGGTGCTATTTTGTGTGTTCCACGGCCATGATGCTAAAAGGAAGGATTATCTCTCATTAAAATGCGGCGGTGAGTCAGTGAAGATGTGACAGGCCCTGTTACGAGGCCCCAGTAATCTCTGAGGTAACTTTATCGGTGTTAAGCAGCGAGAATGTATCATCAGAGCCAATATCTGCTCGTTTAACAGGCTTCCAATGAGAGACCTTGCCACACTTTTACGGTTTACTATCAACAAGTTCACACATGTAAAAGTGTGATACAGTTGTCACGGTGATATCTTGCTATTTTAGATATCATGGACCAGTTCATACATGCAATCTTGTGAGTTACAGTGCCGGGGTGTATTTAGTAGTTCCAGTAGATAAGCTCAGTTAATTGTCAGGTAATTACAACGGTTTTATTTTCATATACAGCGAACAGTGAAGTAGTAATTATTGTATGTAGTAACGTCAGATCCATTTAAGTGTTTGAGATGAAAGTAAAATGCAGTTATTTAATACTTGATGATAAATACATCCAAAACTTGATTTAAATAACAATCAAAACAGCCCCTCATTGAATAGCAATCATTAATAAAAAATCAGTAAAACTTTGCAACATTTTGTTAAACCTCTGTCAAATTATTCCACTTTGAAAGCACTGAAATTGAATTACAGCGCCCAAAAGGCACAAGTATATTAAATGATAGATTAAAAGATCAAGTATTCTCAAACAAGGGACATCTCTCAATCTGCAACTCCTTCTCCCGGAGCAAATACCGTTTACTAAGTCCACACACTACACACGTTATCACCCGGAACTGGTTCCCTGCCTTGCTCCTCACCCTGATCCTGGCCGTGTTGCCGGGCACCAGCACTACCTTACACTTACTGCACATGCTGCGCTTCAAATCGGGGGTTAGTCGGGAGGTGTGCTTCTCCTTTAGGGTCACCAGGCTGGTGTTCATGTTGGTTGCTGTGGAGATGGTGGGTGCTTGATGCGCAGCGCTGTGGAGAAAGTTCATGGTGCGCAGCGCATGTTCATTCTTTAGGGGTCGCTTTTTTGTCTTGTCCTGTTTAGTAGGTTTGGTCTGCGCATCACTCATCACTGCTAGCTTGATCAGCTTTAAGTTGGACTAGAATTTGTATCAAGTTCAAGAAAAGGTTATTATAGTAATTACGTTACAATCTTTTATGTAGTATTTATCAGTATTATATTGTAGTCACTCGGAATGTACCCAGAGAACAGATCTTTATTTAGTATGTGGGGAATGATTAATTAATGATGTCTGTGCCCTTTTGTTACGAGTACTACCTGAATTATAGGTTTCCTTGTCCAGTAAAACAAAAATCTGAACTTTAATGACATTTAATCGGCTACTATAAGACAACTAACGTACATTCTAATATTAATATCACATGGTTAACACCTTCATCTTTAAATAAACTATTAAGCGCCAATCAAATTTCATGACAAAAACAAACTAGAACAACAGTTACAGATAATTTATTTCTCTCCAATCAAATCAATATAATATTTTAAAAAGTTAATCTTTATTATCTGTTTTCTATCTTTATCCTATACTACATATTATTTTGTTTTTAATTCTTAATATCATGCATTGGTAAAACATTGCAAATCTGCAAACCTCTGGCCCTACAATATCTTTGAAATTAAAAACTTAGTTTTTTTACTTTCATTAAAATTTTAGAAGGAATTGTGCTTCTGCAATCAGGTTATTGAAAACAACCTACCATATAATGACAAAGCCAAATTAATGAAAAAACATGCTCCAATGTTATGATGATTTCAATTTTCATTGAAAAATTACGGTAATTGCTAAATCAGGCAAAAAGCAGAGTCCTATCACAGAGGCTCGGAGCATGCAAACATTTCAATATACTATAATGATAATAATATAATATCTTTCACTTAATCAAGTCTTAAACTCGAATTAAACTGATCTGAAACTACGTTCCACAATTCACATAAACATAATATTATTTGAATATAATTTCCCTTTCTATTCAGATTAGAATGATGTGTAATGAAAGTTTTGCTCACCTGCTTGTAAACGTCTAAGACTGATATAACTATAAAACTGACATAAAAAATTATATAAAATAATATACACTTTTATATAATATCAGCAGTCCTGATATTAGAGGTTAAACTGAAGTTCCTTAAAAGACTTCAAAGCTAAATACGTCTCCAGTTGCTCAACAAGGGCATCCTCATTATGTTCTTTTTTAAGTCGTGTTATTTTAGACCAGTGTACGAAAATAGTCCAGTATTTCCGGCCACATTCCTCAAGTTGCAACCGTCTGGTCTCGTTACCCTCGGCTGCTACCTGTAAAAATGGGAGTGTTTTTAAAACATTTTAAAATATCAGTGAAGATCTTGACGGTTCCGGTCAGCAACACGCAGATAAACACACATAAACTTTTGTAACGTGTTTCACAGTTCAATAACCTTGCCCAAGCTTATTATATCAACCAGTGACGTTTGTCTCATTTATTGACAGTTTAATAATATCAAAGAAGATAAGGCTGAAAGTTTTGCGATTTTAAAACCACAAAACCAACAGTTACACAGCAAACTATCAATTATTGTGTGCCGTAAAAATAATAAGTAAAAAGAACTCTTTTTAAAAACCCATCAAGTTGTCCTGCATTTTACGGACGAAGACAGTACTCAGACCAGGATTTGAGAATCACATAACCCCGCTTAGCATCAAGACAACCCAAGACAATCATCCCGAATATGGAAAACAAATTCGCCCAATAAACTAATAAAATATCAACCGACGGCGGCATTAAACCTGGGCGACTGATCAACTTATATGAAATATTATTAGTTCTATGACTATAGAAGCAAGCGACTTTGACAGGTTGAATATCTTACCATAGTATGTAGCATCATACAGAAGTGCCCCATATTCATAGCCACGCCAATACGCACATGGTCCCAGACACCCTCCTCAAGTCGTCCCTCCGCAATGCCGGTCTCTATCTGGGTAACTGCCTGTCCAATCTCCAACGCACCCTTCCCCAACAGGTACCTTGAAGGTGAAGTTCACTTTTACTAATAGATTAGTATTTAGAAATCAGCACTCATGCAATGAGAAGTATTGAGGTTGTGTCAACATTCATCAGATTGAACACACAATTAGAAATGCAACATTTCAACTGTTCATGCACACGGAGTAGTTTATTATTATTATCACATAGCTACATGCTCTGTCAGCGGAGTGGCTTGGAAATGTGGTGATATCCAGCGAATCTGAGGGAATTTTAGTTGGTTTCAGAGGAGTTAGTTTAATATGATATTAAGATAACAATTTTAGCCGTTTGATGGAGGTGATAATACTGTTTGATAGACCAGTGATGGCTAACACCAGCCAGACACACTAAATTCATAGCCAATTAAATAGCAGGATCTGCGGATTTAGCCATTACTTAATTACTAGCTTATTAACAGACAAACCCTGTTAAGTAGGAGTGGGCGCAGGGTACAGTAATCAACGACACTTTCGCTCTGTATTTGTATTCGATTTTAGGTACTCTTGAAGTCTAAATGAAAACTGTTTTCAATGATTTCGTTGAGATTGTTACCTTAACTTAGTCGGTAGTATTATGGGGGGTCTAATTTGGTCCTTTTCGGGCCAAAGAACCATATCTACAACAGTCCATATTTTTACCCCCCATAATTTAACCCCCGAGTCAAATTTTGGTGTTCCTTTTGGTATATTAGTCATAATATGCTTAACGTTTCTTTCATTTTCTTTCATTCACGTCCAGAAGTATGCTTACGTTATTGTTTAGTTGTTTGCTGAATTGAAGCTAGTTCTGGTTCAAAAAGTCCGATTTGTCTACCATTCCCCCCATCCTTTCAATTTGAGGGGTTAACTAGGAACAATTTAAATTTCAATTTCAGATCAGCAACTTCAGATGAATAATACAAGTTCAGCAGCAGCTGTTTCGTTGCAGTGTACAATTCGATCTGAGATTTTTTTTTCACGAAAGGAAAGTCGCAGTTTAAATTGTGGGGAGTCAAATTTGGTTCTTTTCGGGCCAAAGAACCATATTTATAACAGTCCATATTTTAACACCCATAATTTCCCCCCACTCCATAATATTACCGACTAAGGTATATGATATTTGTTAATATACGTATTGCAGCTATTTTATGAGATGTTATTCTTACTTATTCAGGAGACTCTCACACCTTACCTCGTTTGTAAAATTCAACTAAGTTTTTGAGAATATGTTTAAGTAACCAGACATTTATTTTATACTTATTTAAGGCGTATTTTATCTACTTATCGCCTCTGCGGTGTTCTCAAACCAAGATACGGCCAATTGAGAGGAAATTTTTGTCGGTAGGTCGCTATGACCCCCGAATATATTATGTTTATCTTTTTGCAATAAAACGAAAATTTTTCAAAGTTTAAAAGGTTAAATAATATGACGATGACGGATGACCTGTGTGATCAAGTTAACTAAATATTATTATCTATTAATTACAACCAATAACATCCCAATGATAGAATAAATAATTCTATTAATAATAATCTTTATTTACATAGTCGACAGTATTATAAGTAATATCAAATTTCATTTAAAGCATGTGCAAAAGCGCCTCCTTTAGTATAATATCTAATAATAGGATTAATAGCACAATCGACACCAATATAATAATGGTTCATATAGGAGGATTATTCAACTTCGTGATAAGACACCGTTTTAACTCAAATCAACTACATATTAGAAATAATTACACAAATAGCATACACATAAAATCAAAAACACATAATTAACTTAATAATAATAATTAACTAAATACCTAAAAACACAAGCAAGCAGATACAATAAGACGTTTTCTTAACAAAAATCAAAACTAAACAAACAAAAGATCAGATATCAAAAGTTAACTTGATAATATTTTTGAAACCCTTGAATCGCTAAAAACCAGCTACACTCCCAAGCTTATCTATATCATATATTGAAACAACTCAATTTTTGCAATAATTGTAATGAAAAAGATCAAATAATGCGAAGAAAATAATAATTCAGTCTATAGGAACAGAATAACATAATATCAATTAACAAAAAGGGGACATTTACCGATTGTTGAAATTCGACATCTATCGTCATCTAGCGTGAAATGACGCTAGATGACGTTAGATACCGCCAGTTAGCTACAATGCCGCCAATTGCGTGGCACCTTTTTAATGTCTCGATCTAGCGCTAGATAGCGCTCGATGATGAATTTCAACAATCGGTAAAGGTCCCAAAAAGGTACTACATTACAAATAACACATGCACGAAACTAATATTAAAGTATTAACAACACAAATAACAACTGCAAACAGCAAAATTCAAACATAATTGTTTTTACTGAACATTTCTGACTGATATCACTGATGTTCATACATATTCATGTTTTTATGGTAATGCTAATAATAATGATTGTGTACTGAATATTACAAAATAGGCCTTTGAAGGTCTGTAAAATACTTAATATTATGAATATCATGTCTTCGCTTAAACTCGAATTGAAACTTAGTGGACGGTCACACGGTTGAAGGATAGTAGGTCAGCTTTGTTTAATGTCCGTCAACTTTGTTTAATGTCCGTCGACAGAAATTACCAAGTTCCCAAATCAAATAATCCGAGTGGAATACAAATAAATACCATCACAAGTTACTACTTTACTCACTACTGTACTCACAATGGGAACAAATATCTTGCTCAAATACACGAGCACTACCCAAATAAATGACACAACCTAGACAGTAGACCTATAGAATCGTGAACCTAAATATTAAACCTTAGTCCTTTGAAAGACTTCATTGCCAAATATCTCCTCAACTCCTTGACCAGTGCCACCTCGTCTTTATTACGCAATATTTCAGACCAGTTTACATAAATAGTCCAGTATTTCCTGCCACATTCCTCGAGTTCTAGTCGTCTGGTCTCGTTACCCTCGGCTGCTACCTGAGGAAATGGTTTTAAAACAGAGACATTCGTTATTCAAGACGTTTTAAACATTAGTGAAGAAGTTGACTCCTTCTTATCTTTAGTAACAACAATGACTAGGACACAACAATCAGTACACACTACAGAGGTATTATGATTATTGTGTTGTCCAAACACCCCAATACTGATATATCATCACCGGAAATCAGATCAAAACAAAAACTTTCCTTAGACCTTAGTGTTCCTGATATAATCATAAATTTATTTAATCATAAATTTATTTGTTAAATGAAAAGCTCGAATGTGCTTAATGAATTCCTATATTTATGTTCTGTCATAACATTTCACCACATTTTTATGATATCAAAATATCCAATAGAAGAGGAGGCCATAAGTATTTTTCAATTTATACATTTATAGAACATAAAATAAAAAGCTGTTTTTCAATTGTACACCTAATTCAGTTTCAGAACAAGTCACTACCAGTTCTCGCACTTGGACCTTGACAGGGTTTTACTCACTTGGACAGTACATCAGACCCAAAACACAGAACCGAACGACACCATTTAGCAGATCAAGACAATCATCCCGAATATGGAAAACAAATTCGCCTCATAGACTAATAAAATATCAAGCGTATTTAAACTGAGCTGACTGATTAACATTTAACTATCTAGCTCTATGAAAGCGAGCGTCTCTGAAAAGTATTTCTTACCATTGTGTGGAGAATCATGCAAAAGTGTCCCATATTCTTGGCCATGATGGTGTAAACATGCTGCCAGTCGTCCCTCTCCAGCCGTCCATCTGCAATGGCGGTCTCTATCTGAGACACTCCCTGGCCGTGCAACACCGCTCCGTGTTCCAATAAGTACCTTTGATGAAATTCGCTACGGAAGCAGAATTAGGAACTCATGCAAACACAGGCACACACAGAGATTACATGTTGAAAGGGTAAAGAGCACATGTATGATTATATGAAAAGTAGACACGGAGTATTCGCTATCACTGACGATGCGGTCATTACACAGTTACCCCTTAATAAAAGGGTTACATGCACGTATAATTTGTTATCACACATGAATATTGAATAGGGTTGCAACAATCTACATTTAAAATCGATTTAAACAACACAAATTGATTCACAAATCACAATGCTCCAATTCACATCTGCAAAATTACATTTACAAAATCATGCTTTACCTGAGATTATTCGAATTTTTGTGAGCCACAGCTTCCTGCCACATGAGGGATCCCTTCTCTGAGAGGCTGTTGAGATACGCCACCTTCAGGGTGTGTTCCCAGGTTCGGTCCTCGTATTTCCGGATATCTGGCATCGGCCACTCGTCCAGTACTGTGCTTGGGGTCTTCTCTACCACCTGGGCAAAGGTCTGTTGTGTGTTACAGACAAAATACGGGGCATACCATCAAATAATTGACAAACATTTTGCGATAGTTAAGATAAAAGTGATGTTTTGTTGTGAGGCTAGTCAGTCATCAGAGAAATCTTACCTCGACAGGGTTGACAACATCAGATCTCTTAACGAAGCGCTTGCAAGTTCTGTAAGGGATCAGCATGTAGTGCACCTCATAGTCGCTACCTTCATCACGTCTCACAGAATTACACACAAATATATCAAAACTGTCAATATTAGCGTCAAGGAACCCCTTTAGATTATACTGGCCTTTAACAAGATCGGCAGCTTTAAAGGGTCGGTAAACTCCAGGCACATTTATGCCAGCAAATGTAGTGGGAGCCAGGACATCCCTGAACCAGTCAGCAGCCATGAACTGCATGTCCATAACCCGGACATCGGGTCTCATCTGCTCACAGATGGTGTGGTATCTAAACACATTGGTGGGCAGGTCCCCTCCAGTTAGTAAAATACTGTTCTCTGGAAGCTCTGGGAGGATTGATTGCGCGTAGTGGTGCGCATACCAGTTGTCTGATTCGTCGTTTTCTTCGTAGTTTGTTTTTATCTGCACGGATATGATAAGGATAGCTAGGGCAAGTTGGAGGTATTTGTTTTTCAGGATCGGGTGCACTTTTTCAGATAAAAATATGATGAATTTGCTAAGTCCAATCCCCGCTAAAATAAGAAGACCAATGGAAGGTTGCATCCAGAACCTTTCTAAAACACCCCTTGAGAGTCCAGCAGGATTCTCAATGTTAGCTAAAGAACAGAAGACTGCAAAATAACAGCCCATCATAGCTAGAAAAACTTTCACTGTGGTCCGAAACAGATGCCCAGGCACTTTCGTAGTAACGGTGTAAATAAGGAAAAGAGCAAAAGCCCAGGGTAGCACTGTTAGTTCGGCAGACGAGTCCTTGACAAAGGCAATGAAGTTTGAAATAAACGTTCCCTGAGTATCTCCAGCCACCAGTTTGAAAGAGCTGCCATAGTCCAGCCTCAGCATATGTTTAAGGAATGTGCTGATACTTCCGAAGTCTCCCCAAGTAACTCGTGGTGTGAAGAAGAAATGTGATATTGGCATCTGCAAATACCAGGCCATCCCACCGATACCATACATTGCGATATTACAGGCATCCCTAGGTGACTTCCCCTCGACTATCAAAACTTTGTATGCTACTCTCAGAGCAAATGGAACGATGAACAAGACTGAGGTATGTTGGTTAGATAACGATAATCCACAAGTCAGAGCAGAGATTTTAGCTTCAAACAAGATATTTTCCTTTGAACAGCTCTCGAAATAGTAAGCCCGGAGCATAATGAACGCACAGAAGAAGTTGTTTAAACTGAATATTTCTCCCTGTATGGACCACATCCAAAATAGACGGGAGAATCCGATCCATCCGGCAGCCATGAGACCCACGACACTGTTCTTACCAACTAGACTCACAACATAGTAGACAGTAACATTGAACAGAGCCCCAAATAGAACAGAAAGCAGGCTTACTCTCCATGCTGGGGTTCCAAAGGGGATAAGTTTTATGGCTAAATGGGCCATGGATGTGAAGAGAGGATACCCAGGAGGGTGAGCTACTCCAAAGTCTATTGCTGTCACCATAAACTCGCCAGAATCCCCCATCGGCAGTCCAGGAAACATGGTAATGAAGTATATGACACAGGATAAGATGAATATACCCACAGCTCCTAGTTTGGTTTCTAGCTCGGTTGTTGTGGGCTCGTCCTCTAGCATGACCTCTGTTTCTGCTCTACCGTTCCTCTCTCTGGCGGTCTTTTTCATCTTTTTATCCTTGGCTGCCATACCAGATGGATCGACTTCGGAGAGCTAAGCTAAAATAAAGATTAATGATTAAAGGAAAATGGAAAAGGTGCAATTATGACTTTTTTTAAACCCGAACTCCTGTTACAATGATAATCAAGTCTCGACAATTAGTAACTTCCGTATAACACCTAATAATTAATTATGAACATCAATCTTTCGATAGTATGATCTCAATTAGGATTTAAGTATGTTGTTGGAAAGCCACTAACCTAATTCAAAGAAATATAAGCAAAATAGTGAATCAATCTGCATCAATATAGCGAAATGATAACCTTACTTTTGAAATCAAAGAGAGCACTAGAAACAGTTCTATAATCTGACTAACGTGTGAAATGCGAATGGTAAAGCTAATGATTCCTTTCGATGTGGCTGAGTAATACACGTAGCAACACGCCTCATCAAACCACTGCATATTTTAATTAATGAATCGTAATAATCGTAACAAAACATAACAAATATTAATCATATCTCTTCCTTTACACTCATTAACCTTTTGGTGCCACCTCATTGGGGTCTCAGTGATAACTTTAGTCAAGTTATTAACTGATGTTAGCAAATTGATAAAATTATCTAAATAGTCCATATTATCCAAAATTTGATAAATAATTTTGAATCGGAGACTCGATAAATCCTTGACCACTGAGAAAAATTTGATTAGACTGAAAAGTGAAAATCTTTAATATATTATTTCTATGGTAAAATCTACACTTCTTCATTGAATATATCACAAAACGACTATTTTGAAACATTTTAAAAAGGCAATAATAATAAGTAGGCAATAATTTATAATTTATATCAAAAAATTCATTCAATGGAAATAGTGTAAGAACTCCATTCCAAGCCATCAC
The DNA here is from genome assembly GCF_026151205.1 of Bolinopsis microptera. Classification (NCBI taxonomy): domain Eukaryota; kingdom Metazoa; phylum Ctenophora; class Tentaculata; order Lobata; family Bolinopsidae; genus Bolinopsis; species Bolinopsis microptera. The sequence goes on from NC_087072.1 coordinate 25,164,571, forward strand.
TATAATGCCAAAACATAATATTACTGGATATCATAATCACTTCAAGTGCACCAAATACTGTGTAAACTCCTGACAAACAGTATTTACCATGAACAATGTAGGATATAAAACAGCCGACAAAAGTAAGCAAGTATATTGCTGGATACCATGCTAATTTTGTGTTTAGTTTCCCAGATCCTGTCACACCACTGCCCATAAGGCGAGATATGATTGTTATGTTTAACATTGAAAAAAGGAAGAAAAGGCAGAAACCAAATGCGTGAGCTGGAAATATTTCAGTGGATGCAAACATTGTCAACAGGAACAAACCTGAAAAGAAGGTAAATGTAAAAAGAAGTAATTTATAATGGAATAAAGCAATCTTCATTTCCTTGAACTTTAAGAATTATCACAATGTTCAAGTCAATAAATACATTGTGGTTATTGTAAAGAGAGAGCTGATGAAGATCAATTCACCTTGTTAAAAAAATTGTTTTTATGGACATTATGTGCAAAAAGTAAGATTAAAAATTAACTATCACATAATTGAACATTACCTATAAGTTCAGCCACTCGCATTGATGTCAGGATCTGAACAATAGCGCCCTTTTTGTTGGACCTTTTCAGATTTTGGGAAAATATTGCTACAGAGAACAGCCTCAAAACACAGGAGACACCCACTAAAAACCTCCAAATATACCTGAAATTGGTTATGATACCCGGTGAGCACTGAGCATTGCTCAAATGTAAGATTAATTTCATTATACTAGCAGTAAAATACGTCCCAATTTAAGCCTTTGTCGGATATAATTCGCAACAAAGCGATTTCAACAGAAAATGGCCGGGAAAGGTCCCAGGAATCATTCCAGAGAGTTCCCAAAATTTCTGAAATCAGCAAAATCCACAATAACCACTTTTTTACCACCTTTTTATTTTTACCACATTGGTTTTTGCAAATAAGTCAACTTCTGAATATCTTATAAGATTCTAGTTTAAAGCAGTGTGTTTAGAAAACAAAGAAGAACAACTTTTTGTCTTACAATTTTTAATAGATAAATTATTTAATTAATTAATTAAATAATTAGTAAATTTTCAGAAATTTCAAAAATACATTTTGGACAAAAATGTTCACAATTACATAAAACGTATGATCACTTTCCCGACCATTTCCCGTTGAAATCGCTTTGTTGTGAATTATGTCCGACAAAAACACTTATTTGACTGTACTATTGATATCGGTTTTTAATAGTTTTGAGTGTCAAATACAGCTGAGAATTAATCTATGCACTCACATTCTAATAAAACATTTAATCAATCAATTAACAAAATTAACATCTAATAGAGTTAATATTCTAAAAACCTTTGAGGAGTGTAATTCCCAATCGTTGATGAAAAGGATGGTAGTAGGTTCCAAACATTGCAATGCGTGTGCACAGAATCTTCAAACTCATACCACAATGTAATTCCATAACAGATAATTCCAGCAAGAGATGCCAAGTGGACAGATGATGTTGCAAACAATGCCACTGACAAAGTCATATCTTTACTGCAAACTTGAATTTTAAAGTTCAGTTTTAACGATGAGTCAAGATTGAATAGAGACAATAACATTTAGGGGGGGTCATGAGTATTTTTGAGAATTTTTGAATCTGAGAATTTGACCATTTTTGCCTGGAATACTCAAAAATGTCTCAAAAATTATTTTTGAATCTTTGAAATTCAGCATAGATTTCTCATTTTCTCAAAAATTGTCCACTCTAAACTAATTTTTGAATCTGAGAATTTCAGCATGGATTTCTCATTTTCTCAAAAATTGTCCACTCAAAAATAGTGATATGCCAAATCATTCTTCATATCAGTGCAATGTGATCCAATTGAGATGAAACTTTCAACTAAAATCAATTTTTGAGAATGAGTATTTCGCCTCTCCTGGAAACTTTTCTCAAAAATACTCAAAAATAATTTTTGAGAATGAGAATTGGGCCATTCTCGTCGGGACTCTCAAAAATACTCATGACCCCATAAAATCAAAACAAAATGCAGACACCTAATTCTCTTCTCCTACGATTGACTAAAGGGGAACCATCTTTGGCGAGTATTAATAGCGACCATTACAAATACAGTGCATTAAGTTTGCAAGGCATGTGGACTAAGAAGTCAATCCTTCTATATGGCCCTAAAACATAGACTGTCAGCCAGACCCTCGTAAAGCAAATAGATGGATGTTATACGAGACTGCTGAGGATGGCACTTAACATAGGCTGGCAGAGTAACGCAAAAGTGTATTGAAATCTCATTAGAGCATCAGGTAGGTAGCTGAGGGGAGGATGATCTCGCCAGACATGAAAACCTTCAGACCCATCAGCTTCTCCTCGAAGAACCCTTCCACGGACATCGTCGTAGGGGAAGACCACACCTCACTTAATCATATGTAGACATCCTGCGGAGGAACACAAAACTTGACGACAGCAAGAAGATGAAGAAACTCACACAGGATAGACAGATTTGGAGAAAAATATATCTTTTCGGACATCGAAGCCACCCTAAGTCAAAAAACATATATTCTCATCTGAAACTATTCTCATCTGAAACTATGCTTGGTGTAGCTCGTTGGGATAGTATAGGAATTCTAGTTCCTATATAGTTGGGAATGAGGTCTGTTCATAGATCGCCCTCTAAACTTGCAAGGAAATATTTCCTGTAGATCCTTGGTATATAAGCAACATTTGACAAAGCATAGTGTGGAGTGAGCTATGTGCCCATCCTTGGAGAACCCGGTGGATGTCCTTGCTGTACGGCAGTGTTAAACAAGGAACTGAAACCGAGGGGTTCCGTTCAGGCCCTTCACACGTTGTTTCTGTCTAGTTCTAATGTACCGTCACAATAGTGACTTTAATATATAACAATATACCAATTTAACATTCAGTCAACACAAATAAAATATCTGGGGGTTTTGTACAAAAATTTCCAAGGGGCAAAATATCTTAATTAAGCAACTTCATAGTTATGTCATATTTAAGGACTTCGCCGCTTCGACGCGCCGCGCAAACTAGCATTCCTGCTTTGCAGAGCAACGATCTCGATGGGTTGACATCGTCAATCAATATGTCATATTACGTCTAATTTTTTAATTCGTGTGATATTATAAAATAGGCGCAGGTTATATTTCCACCGAAAGCACACTCCCCAAATTGCGCGCAATCAAAATTAAATATTGTGCGATATATTCAGAATCAATTTATGCATTTATACAAATCAGTTGGAATACTTTTAAAAGAGTATATGAATAACAACTAAAAAGTTTAAAAATGCAATGCAATAGTATATACTATATTTTCTTTGTAAAAATGAAAAAGCTCAATAGCGTGAATAACGTTTGGGTTTGTTGATATTTTGCCTTGAAAATGATCTTAAAAGATTCATATTCCCTCTTGATAAATTTTAGTAAGCTTACAGTACACAGTTGGTTGACGATGTCAACCCATCGAGATCGTTGCTTTGCGAAGCAAAGCAACGATCGACGATGCGAAGCAAGAATGCTAGTTCGCGCGGCGCGTCGAAGCGTCGAAGTCCTCCAAAGTACACAGGTTTAATGCAGAATCAAGTAAATATAAAACAAGCTGTTAACATATTTCGTAGTACATCAAATTTAAAATTGGAATTTGACTGTGCTTTCGGTGGAAATATATCGTGGGCCTTTCAAATATTTTGCTGTCGTAGACTTGCTTTAACTTAACCATTGTTAATTGTATAGCCCGGCGCACACTACTTCGTAGCACTTGCTATCGGGCAACATAATATTTCGAGAAGAAAGCGGCGCGCGCTACTTCGAAGAAATTTAGACGAGTAACATCCGTCAAGCTTTGACCAAAGCCCTCGTACGCGCGCACGTGACAGGCTTGTAAAACGATATTTGAGCTGTTAATGCTTTAGAATTCGAGTTAGTTTTGGTTTTAAAATAATCGTGAAGGTAATATAAAAATTTGAAGTAAAAATGTTTGCACCTTAACTTTAAATTTTTACCATTATGCATTAAAATCGAAGTCAGCATTCACAAATGAAAACAGAACGATAGGAATCTAATCGCACCCACAATTTGTTAACCACTATTTCTTAGTTTATTATTACATATTAAGCTTTCAAGCAGTAGAATATTTATATTTTATATTTTATTAGACTTTTGTTTAAGTCTAGTTATACATTACTTACTTACTACACTTACTTAACTGAGGTGCAGGTGTAGTATTGTCAGATCTCAGTTGCACTAGTATATCAATTATTATATATTAAGTTGTCTTCATTATACATATAAAGCATTTGCATGAATACACAGATTTCAAGGAAAACAAATTTAATAATAACATAATCATCAATCTAATTTTTCAAATCTATGCAAAATTATAATTATTTGAAATTCACATTTTGACTCAATGTATTTTCATAACCCCAAAACTATTGATTATCCACCAAGAAAGCTAGTGCTGATTGAAAACCAGCATTATAATCTGTAGTAACTTCGTTTGTGATGTAGTCCTGTCGGCTGTCCACATAGCTGTTGTCATTAACTGACTTGGGCCCTCCTACTAAAGCCCCTTTTAGCACCTGCAAAACATTATTTCGGTTGTCCACACGTCTTGTTGGTATAGTTTCACAAATTGTGCAATAGCGTTCTATATAAACTCGTCTTGAAATTCGAAAGTGTGACGAGAAACCTCAATCATTGTTCTATTCAATCAAAAATTGGGATTCTTGTTTATTGATTATGGTATTGTACAGCAGACTCAAAAGATCATTAGATTTCCAAAAGAGCCCGAATTCGTGTAAATTAAAATTTAATTCAGAATGTTGCAACCGGATAAAATCAAGACCTAAATAGGGGAGTATAATTAGAAACCAACTTACCTGAGGATTTGGGTTAGCACTATTGTAGTCATTCCAGCTACAACTTCCAGTTGAAGGACAGCTAGACGAGCGATGGTGAGGCTTCTGTGGATAGTTGTTCCCAAAACCGATCAAGAAGCTAAATTTCTTGCTGTTGTCACCTGGTAATAGACATTTTTCCTAATCTATATGCCTCGGATAATATTGGTAGCAATGGACTACTTACTTGTGTATTGTGCTCTGCCAATTGCATCACTTGATTTGATTGAATGTATAAATTATTTGACCTTTTCTAAGAAGCAATAAATAAATACATTATATTCCTTATATTTCTGAATGAGTATGACATGAATTTTTAACTCCACATAAATTGTATCTACCTAAAGCGTAATCGATCTGTCTTTTGGCCTGAACAGAGACATCATTTGTGAGAAGTCCTTTATCATTTGCGTACAGGCAGGCAAAAGCAACATTGCTAGCATGTCTGAGAGCTCCCCACTGTTGAATGAACACAAGTCCTGGTAATTGTCAATGTAATGACCTTGGCATTTACTTGTAATAATTAATCATTAACCGTCACCTTAAAGTGGGCAATAATGTATTAACATTGACCTTGAGAAAATAGTCTCTGTAAGGATATTAAAAAATAGAATTATCTCATACACTCACCATCCTGAGTTTTTGGCTTTTGAGTTAGGACCCTAGTACAGAACTGGTTAGCTCTATTTTTGTATACTTGTTTCCCAGTCTCAGCTGCCAGTAGTATTTGTACTCCAGATCCCTTGTTATCCCAGGAGAGTTCTTCAGGTGAACCCAAACTGTTAGAGAGCTGCTCAGCCTTTGCCAAATACATTTTATTTTTTGTTGCACGGTACAACCACACTGCTCCCCATGCGAGTTCATCATTGTATCCACTCCATGAGTTATAGAATTTAGCTGCATCAGGTATGGCCTGTGTGTAAGAGCCCCTATACTTGTCTGCAAAATCATAAAGCTCTTTAGCATGCTTTAAGCATTCAGATGCATATGATGGATCATCATCTTTGAATATCAGGGACGCTGCTGCCAAAGCTGCTGCTGTTTCTGCTGCTAATTCAGATCCTGGTTTTTGGGCTGTGATCTGTGGAAATCTTGGTTATGCTTTTAGAATTGTTTAAAAACTTAAAGATGAAAGAGCTATTTGTAGCTGCAGATCTTTCTATCAGCCTTGTAAGATCTTTAAAATATTATTTATTTCAGTATTGTACCTTATATGCTGGCCTTTGCATAGTCATTTCCTCAGGTCGACCCCAAAAAGCATGATCTGCATCACCGTTTCCAATTTGTCCCACTAACTCATTGGTTTCAGTGTGTGCAGCAATAAAGTAATCAGTTGCCCACTTTATCATAGCTTTGTAATTTTCCCATTCACAAGCTTTTACAAAACCCTTTTTGTAATCAACTCCTCCCCACCCTGCCATCTGACAAGTAACAGGTTATAACTCAGGGCAAAAGTTACCTTGTTTTAAAAAATCTGTCCTATTTTAAACTTTTAAATGTATAGCTGAAATAGAGATACAGGTATACATTTTTAATCATGATTCATTGTTTGTGATCTAGTTTTAAGTCATCATACAGGATCACGGTAACTAAATACACGATTGTTGTTCTTGAAGCAGAACTTACTGTTGCTGATGCTGCCATGGGAAATCCAAACTTTACATAGTCTCCAGCATCGTAGTAACCCCCTGGAATTTTATCGTTGAGAGCACTGTCTTTCCTCCATGTAACTCGTTGATCTGCTGGCAGTTGTCCTGATCTTTGTGCCTCATAGAACAGAAGCGACAAGTGAAGGGCTTCTGAATACCTGTGATAGAATCGGTAGATAGTTTTCATGGATCATCACCATGGTGCTAACTGCTAGTGAACTTCGTTATTCCAAGCGTGGTATTTCAAATCAAAATGAATACAATCAAAGCAAACCCTGAGTCCTGACCTACTGTGCCCTGGCCTTATATAATAGAGGATTGAGGATCCTTTTTCGGGGCTAATCATTCCCTAACAGCCTCAGCTCAGTAAGCCAGGTATGACTGCAGTTGAAAATATATTATTTCAGCAGCTATAACAACACATTAATCATTGACTTACTTTCCCTGATCGCAGTCTGGATTGGGCTCTGGTTTTGGCTCTGGTGTTGGTTGAGGTTCCATTGTAGGCTCTGGTTCTGGTTGTGACGTTGGTTCAGGTTCTGGATGTGGCTCAGGTTTTGTTTCACAGACATCAAGACCATTCCACTTCATGCCAACCAAGAGTGGCTGAGATTTCTTGTTGATAAAGATTGTTATAGGTATAGTTAACAGAACGTTTCTCTTCAAAGCTTTTGGATTCTTTGCAGCTATTGTGCATTGCATATTCTCATCCCAGCAATAAACTTGATAAAGTTTATTAGGAACAGTAATTTTCTTTATTGGTTCACTGAATGCCAATATCATGTCTGGAAATTTTGCGTAGTCTTCAGCAGGCATCACTTGTATCTTTCCTTTTATGAACTTTGAATCTGAATTATATAGGTTTTCAGCAACTTACATAATATGGAAAGTTTGGTTATGGTAGTATTTATTTCTAGTATAACTAAATATGATTCTTAATGGTAATTGCTAATTGCTATCGTTAATATAATTATGGATAAATAAAAATCATCAAAACAATCAGAAATTTTGATACTGTGGATTAATTTGTTCATTATATAAATATATATATTTTAAACTATCCAACAAAATTATTATGCTGAATTTGCTTAAATGAATTATAAAGTGCAAGTGTACAGAAACCATCACAAAACAAAAGGTTGAGAATTCAACTTTATTTCTTACTTTTTTTAGTATGGAGATAAGCTCCAGAGCATTGTTTTGGTTCAACTTCAATCCCACATTCACTACAACCCCCATCTGCATAGCATACTTCGAGAGTCATTTTAGCTATCTCAACTTCCTGAGATTTGAAAGGGGGTCTAAGGGTTTTGGAGGTAGATTTTAAATCCTCCAGCACCATGGTGGCCAAATTCTGCTATCATAAATAATTAGAAAGCCCGTGGTCACAGGGAGGAAGGTAATAGTATTCTTTGGTAATCAGTTTTTATCGCATTAAAAAATATCCATCACAACCGAAGATACAGCCGATTAAAATGTAGCTCGAACTAAACACAACGTAATTACCACAAAACCGATTAAAATTTTCAATTCTCAGTGCTGTGTTTAGAAAAATAGTTTTACCTGTTTCCAATTCACTTACATTTTCGTTAGCATGGGTGATTGTAAAACCAGCAACAAATGTAGCTCCAGCCTGGTGTACTGAGGACCAATCGTAAGCCGTCACTGTCACCTCTGTACTATCCTCATTTAACGTTGCAGTGCCTTGAAAGAAGTTACCATCAAGAATTGGGTTGGTAAAGACTACGTGAAGCTTCCAGTTAGCAGTGGTTTTAGTAAAGGGAATTGTCAGTTCTCCTTGCCAGCCAGTTGGCCAAATGTTGACTGCACGATACCTGATAGATAAAAAGATTGTTATTCACTAATTATACTTTCTTTTCACGTGTCTTTAATTCCATTTAATTTCAGATTCAGATTAGTTATGAAAATCTCAAACTATGCTTATGCTATTCAAGCAGTTATGCAAGAAACTAATTTATTTTCCACAGTACCTTTACCTCAATGTATCAAGAAAGAATAATATTTAATACAATTATTATTTGAAATGCCATTAACTTACCCTACTTCGCAACCAGAACAGACCAGTACTAGGAACACAAAAGGTAGCAGCAAGAGCCGCATCATGCTACGATAGTTTGCTTGTTAATCAAACCAGTATTATTTAACATTTATAGTATGACTTTGAAATGTTGCCATTGGATATTCAGACTGCAGTGCATTCAATGCACAATATAATGTATATAATAAAAGTTAACATTATTTAACAAAACTTTGGATAAATTTATATAATATATATCTATATATATTATAAATGCTATTTATATATTATTTAAAATACTATTTATATATTATAAATGCTGTATATATATTATAAATGCTGTTTATATATTATAAATGCTATTTATATATGTATTATAAATGCTATTTGAATATATTATAATATCATCATATTGTTATGGAACCCAGGCCGTGGAGTGTTTCTTTACCGTAGCAGCAGTTCGTGATTTGTCACCTTAAGAATATAGAACCTTTGAAATACCAAACGTTATTGTTTCACGCCAGAATCTTATTTTACGATATTTTCAGAATTAACAGATTCGTGAAATCTAAGGAATTTAACCACGCCCTTATTTATAGAATGGTTTTACGGGAGAGCTTGTGTGTTGTGGTAGCTCTGCTGATAACGCAGGTGCTGACTGAAGACGTAGATTGCAGTTTAGGAGATTCAACATCATCTTGCAAAACTTGCATCAACGGTACTCGATCTGGGAAAGTAAGTCTAGAATGACGTAAGAAGATTCGAGCAACTTTTGGTTAATGTTCATTGAATTACATAACTAAAAATGCAAGAATAACAGAGGTTTTCAGTACTAGAGTAAGATATACCATAATTAAAAATAAACTTGAAGCCGACTTGTTCAACTTCAAATGAGAAATTTCAGGTGCCTTGAGATCAATTTTTTTAATGTTCAATCTTCTCCACAACACCAAATTTTCAAGTAAATATCCCCTTAATTTAGTGTGCCTGGTGTAAAGAAACGGGCACGTGTCTCCCTTACAACCCAGTTACCGACATCACAAATCTTCCGAATTGTGGCAAGAACTTTTACGCCAGCAACTGCGTGGGTGAGTTAAATCTTACTGAATGATTAACTTCAATATACATCTTGATCTGAAGTGTAATCTACTGGCGGCTGATCCAACCGTTCTTTACACGTTAGCGTAGCAATTCTTTATTCATTTATAATGTTTATCAATATTATTAGTTGCGTCTTGTCACAATTTCTTTGAAGCGCCTTGTTATTTCATCTTAAATGTATGATTATAATATACTGAACCTGTCATAAAATAATAAAAATCAGTATCTGTGTAAGAGACGCTTCATAATAGATGGCCTTCTATCAGTAGTATTACGAGGAAACACAATATGGCTTATATCGATCTAAATAAGTGCTGTCATCGTAAAAGCGTAAAGGAACATTTGAATAAAAATATCACTATGAATAAGCTTTGTAAAAATAGCAACACTTAATAAAAGTATACAAATATAACGGAAACGTTTAAAACCAGCCAGAAACGTTCCTGATGTTCGCTTTTATTAATCTAAGAGTTCTGAATGCTTTACTATCGCACAAATAACATTTGATAACGAATAAGTTAAGATTCAGCAGCTCTTTAAGACACACCATGTGATGTGGGATTATGATAAAAGGTCCCCCAAAATATCCAATTCCCCTTCTCCATCACCTCAACCCTAACCACAAAGCCACAAGGATCATATAATCGATAATACTAATTACACCTTTACAAAGTTAATGAAAGCAGTGATTCCAAAGCCTTGAAAATAATTCCCAAAATTCCGCAGTTAACCACAAGATGGTTATTGTGGGTGTGGGTATAGCTGCAGGACTTGTTATTCTCTTTGTGACTGGGTGCACGATTTGGTGCTGCTGCTGTCGCGGGCGCAAAGCACGCGCTAAGAAGATGAGGAAACAAGAAGACGAGTATCAAGCTCAGAGAGACGCTATTTCTGACAAACATGAGGCCGGGTTAGTTTGGTTGTTTATGTTTAATGGGACACAGTCCATTGTATTATATCTTCAAGGCTCTGTGACTATAATATTATAAAGTTATGATTTTGCTGTCCTCCATTACTTTGCAAATGTGGTCCATTTTCGATTGACGTATAAAATTAGTTCAAAGTTAAATTCTAAGTTATAAAATATTTTCAGCCGAGCTGACCGACAAGAGAAGCACGATGCGATTAGGATGAAATACGGTACTATACCTCATACTATACCTCATACTATACCTCATACTATACCTCATAAGCAAATGAAATAGAAATGAATAGTACTTATGCATTTGTTATATAATGATAAAGTTGAATCTTTTTAGGACAAACTACATTTCCATTGCTCTCAACATGTTGAACATTTCACGCTGGTTTCGCTGATTCAGTTTGTTTTGCAGGTTTGAAAAAGAACAATGCCTACCAGCAATTTGACTAACTTAGAAGCTGGTTCGATATTACTACCAAACGCATCCCCCGTTACACCAAGATAACATCCCTAACTTCAGAATTCAGAACATTTCCTTTAGTTTTGGTTCTATTCTCTCAGAGGGACTGAGTACAAACAGTATATCATGGACCACAATTACCACCATCATTACTACCATTATTACAACCATACCCTTGCCTTTAGATCAACTTTTTAGACCGCGATTTTAGGAGCTTGCTATTGAGAGCATACTCAGTAGTATGTTAGAAAGATCATGTGAGTATTCGTTCCTGCAGTTTATTAACAATAAACCTTTTTAAATAGTGTTAGTGACCGTTGGTAGAAACGTACGTCCGCATATTTTCATATGCAAGGCGCAATGTATGCATATCTATACAATTGGTTGAAAAGAAAACTGCCCAGTTTGTCGTAGAAGATTGACCATGCAATCATTGAAAAACAGAAAATTACAAAATATGGTGTATATTGACCGTTGTGGACGGTAAAATGTAAATAATACATTTGAGGTTTGTAATGTGTATTTATGATGTAAATCAAATAAAACTTGACCTAATATTGAATCAATTATTTCGATTCCAGGATTTTAGTTGAAGAATATTTTTCTATCAAAGAATGATTAAAGTAATTTTATACTCAGCTTGATAATTTCACAAATTTTTAGTTTGCTAATTAATGTTAAATTTTGAATTGCTGTTTTTTAAATAATTTAAGAAAAAAGCACAGCATCGTAGTAATTGCTACCTGTGTAACCTGACTAATTTGCTGCACTTTATAATATGCAGATTTTTGATTCAGCTGCAGAATTGCAAAGTGGCTATTTAAACTCATTTTTTATGGAGGACGTTTCATTAGAAAAGTAGTAGTATTTTATCAATTTAAGTATTATTTTGGTATAAAATATATTATGGATTGTAGAATAAACCTGTTTGTCTTATTGCTGAGTCGCATGCTATTCGTATATAAAAGTAAAGTGTTTGATGCACGTGTAGCATTCTGAACCTTTAAACAATTCCTAACACCGAGTTTGCACATGTCGACCAACCCCAAAATACCGTCAATCTTGAAGTAAGCATTTAACCGTCTATAATTACGATAATTTTGTCACATACGGGATTACGGGAAGCATCTACCTTCGAAAAGAATCAGAGTGACGTTTAGATAAAATATTCAAACGACATATATTTTTCCCTGCGCAGTATAAAGAAGTTTTAAAATTTGTTTTTATCAGTCAATCTGGATGAGAAGCATAGATAATTCTATTGCTAGCCATAACAGCGATAAAACCCCCTCCCCCAACAATGATTGAGCTAAGATAAAAATAATCTCTGCTCCGGAAAAAACTGACCTTCAGCTAGAATTAGTAGCCCTATAAAGAAATAAAGCACAAGAAATGTCACACTTTCCCATTATCCTATCAGACATAACACTTCATAACAGGTGCATTTTATATTGTCCTTTTTTCCTTTACTACCATGTGCTAAACAGTTTAGAGGCTACCTAAGTGGCATATTTCATGTTGTTGACCGCAAACTTCTTCCATTGAGGTGAACAATGTTTTTACATGTTCATTTGCAACCCTCAGCAATGCATAACTATTAAATTAACTATTTACCCGTCACAAGTTCTATCAAATTCTTTGTTCTCACATTAATTAACAACTATTATAACCATTAAAAAGTTATCCAAGTTGCAGAAGAATATGTGAAAAGAGTTAAGTCTAGACACCTGTTCAGTAACAACAATGCTCATTAGTAACCGTCTAGATGTCGGTGCTCCCCCACTTCATTGTTGTTTTCTTATGGCGCTCATATTTTGTATGTCTAGCTTAGGGAAAGTAATATAAAGTAAATATAATTAGCATGGGTAAGTTGTACCGTGTTGGTTTGAAAATATGAACTTATGTTTAGTGGAATAAGGACCTAGCAGTTCAATGTGGATGGAAATACAGCTACCAATGCAACTTTGTAGCAGTTTTAATTTCAGAATTTTTTATTGTCACGTTTCTACAACGAAGCTCTGTCCAGAACAGGTAAAGAAGCTTATGTTACGTGATTATAAGAAATTAAGACGTCAGTAATTATTGTAAATATGCAACTGAACAATGATGTTTCACTCCGAAAATATTTATTCCGATAATCCCATAAATGATAAATTAAAAAGGGCGCAAGTTGGACCCAAACATGTTTAGGAAACTTCAGGGGATAACAGAACGTGATTTACCGGAATACAGTTAGCTGTTAGTATCTGACTATTTCAACAATACAACATTCCTGAAATCTGATTATCTGATAAATCTAATTATCTGGGATAAAGTCAAAAGTTAACTGAGTTTATCCACCCACCCTCCCATAATTCCTAACCCGACTTCTCCCATAGCTGTAGTTGTTTGGCATGTCAGAGAACGGATCCCAGAGCAACATGAGCGACCTGGAGGAGGAGGACTTCATGGACACTGAGGAGATCCCACCACGTGACATGTGGGTGGTTTGTGTGTTCGTTTGTTTGTTCCACGTAACAATGTGACATGTGGGTGGTTTGTTTGTACTTTGTTTGTTCCACGTGACAATGTGACATGTGGGTGGTTTGTGTGTTCGTTCGTTTGTTCCACGTGACAATGTGACATGTGGGTGGTTTGTGTGTTCGTTTGTTTGTTCCACGTAACAATGTGACATGTGGGTGGTTTGTTTGTACTTTGTTTGTTCCACGTGACAATGTGACATGTGGGTGGTTTGTGTGTTCGTTCGTTTGTTCCACGTAACAATGTGACATGTGTGTGGTTTGTGTGTTCGTTCGTTTGTTCCACGTGACAATGTGACATGTGGGTGGTTTGTGTGTTCGTTTGTTTGTTCCACGTGACAATGTGACATGTGGGTGGTTTGTGTGTTCGTTCGTTTGTTCCACGTAACAATGTGACATGTGGGTGGTTTGTGTGTTCGTTCGTTTGTTCCACGTAACAATGTGACATGTGGGTGGTTTGTGTGTTCGTTCGTTTGTTCCACGTAACAATGTGACATGTGTGTGGTTTGTGTGTTCGTTCGTTTGTTCCACGTGACAATGTGACATGTGGGTGGTTTGTGTGTTCGTTTGTTTGTTCCACGTGACAATGTGACATGTGGGTGGTTTGTGTGTTCGTTCGTTTGTTCCACGTGACAATGTGACATGTGGGTGGTTTGTGTGTTCGTTTGTTTGTTCCACGTAACAATGTGACATGTGGGTGGTTTGTGTGTTCGTTCGTTTGTTCCACGTAACAATGTGACATGTGTGTGGTTTGTGTGTTCGTTCGTTTGTTCCACGTGACAATGTGACATGTGGGTGGTTTGTGTGTTCGTTTGTTTGTTCCACGTGACAATGTGACATGTGGGTGGTTTGTGTGTTCGTTCGTTTGTTCCACGTAACAATGTGACATGTGGGTGGTTTGTGTGTTCGTTCGTTTGTTCCACGTAACAATGTGACATGTGGGTGGTTTGTGTGTTCGTTTGTTTGTTCCACGTGACAATGTGACATGTGGGTGGTTTGTGTGTTCGTTTGTTTGTTCCACGTAACAATGTGACATGTGGGTGGTTTGTGTGTTCGTTTGTTTGTTCCACGTAACAATGTGACATGTGGGTGGTTTGTGTGTTCGTTTGTTTGTCCGTTTGTTCGTTTGTTACACGTAACATGTAGATTGTAGATAGCTTGTCTTTGTTTGTTTATGTGTTTGTCGGAGTTCAAAAACCTCTGGCTCGAGACTTGTAGGTTTCTCTCTATAGGTTTGTTTGTGTGTGTTGTCTGTAAGAGTTTGAACTTGCACTATGTTGAATAACATACTGAACTTTATAGTGTAGTGCAACTAAGGGGTCGTTCACATATTACGTAACCAATACTTAAGCAATTTTTACCCCCTACCCCCTCCGTAATCAACTGTTATCAAGACCCAACCCCCCTCCCCCCCCCCCCCCCTGACAGCAATATTACGTAATATATGTGAACGACCCCTAACCATCATCGTACCACCCCTCTTAAAATCGTTATCACGCACTTTATGTATAAAACATTAATTTTACTATAATTTGTGTTGGATCTCCCCAAGTCGTTGTTGATTGGTTAATCACTAATTAATAATTGATACAATGGATTCGTTAAGTTCTAAAAAGCTATTGATTGATAATAAGCTTGACTCTCCAAGTTTAAATTTTTGATCCATTCTTCCTCTCACATGACCACTAAAACAAGCTTTGAGTAAACACCGCCCCTTAATTAAAGTTGTTTAACATTCTCAGCGTATCTTGTTTAATGTTTAAAACCACATATTTTTGTCTGCGATTAAGTTTATCTTAAGTGGTTTCTAATGTTGTTTTGGTGGCTTTACCTAATGCACAATTCTCTTTGCACCATGTATTTGATTAGATAGTTCTTTGGAAATCTCTGTTGAACTAGACTTGTAACCTTTACGATTAGATCTGGTTGCAGTTAAAATCATGATCTTGAAAATGATCTGCTGAAATAAAAATGTTAATAAATATTAGAGCTCTCCATATTTCCGATTCCCCAAGTTAATAAGTTGACGTTTAAAGTCACCAAAATATTCACATGCAAGCTGCCAAATTTGGAATAATGTTCCCATTGATCGTTGCGGGTAGCATTTGAGAGAGAGAGAGCATGACGTTTTAACATTTTAAAGCGCTCCAACCAAGCACAGAACAGAAGATCTGAAGTTCCTGTTATCTGGCAAGTGCGCCCCCCTGTTATCTGGCAAGTGCGCCCCCTTGTTATCTGGCAAGTGCGCCCCCTTGTTATCTGGCAAGTGCGCCCCCCTTATCTGGCAAGTGCGCCCCCTCACTTCTGATGTTATCTGGCAAGTGCGCCCTCCTTATCTGGCAAGTGCGCCCCCCTGTTATCTGGCAAGTGCGCCCCCTCACTTCTGGCAAGTGCGCCCCCCTGTTATCTGGCAAGTGCGCCCCCTCACTTCTGGCAAGTGCGCCCCCCTGTTATCTGGCAAGTGCGCCCCCCTGTTATCTGGCAAGTGCGCCCCCTCACTTCTGATGTTATCTGGCAAGTGCGCCCCCTCACTTCTGGTGTTATCTGGCAAGTGCGCCCCCCTGTTATCTGGCAAGTGCGCCCCCCTTATCTGGCAAGTGCGCCCCCCTCACTTCTGATGTTATCTGGCAAGTGCGCCCCCCTGTTATCTGGCAAGTGCGCCCCCCTGTTATCTGGCAAGTGCGCCCCCCTGTTATCTGGCAAGTGCGCCCCCCTGTTATCTGGCAAGTGCGCCCCCTCACTTCTGATGTAATCACTGGTCCCTCCCAGTGCACAATATTTACTTATCACTGCACACGTCTCTCCTGACAATAGCTCGTGGTCTCCATTAAATCATGCGAAAACATGACCCGTTGTATTGGTTTTTATTGGCCCGTTAAACATATTATATTAAACGTGACGTGTCGGGATGGTGTCAGAAAGCTGCTGCGCTCTATTGACATGACAAGCATTCAGTTCTCCTCACTGACTTTTAGCTGGACAACATGCTGAGCACAGAAATAATCATATTCATTCTTTCAATCGTGATCCTTTGTCTCAAATTTGTGATGATTTTAAATCTCGAACTATTGTTCCCCAATATCATCGTTTAGTGTAAATCTTAAAATCGATTGTTGCTTTGATTGAAACTTGTGGTTTTGCACCATTTAATGATCGATATATTGCAGCTGTATAATATGTATGAACATTGAACGCATTTTTAATCAACTTTGTCAGTTTAATACCGTCAGCGACTCGAGGAATATTGCCATTTCACATGACTTGGTGTGATGATGAACAGTGCCTACAGTTTAACATTTGTCACATTTATGCAAGTAATAGAGTTCTAGTGATATAGTGCTGTATTCTCTGAAGTGTATGACATAATATCGGTTATAGTTCCAAGAATGGGTGTAGTAAGGGTCCAGGTTGCTCCTGGGGTACACAAAACATATCATACTGCTGACATCGACCCAAAGTTACTTCAAACTGTTAGGTAGTTAATTATGCTTTTTTGAATATGTAACGATAATATTGTTATATAATATATATATAATGAAAAATTTGCATATAATGTTGAGAATTTGAGTATAAGAATTTAATAGTTGTTTAATACCGTATAATTTAAAAGGCGATATTTAACTTGGAGAACAATTAAATTGAAACAATAATTAGAAATATAACATTTATCATAACATTCCACAATCGGATTCATGATATTAGCTAATACTAATAGCTCATATTTTGTACATGAGTTAATTTTGGGATAATAGTCGAAGTAGATGATATCTAATTATAGATATCGGACACACAATACTAAAAAGATAATGATATGCGTTTACTCACTCTGTCACCACACTTAATGTATGTCATTATAAGTATGTCGTTATTAGTGTCGTTACACTATAAGTTATACACAACAATTACTGTTGTTTGATGTAATCCTATGATATTTGTTGTATGTGGTATTTGATGTTGTTTGTTGCATAATATCCTATAATATGTTGTACTAACAATGATCCTAGACTCCTAATAACCGATATAATAGTACAATCTTAAAACTACTGTTTCTGTTTCACTATCGGGCTAACATCAGTCTATACCTTCAGTGAGAAAGAAGCTGAAGATGCAAAGAACACAGGAAATAATTTCTACAAACAGAAAGATTACTTCAAAGCGATTAAGTTTTATACCAATGCTATAAACCTACTGCCAGATAAGGCCGCTTATTACGGTAACAGAGCTGCTGCCTACATGATGATATCCAACTACACTAATGCACTGGAAGATTCTGTGAAGTCAGTCGAGATGGATCCTAACTTTTTCAAGGTGAGCAGTTATTTTATAAAGGAGATTAATTTACTGCAGTAGGGATAGTAGGGTGGCAGGGCCAGGGTTACTCAATGCAACATTTCACCACTTTGCATCATTTTAAGAAACTCTTGGTATTTTCGCGGGTTTTCTAGCGATTATCAAGATATTTAAAAGTTAGAGTCCGACTGGGTGGTATTTTAGGATCAGATGGGTGGTTTTTAGACAGATATTCACAACAGAATCTAGTCCGATGTTTTCCACTGTAGTTTGTGGACAGTCTGGAGATGCCGGACTGTCTGCTCCTTTTCTCACGAGCTGTCACCTCACACTAAACAACAAGCACACCTGACCCTCTCTTTCTATCTTTCAGGGCGGATTACGGATGATCAAGTGCTACATCGCACTTGGTAACTTGACAGCCGCTTCTCGTGCTCTACAAGACCTCAAATCACGTGACCCCAATAACAGCACATCTTATGCCAGCGAGAATACTAACATCAACCGACTAAGAGATCTGGAAGCAAATGCTGACAAGGATATGAACAAAAGTGACTTTAGGAGGGTAAGTCGGCTTATGAGGACTTGTTCTATTAAATGGAAATGTTGAATAACCAAGTTTAGCTCGTTAACTAACTTCAACATAGACCCTTACCCAAACACGCCTTCGATAACTAACACCTGATATCTGAACTACTTCCTTATATCATATTCATATAGACATGTATATGCCACTTGATCGAACTAGTTTTCTTACCATAACTCACTTTGCCTTCCATTTTACCTTTACACGTTCTATTTTTAGAATAATGAGAGATTGCTCGCATTCTTAAAACCATCATGAGAATCACAATATTGTTTTAGTGTTTTGTTAATTTATAAATTAAGCCCCTTTTTACGTTAATATTCCACCAGGTTGTTTACGTGATGGATAGAGCGCTAGAAATGGCACCCGCTTGTGTCAACTACAAGACCAAACGAGCGGAGTGTCTAGCGTTACTCGGTCGCTACAATGAAGCTCAAGAAGCGTCAAAGTATGATAACAGTTGATTGATTTGCTATTATTCAATCGCATCTTTTGTCGAATTATTGTGAAATTTATGCAATATTCAGTGGCAATCTAACATGCTCTTGTTCACGCGATTTAATTTGTCGTTAACTTTACGTATATTATATTTTCAGTGAAATGTTGCGAGCAAACAGTCTGAACGCTGGAGCACTGTATGTTAAAGGACTGTGTCTGTTTTATCAGGTTTGTGCTCGTGAAAACTCCTTAAAGAATCGCAGATATGTTTGCGTTTCATTCCTTAACTTTAACTATAGTCTAGATAGACTTGCTAATGACATGATGGCTTTGCATTTCATTCTTCAACTAAAGCCAAACCCTAAATTGACTCCCTCATGAATTAATGAAGGATTACTGATGTTTCACGGTTGCTTAAGATGACTTCAACCCGAAATTGTTGATGTTCACATTATCGTCACTTAAATTATTATGAGAGGTCATCTGATATATCGAATGTGATGTCATCTAATGGTCACATGGCGAGTCAGCAGAGTAAACAGTAGATGAAAAGACGCGCATTTAAGCTGCTAACAACGCCATGGCGCGCACAGTCTTCACCTCGTATCTAGTGAAAGTATGCCATCATCACATAAGCCTCACGAGCGATCGCGCTGCAATTATCATAGAATTCACTCTACGTCGCTATAACAGCCTACGTCTGTGATGATAAAATTGTCTGCTATAACAACTTTTTTGTTTTGTTTACCATCGACTTAGTTATATTATTATTAGGAATAACACCCATTTACACAAACCATCTCCTAGGATCATCTCGACAAAGCCAGACAGCATTTCCTGCAAGTTTTACGAGTAGACCCAGATCATGGTAAAGCTCGTCTTGCCGTCAAAGTAAGTTCGGTGTCAAACGAATTGATTATCCGCCATATTTGTATTTAGGTGTTTAGCGGGTAAAGCTTGCGAAGTATGGAGCCCGGAAGTCTGGTCTGTTTGTTCAACTACAGTCTAATTGCGCGGCTCTTGTAACACAACATTGTTTGTCAGGAAGTAAAGGAGCTGGAGAGCACCAAACAAAAGGGTAACGCGGCCTTCACTAGCGGTAAAAACGAGGAGGCGCTCAAGTTATACAGAGCAGCCTTGTTGATATGCCCTAACAATAAACTTACCAACGCCAAATTACACGCCAACATTGCAGCTGTTTATATTAAACTGCGTAACTATGAAGAGGCAGTCAAGGTGAGTTTAATTTAGAGCATATAGACGATAGGATTATTTCTGTTGGTCCTTCCTTTCCACTGACGATCTTAGGACTATCAAAAGCAGCGAGGAATAAAAATGTTTAAATCTTCAGAAATAATTGTGTCCCTTAATACGAGAAACATTGTACCAATGCAAACGTAATGTTTAATAAACCACCAGGCTTGTACTGCTGCTATTAAACTAGACGACGGGTACGTTAAGGCGTATGCTCGGCGGATAGTGTGTTATCAAGAACTTGAGCAACACGAAGATGCCGTCAGGGATGCAGAGAAAATGCATAAAATGGAGCACAGTAGAGAGTCTAAACAGAGGCTCAGGGACGCTAATATTAAACTGAAGATGTCTAAAAGGAAAGATTATTACAAGATACTGGCCTGTAGTAAATCAGCCAATATGGACGAAATAAAGAAAGCTTACAAAAAAGCAGCATTGAAACACCATCCAGATAGACACAGTCATGGTACAGAGGAAGAGAAAGCTACAGCTGAGAAGCAGTTTAAAGAGGTAAATGGTTCTGTTTTGATTATTTTATGTTAATATATTTTTCTGATATATCTTATGGGCTAATTTAACAATCGATAACATTATCGGATATAAACATTGAATTGTGAACTATTAAGATGCAGATATTTTTTATTTCTGGCTTTTTTAATCTTATCTATGAAAGAAAGCTTGAGAATTAGTTGTAAGCTGACATAAGTCCTCAACTCCTAGCTGTGTTCTTTATCTCTAGGTGGGAGAAGCATATGCAGTGTTATCAGATCCTAAAAAGAAACTAAGGTACGATAATGGAGAAGATCTTGATGACCCTATGGGTGGCATGCACCACGGTAAGCATTCATACTGTTTTCATCAAGGATTTCCTCATCAAGGATTTCCTTTCTCAGTATAAACCTAAAACATCCACTGATCCACGGTAAGCACACATACTTTTCTCGTTAAGGATTTGCTTTCTCAATTTAATTGTCAATGCGTAATAATTTAGTCTTTTTTCATACATTACCTTAATCGAAGCTCAATACTCTCTTTGCAGACGTGGACCCTACGCAGATATTCCAGACCTTCTTCGGGGGTGCAGGGGGTGGTGGCCCTCATCAACAGTTCTTTAATGGTGGTTTCCCCCACGGAGCACGAGGGGCTGACCCTGGTTTTACCTTTTCATTCGGATAAAACCTCCGGGACCTCCACTAGTTGATGTATCGTGATAAGGCCTGTTCTCTGCGCTACCAAACAACGTGGAACACCATCTACTGCTTATAATCAACTCCCGAATTAAACCTCCATTTTTCGAGGAGTTTTTATCTGAGAGACTAGTGACCCCTTTTGTTAATGTATTTTAGGACACTCTAGATTTGAAGGAAATTTCAGACAAGGCATGTTTACCACATCATAATCTTATTAAACGAGAAGCTTAAAGTTTTAAAATAGATACATTCAAATTGTTTTGAAAAATTTTGTTTTTCTAAAATAGGATTAGCCTTAGGAGCTAAAGAGCAGTTGCTAATAAAATATTTCTAGAGTTTATTTTTACAGGCTCAGATCGTCGATTTTCTCGGATTTAGAGGTACTTTTTGTAAAGAGTGCGGTTTGATTTGATCAGTAATTACCAATCTCTGTTCGATATTCAGGTTCTGGTTTAATCTGTTTGAAAAAGTCGTTTGAGAATTGTCAACCTGCAATCTGCTTTAGCATGCTGAATCTGCAACTTATTTCCATTTCCGGCCCTATTAGTCGTCAGTATTGCCACTTTAAAATTAAATCAAAGTTCTAAACAAGGGATAGTTAAAAAAACAACGCCCAAGTCTAATCTTTCCCTAAAATGAAAACTAAAAATCAAAAACTTCATTGCAATTCCCGCCAATATCTCTTGTCATACGCTAAATTACGGAGATAATGCAGGTCAAAGATATTATTCAAATAAATATTTCTTTTACATAAATCATGCACAATCAGCGAGAATAGATTGCTTTGGGGTCTTCCTCTTCTCCCTGGTGAGTCCAGTGTATTGATGGCAAAAATGAGGGAAGAAAACGCTGGTCCTTCAAAAGGACCCCGCAAAACATGTCCTAACATTCTCCACCGACTACGGGCCACTTTTTCTGACAATGGTTCAGCATTGCAGCGTTTATACAAGTTTTTGTTGGAGATGACTCCTGGGTACTTTATATTCAAATAGTGCTTTAAA
This sequence comes from Bolinopsis microptera, assembly GCF_026151205.1. Classification (NCBI taxonomy): domain Eukaryota; kingdom Metazoa; phylum Ctenophora; class Tentaculata; order Lobata; family Bolinopsidae; genus Bolinopsis; species Bolinopsis microptera. The sequence continues at coordinate 25,186,918 of NC_087072.1, forward strand.
ACTTTAAAAAGTTTGGAAATTTGCCGTGAACCTGTCAAACTATTGGGGTTATGATACACTCTTCACTGGACTATTAGGGATATATTAGGGAGTAAGGGAGCGTTCACATATGACATCAGCAGCCGAGGGGGAGGGGTGGGGTTTGGAAATGCTGACGGGGGAGGGGGTCTGAGCCTTGCTGACGTCAGCAAAAATACGTGAATTTTGGCAAAAATTGTTGTTTCAGAATTCAGATCAATTTTATTAACAATAAGACTTCGCTAGTTTCTTTAATATTAGTACTTCGGTGAACTGAACTCTGTTGGCCAACTGTTTATAATCAGTTACACTAAATTTCCCTGCTTACACCCCCGTCAGCATTTCGGTATCCGGTATGTATTCTGTATTCACTTTCAGTAAGGGGGTTAAGACATCACTGGGGGGGGGGAGGGGTTAAATTGGCAAAAATCTTGCTGCGATGTCATATGTGAACGCTCCCTTGGCCTTACGTGACTAAGTTTAACACGTTCTCTAGATAGTTCTGACGGGCAATTTAAAACTCTGACCCGAACCCTATACTACTAGTACAATTACTCTAGTGTCTGTTAAAACCCTGACCCTATCAAGAAGTTGATCACGTGATCGAAACATTGTAGGTTTATAGGCTATTACTAATTCGCTTGCCCAAAAATTATCATGTGACTTTGGTTTTTATGGTTTTGTTGCCGAACAAAACCAAAAAAAGTTTTACATAAGCCCTAACCATAATCCTGAAGCTATCTATAACCACAACCCTGTATCACGTCGTGAGTCGTGACCTTGACGGATTAGATGTTACTCGTCTAAATTTCTTCGAAGTAGCGCGCGCCGCTTTCTTCTCGAAATGGCCCGATGGAAGTGCTACGAAGTAGCGCGCGCCGGGCCAGACCATTAACAATGGTCAAGTCGTGACCCGGATGATGATAAATCACTCTACACTCGGCTGTCACGTGACTTTTTCAACCCGTTCTCTAGCTGGTTCTGAACGACTTTTCGAAACCCTAACCCTCTATATTCCCATGAAAAGTTACCGGCTGGTGGTGGTACTAGAGTTGGTTTAATTTAAACAGACGGCTTGACCTCGCGCGCGACAAAAAGCATGATTTGCACGCGTGGCGTATTCCAATGTTCAGGCAGCTACCACGTGACACAATTCAGCCAACCAGAGCACAGGAATCCGCAAAGTTAAAGTTGCAAACTTTTGATCGGCCCGAAAGGGGACTTTTCTGGAGATTTTGATATAACTCAACAATTACGTTGTCTTGAATTTTCCTCCTGGAGAGGTAACGTTACTTTTAAAAGAGGAACATGTTACAAAAAACCGGAAGTCTCCAACTCTTTTACTTTCAAAGTTAAGCCCCATCCGGTCAGGGTTCCTGGGTGTAGCTGGCTGACGCCGAATAGGGTGTTTTGGCCGTTCTAACTTAAGACTTTTAAGAATTAAAGCAGCCGTATTGATCTTCCAAACCTACAACTTTTAAGGGCTAGAATTCGCTGTATTTTGCCGTTAAAACACAACTTGAATTGTTTAACTTCATGATTGGGCCGTAGTTCAAAAGCAAATTGGCAAGAAGTGGTGCTCACGGTCTCACTTAACGTCACTAGTGTTCGTTAAGTGTTCGGCATTTAATAGCCCTAATTGGTTACTTCGAATTAATCTGATCCCAACCCTAACCCTAACCCAATCCTTAACAAAAGCATATGCTGTAACTTTGATTGACGATGGTCGATGTCAATCCGTCGAGATCGTTGCTCTGCTTCGCAGAGCAACGATCGACGACGGAAGCAAGAATGCTAGTTCGCGCGGCGCGTCGAAGCGGCGCGTCGAAGCGGCGCGTCGAAGCGGCGAAGTCCTCCAAACTGTAACTGTAACCAAAACCCTAACGAGAAATTAGACTAACTTCCTTATTGCTTATACGATCATATCACGTGATCGAGACAGTTTTTCGCCAATATCTCGTCAGGGGAGCATTTTTAAACCCTATGTCATGGGGGTGATTCGGTATCAGCGTCCAAAAATACATGGATTGAAGTTAGTTGTTAGTTTCAACTTTCGGGGGCCCTTTTAGAACAATTTCGAAAATCGACTGTAGAGTGATTTAGCACGCGCGGCGAACATTTCGCAAAAACATTTCGCAAAAAAACCGGAAGTCTCCAGCTCTTTTACTTTTGAAGTTATGCCCTGGCCAGTAAGGTTTCCTGGGCATTGTTAATGCAAATGGATTATTAAAATTGCATTAGCGCGCATTTGGCATTGCAGCTAGTAACTTTTTTAAAACTTCATGAATCGAGATCAAATCTTTTGCAATGCAAATGCTTACTGGGCCGCGCTCAGCCTGTCATTCCGCCGAATCTCTATCTCTATATGTTAATGAACATAATAGCCCATGAGGTCCCCAGGTAATACAAATGCTTGTATTCAGAATCAATATATGTACTATTACTAGTACTACTATTATACAAATCACTTTAAGGATATTTTGAAAGAGTATCGATCCGGTATTATATCGAATAACTGATAACATGCTTAAAAACGCTATTGTCTAATTTCCCCGTGAAAATCACAACAATATAATAGTGTAAGTAGCTTTTGTTGATGTGCCTCGAAAGTTGTAGCGCGATGCACTACTGGGTCGCGCGCGCATCCAATAATGCAGATCGGCGAGATGCGAAGGATCGAAATCGTGAATCAACCTCGAAAGTGATCTTAAACGATTCCTCGCCTCGTTCAATTTTGCTTTCAACATGAACACGTCAACTCAGTGCTGAGTGCAGAATCAAGCAAGTTATAGACATATATTTCATACGTATCATTCACTATCAAATTGGATGTGCTTTCGGTGGATTATATGACATATATAATTATAATTATATAGCGCGGGCCCTTTATACTATTACTAATTCGTTCGCGTCCAAAAATTATCACGTGAACTGCAACTTTAGTTTTTATGAACAAAACAGTTTTACATAAACTTATATAATCCTAATAACTCTAACTCGGCCAGGTAGCGCAGTTGGTTAGAACGCCTGTCTTACAATCGTTAGGTTGCGAGTTCGAAACCCACTGACTGCCTGGTCGTGGGGTGAGCGTCGTCGACGTTCAGCTAAGGATCATGAGTGGTCTATGCAGCCCCCCGGTCTACTCAGCCGAATACTCGAGAAATCGGGTGTGAGGGTTAAATGAGGAGCTGCACATTGCAGCAAAGTCTCGGACGAAGAAAGTATGGTACACACTACCTTAACTGTCACTGGCCAAAAAGATCCTTCGGCTTCCTGTAATTGGCTGGTTGCACTCGTGTAACATTGTGGCTGTTGGAATACACCGAAGTAAAATAAGTGTCTAGATTAACTAAACCCCGAAGCTATCCATAACATTAACAATTCGGTAAATTGGGGTTTTTTGCTGAAGTTTCGGTAAATATTCGGATTGATCATGATCGAAGTTCGGTATTTTGTTAAATTATATTTTGTCAACTGAATCGATTCGGAGATTTCATATTGATTCGGTACTCCGCTTTCTCGAAAAAAGATTCGAAAACGTTTGATACTTCTTTCATGTTATTGTCAAGAACTTCCACTAATTTAATCAATTTTATTCTAAGCAACGTTGAACGTGTACACCGTTTAAACCTGCCTAACGAGCCCAGCTGTGACTTCAGACTTGAGAAATGTGACGGGATTGAAAAAATATTCTTCAATTTATAATCCGTTTTCACACGTTTAGAACTTTGTGGTGACATTGATCATGATTTTAAAAAGTTATGTATATATATATATGTGTATATAAGTGAAAAACAATAAAGGACAAGGCCTCTGCAGCAGCAGGTGTCAGGTGTGCCCATAAATCCTTTCAGAGACGCTCTAAATCTAACAAGACTGAAAAAACGGCCCGACACCTTTAGTAGACACTAATAATTCAATTAGTGGTGAGACATTTACCACTTAAGAGGTATAAATACACAGTTCACCATCTAGTCGACACCAAACTGCAAAGTTTAATCCGACCAAACAACAATGAAGACTGTAATGATCCTGTTCGCTGTGCTGGCCTGCATTATGGCCGAAGAGAAGATGGTGAATCTGGCTGCCAAAGACCCTAAAGTCCTTCAGGCTCTGTTCAAAAACTTCCAGCACTCTGAAGACCGACACTACGCTAACGCTGGAGAGGCTAGACTGAGGCTCAAGAACTTCAGGAAGTTTGTTGGCAAGATGGCTGAAGCCAACGATGAACCCGACGGAGTTGACTATGGAGTTACCTTCTTTGCTGATCTGACAGAAGCTGAATCCCAGCAATACTACGGATTCGCCAACAAAACCCATGGCGCCGTGGAGGAGGAACTAGAGGCACCAGCACCTGAGGAGCCAGCTGGCCTGACTGCATGGGGATCCTCTGCTAACCACAGGGGCAGATACAACAATGCTAAACACCAGGGAAGTTGTGGCAGTTGCTGGGCTTTCACCACCATTGGCATGCTCGAGGGATGGTCTCAAATCAAAACTGGACGCAAATACCACCTATCTGAACAGCAAGTTCTCGATTGTTCGGGAAGGAGCAACGACTGTGGTGGTGGCTGGTACTACGAAGCTTTGGGATACATCAAGAACAACAGACATCTTGCAGCAAGCAACGACTACAGGTACCAAACACGCAAGGGCTCCTGCAGACGGACCAGCTATAAAAACAGTCTACCCTTCTCCATCACTGGAGTCTACAAGGCCCGGGGTGATGCGGACATGGCTGCTCGACTCAACAGCGGTCCTCTCGGAGTTGCCATGGACTTCAGGAACATCAAGATTAGGGGATATTACAGCGGAATATGGACCAACACTAACTGCAGACAGTGGCCCAACCACGCCATCACACTGGTAGGATACGCCAGCAACTACTGGGACATCAGGAACAGTTGGGGTACTGGATGGGGAGATCGTGGTTACTTCAAGATTACCCGAAGTGTCCAGAATGTTTGCATGATTGCCAGCAATCCTTACTTCATCACCGCTTCAGGCAGCAGTGGAGAAGAAAAAGAAGAATAGATATTCGGCAGATGTCTTTGATAATTCATAACCATATCTTTAAATTTTTTCAAACATAAATGATGCACTATTCCATGTCTTATTTTTGTTCAGGAGGAGAATAATACAATTCAAATCTTGATACTTTAACTGGGCTATGCAATTTGTCAACAACCAATTTCAAATTAAGAAAAGATACTGTGAGTGTGCCACTGCTTCTTAGCAAACCAGAGCTGCCCTTCTAAGCATCTTACAGTTTTTAATACTATTCAGGATCACTGAGGTGCAACTGAAACTGCTTTTCGGCAGTTTCATTCTAGTTTAATAGTTTCCGGAAGCTTGCCACGTTTTCGGATCAAAGAAGAGAGATGCACTGATCAGCTAGTCTTTGAAATAAAAAGTCTTCATACAACAATTGATTGTAACAATTCAAATTTCATTTCCATAACAGGTAAAATATCCAGTATCATACCCCTTCATTTAAACATTTAACATTAACATACCTAATATCGGAAAAAATATAGGCGCGATGGCAATACACAATATAACAGAAAATAATTTTTCCCAAAATGTTTTTTTTCAAACTTTCTGTTCGATATTTTCGAATATGTCAAGGGTCATAATTTGTCTACGAATTATTTTTACCACGTCTACATTATTCCCGACAAAAGGCAAGATGCTGCATTAAATCTTCTGTAAAACTACATTAACTAGTTCACAACACAAGCTTACAAATAAAAAATGTAAAATAAATTTTGTATGTCAAAAAATTAGAATATCGTAGTCGATTCAATTGTTTACCCCTTCAGCTTCATACATAATTTCTAAACTTACTCAAATTTGAAAGTATCACTGTCTAAAACTGAGTTAACTTAACTATCTATAGTAGAGACAAAATATAAAATAACAAAGTCATGAACAGCTATCATCGAGCATGTAAATCAGAAGTTAGAATCTCTGAAATTGTGGAAAAAAAAGATTAATAAATTAGAATATTTTAAGTTGAAAGAAACCCCAATCACCTTCACTGTTTTAAGAAACTTAAACCACCTCAAGCCAACATAAGATAATAAAATGAATAAAAATTGGGCAATAAAAATTAAACATATGCATAATTACCTATTTACCAAGTAGAAAATGTTCAACATTAAAACTGTTATATTCCAGCTTACAGTTCTACAAAAATACAACCAGTGAAAAAAATACAGCACCACCTTCAACTTCTGTTTCTCAAGTCCTTTGGGAAAGTTGTGTTTTTTCCGATGTACACATAGGGTAAGTTCCAGTTGAAAACAGGTAATTTTAGAGTAAAACAGGCCTGACAAGCGGCTCCTTGTTCGGAAAGCCATTTCTTTTCAAATCCTCGCGGAGCCTGGTAGATTACCCCTGAAATGTGTTCAGTTAATAAAGTAGGTGATAACACGAGCACAGGTTATACAAACATAGGTTTAGGATGATAGGATTGCAATATTTGTAAAATTTTGTGTTCGAAAAATCAAAATAGAGAAGTGCTGAACTGACAAGGCAAAGAAAATAAAAATCAGTCACTAATATCTAGCACACAGATGGATTGTGATATGACACGATTGGTTAACAGTTGATTGGCAGATTAAATCCGCACAAACGTACCATCAACAGTAACTTCTCCCCACCAATTCTCCTCAACCTTTCTACTAGAGAACACAGCCCCAGGACACTGTCCCAACAAACTCTGCTTGTAATCCAGTTCCTCTTGCCTCCACCCAGATAGCCCCGGAACTGGGACACAAAGTTTCTCACAGCACGCTTCAAAGCAGGACACTAGAGCCTGGTCCACACTTTGAGAGCCCCTACTCTTGTGTAACAGGTTCCCGTGGAGTGTTGCAGTGAGTTGTACTCTGTTGGTTTTGATGACAAGGTGGTAAATTGGCGGGAAGAACCCTCTCAGTTTGCACATGAAATGCAGCATTTTGGCGTAGAAATTAGTCTGTTGTTTGAACTTTCTGCAGGAGGCTTTAGACCCCAGCGCGGATCTGATACTCCCTGCAGCCAGCTGCGCGGCTTCAGTCTGAGTAACTCCCTCTCCGACACCACTGAAACTCTCCTCAACAGTTACCACACAGCACCAGGGTGATATAAAGTCGTCAGGACGATGCTGGACAACTAACACTGGGTGAGACAGACCCTCGTTGTCACATAGCGTAGAAACTGGTTTTAGGATATGGCCTATCTTCATTTTATTTACAGCAGCTTGGGATTGTGTAAGTTTGAGGTGAGTGGGTGCCTTAGAGCTTACCTGAGCGTTAGGGTCATCTTCATCGTCCTCACTGTCGTCAGACTGGATTCCAAAGTTGTAGCTGCTGAGCTTGGACGAGATATTCTGCAGTTCTATTTCGTAGTCTGGAGAGTTGTGCATTTCTGGAACTGCGGATGAAGCAGCTATCGTGTGCAATTGTGGAGTGTGAAACTGGTCTTCTGAAGAGGTAGTGCAGTTTAAGAGCGAGGGACAGGGTTGAGATGTAGAAGAGAGTGAGGGCTCGATGACAATTTGCTGGACTGGAGTCAAGAGTGGAGCTTCACTTTGACTTAGAGGTTGCTGGGCTGAATGCAAGGAAGTGGCTTCTTCAGACATTATCGGTTCCTGACCTCCCGATGAGGAAAAGGCCTGTTCTGATGGAGAATTCCATAAATTGGCAGTTGCATTATCTAAGCTGGAAGGAGGTGGAGCTGATGATGTTACACTCAGTGCATTTTGATCGGATGATTGAGAAGAGCCTCCAAGTGGGACGTAATTTCCAGCCTGCTCGTCTATAACGATATCATCCAGCATTGAAGGAATAGAGGGCAAAGAAGGGAGATCCAGTAAGGACAAATCATCATCGTCATCAGAGCTGTCATCAGAACAGTCATCACTATCAATCAAGACGTGAGAATTACTGACACTTGGTTTCTTCAGAACCTTTTTCGTTTTCTCACCTTCTTTCTGACTCCCTTTATAAGTATTCCCGAGAGTCGCGTCCGGTTCATTCCAACTGCCGAGACTCTGAACACCATCCTCACTATCCTTTACCATGGCTGCCTTGACTTCATCTTCTCCCGGGTCCTTTTGGGTACACGACCGATTCTTCCGCTCCTTACTGTAAGTGTAATCAATGTCCTTACTTCTACCCCTGCCAGAGCTTTTACCTCTGCCTGCTGACTGCTTCCTCTTGTAAGAGTCAGGCCGGTTGATGGCACTAGTTCCGCTATTATTTATAGGAGCCGGTTGTCTGATGGTTAAGTCGTGTCCCCTGATCTGAGGAGCCTGGTGTCTTGCAGGAGGACCTCCAGCAGGCTGATTCCTCGGAACTAACGGTCCTGTATAACCTGTGTCAGAACAGCCGTACGCTTTGTTAGTGTAAGGGTCAATACCAGTGAGACGTATCGGAGGGCGAGCAACAGGAGGTCTGTACTCGTGAACAGGTGGATGTTGGCCTCTCGGTGCGTTGTTAAAAGGCTGGCGAGATTGATGTTGGCCTCTCGGTGCGTTGTTAAAAGGCTGGCGAGGTGGATGTTGGTCTCTCGGTGCGTTGTTAAAAGGCTGGCGAGGTGGATGTTGGTCTCTCGGTGCGTTGTTAAAAGGCTGGCGAGGTGGATGTTGGCCTTTTTGGCCGTTGTTGAAATGTTGGCGAGGTGGATGTTGGTCTCTCGGTGCGTTGTTAAAAGGCTGGCGAGGTGGATGTTGGTCTCTCGGTGCGTTGTTAAAAGGTTGGCGAGGTGGATGTTGGCCCCTCGGTGCGTTGTTGAAATGTTGGCGAGGTGGATGTTGGTCTCTTGGGCTATCTTCGTACGGCTGAGGGTAATTTTGAGGGGGTGGGCGTGGGGGCAAGTTGTCATTACAAGGCATACGAATTGCATGAGCACCATCGTGGGAGAAGGGAGGGTAGTTGGGGTTAGTAAACCCTTGGTTGGGAGGAGCAGGATATCTTGTACCATCATTGGGTTGAGACTGCCGAGTAGGAGGTCCTTGCTGCCCAGATTTGGGCTGGTCTCTGTAATAATTCTGCCTTGAATCCAAGTGATTTCGCAAATCTTCTCTATTATTATGATTGTTTCTATTATTAGGAGGTTGATCAGAGTTCTGTTTATTGGTATCCTGGTCCTTGTATCTGATATCCTGACAAGCAAACTGAGGCTCCACATTCGCTGGTTTGAGATTGGGTTTTTGGTTTTGCTGAGGGGGCTTGTCGACAAACGGTTGGACGGGATTTGTTGGCTTGTTCCAGTTTGGCTGGACTGCTTTGTAGCACACCATCTGAAATTAGTACTCGTGTTATTTACCGAGAAGAACAATATTTCAGTTACATTATGTGACAAAAATGGCCGCAAAACTATGGAAAAATATACCGCGGACTGACCATAAAGTTCGACATATTTCAATGTTTCAATGAGATGGAAACACTGACAGGAGGCCCCATTTTTGGGCATTTGCTTTTTGTACTTACCGATTTAATCTTACCACCCTTCTCAAGAAACTCTAGAGTCTCCTGCAGCTGGATTTGCTTGACTTCAGGTAACATGCACTGTAGATCTAACAGTGTTCTTTTGTCAGCTAGGCACTCTAAAACCTACCAGAATTATTGTTAGCTTCATTGATAATATCTTGTTACATGATAGATATTAACTGGATAATAATATGCATTATGAAGAAACATTATTATATACATTATGTTACTATTGGGGTATTTGATCTGAGAGAGGTTCCAAAACTAATGTTTTGATCTAAAGATGTAAAGTATGATCCGCACAGCTTTTGAGAGTATGCTGGTGTTTTCTGGTGTAACATTCCAATTACCTTTTCACATTCCAATTACCTTTTCACTGATGTGTTGCCGCTTCATGTTGGGCTTATTACTGAATATCTTTAGATGCCACGCCGAATTGTGGTATACCACCTGTATTGCAATGGGATTAACAATAAGAAAGGAAAGAAGTAAAATGAAAGTTATCCAGCTTTTAATGGTTCAAAATTAAGGAAGCAGCGTTTTTAGGTGCTAATGTAAACATTTATTTCTAATTTCCTTAACAGGAAATTGTACGAAAAAGTGGACCTTATTATCCTTCTTCAACATCTCCAGGTAATTCTTGAGAGTTTCTAGAGGAAGGTTTGTCATGGTGACCAATACACTGATATGAGCATGTCCCCCAGCAGCAGCCAAGGATTTCAGTATATCATCGCTCATCTTGTTTATATTACCTTCTAGTGAGATCGGTACGGTGGTTATACTAGGGTTAATATAATGGTTATACTAGGGTTAGCGAAATACTGAGCATTATTGAGCGAGATATTTGTTGATAATTTGTCGACTCCACGTTCTAATTTGTGAACAGTGGTTATTTGTGATTGTAAGTATCAAGGAAACAAAATAATGAAAAGTCTGTTATGGCGCCAATCGTTTGACATAAGGGTCAATGCTTTAACAATGTTTAAGAGGTATCAAAATACAAAATAATAATTTAAGACAATACGTTAGAGTCACCATAACTCTTATAATATGAAGTTTGCTACTTCACAGCTCTAAATATCTTAAACTCAAACCGATAGCTTGAATTTTGCAACTATTATATACAGTTCAAGCACGTGATCGAATCCTCAAAAACTCTCAATATAACTTAAATGGAAATTGATAAAACTGGTCATTTTCAGAATTTCTGCCTATCTCGCCTTTTCTCATAAACGTCCTCAAATCTCTCAGAAGGATCGATCACACTATTATCATAGATCTCAGAACCAAGATCTGTTCTGTCGCCTAGAAAAGTGGGATAATGTAACAGTGGGCCCTGGATAGGATCCTTGTGTTCCGAGTCTGATAAGTAGAGGAAACACCCGTTTACACCCTGGACATGCCCCTCTACAATTATATACCTCTTCTCGTAGTTAGCGAATAATATTTGGGCATTTCGGGTAGTGTGGGGTTTATTTCCCATGATTCCGGGCATTTTCTTGCCCTTTAAAACACGAGCAAGACCCTGGGTTGAGATGGAACCGGGACGACGATGAGTTTTTCCACCGCTGAATTTGGGTTGCCCCTTGTACCCCCACCGCCGGATAACTCCCTGGAACCCTCTGTTTATCGTCAACCCACTGATATCAAGATACTGACCCACGAAGAAATGAGATACGTCTATCTTGTAGTTCACTGGTAGAGCTTGTTCAGCAGTGATAAGGAAACTGTGGGTTGCTTGTTTTGGAGTCATGCCAATACTGAAGAAATCCTTTTGTTGAGCCAGGGGTACTTCTTCAATATTATCCTGTTCAAAAGCAGCCAGTTTTATGGACAGCCGCTCATCCTATTATGGTTAAACACCGGTTGACAACTCATCACGTAGTTGTCCTGAATCTCCAGATAAGTTGAAACAACAATGTCCCCAGTCTGAGGAAGGACCTTGTCTCCCCGTGTTTTCTGGCGATCAGGCCCGTTCTCTGCATCCCTCCTGAAACTCAACCTGCTGCACCTCTCCCTCAAACTTCTTATTACCCTCCAGAAACAGTCTCCTGATATTCCGACGGTCGTCTTCTAGGAACTCTTTGTAAAGTGACACGGACTCTGAAGTATGTCCTGTGTAAGAGTGCGGTTGTGGGACCGGGGGAGGGGCAGGAGCATCTCTAACGGCCCTTCTACGAGTATTGGGAGGCTCCTCTGTTTCAGGGTCACGTGCTCTTATAGGGTATCCGAATATATCCTTCTTGATACCTAATGAGAGGGAGCGGGAGGTGGTGAGATGAGGGGATAGGATCTCAGCTAGCAGTGTTCGTAACATCCTGACCGGAGATCTTTGTTAGTGACGAGTCATTGGGGAATGGAAATATTGAACACATAGTAATATCATAACTTTCAGCGAAAGACATCTTCAATTATAAATACACGCAATTAGGAGAACTTCGTAATGGAAGACGACGACTCTATTGAACTAGTTAAATTGTATTGTGAAACTGATCGAATTTGTAACACAATTATTGAAAAATTTACTACGATATTATCATAACATTAAATCAAAAAATATTTGAGAATGATAAAAAAGCATTCTACAAGAGAAAAATCCAAAAATGGATCTAGATTAATTTCAGGAATATCAGGTCTTTTAAAAGTTAAAACAGAAATAAACCCAAACTTCAAGTTCTGGTGAGTCCTGAATTAAGAGGATTATCTCAGCGGTCGCGATTCTAACTAAAATGCGGTTATTTTTAGAACCTATCTAGGAATAAACTAGATTGGTCAACTATAATTTAAGTTAACAAAATGTCTAGGAATCTTTGAAACTCATCCAACATAAATAAAAATTGTCTCAGGAATATCAACAAGAATAAAATGTTCGAAAATCAATTACAATAAAATACTATGACCATTAAAATAATCAGCAAATAAAAATACCTTCAAATAAAACCTATAAAAATTGATTAAAAACATGTAAAACTCGTAACAATATTGCTACAATTATCCCAACTATTTCACTACTCCAAGCCATCCATGTCATCAGAGTTAGCATCATAGTTGATCTCGTTGAAGAAAGACTTCGTATAGTCGTCTCCGATCTCTTCTTCTTCGGTAAGATACTCCTCAGAACTCGGCTCCTCTCCAATACAGATCTCAACCTGAACAGCAAATACATCAAATGGGGAACTCTAGAGAAAATTTCAATATTGGTGGATTTACCTCTGTGTTTCGATCTCATACAAGGAATTTGTAAACTGTTTAACCGGTGAAGAGTAAAAGTTATGACAACTAAAAATGCTCATATTCTGGTCTCACGTTCTCTGCTATTGGTAGTGGAGGAGGCATCACTGTCTCCTCTTCCTCGCTATCAGTTTCATCGTCTGAGTCTACAGCTCTACTGAAATCTAATTTAATAGTTCCCTTCTTAGCACCGTTCTGCAGTAACCCTTTCCATTTTACAGGCTCCATCTTCGTGAGTGTGGCTCGCACTTCTGAATTGTTTGCAGAAACCTTCATATCCTTCACTTCAGCGAACAGATCGTATCTAGAGAGAAGGAGGTTAAAGGAAAGATTAAAGGTCTGAAGGCATTTTTTGGAAGAATTGTCAAACTTACATTCAGATTCTATCGAGAAACTGATATGATGGAGGGCACTTGAAGAATGCAATGGCACATCAAAAACTAGTTACTAGTTAAAAGTCAAAATTCAGCGAGCTTACTTGAACTTGAAGAGAAATCCTGAGTTCCAAGTAGAGAACTCTAGTGTTTTATCCCCAATAAGCAACATCTTGTACTTCCCCACATCCTTAATCTGAATACTGATGCCAACTTTCCTCTTTCTCTGGTGCCATAAAACTAAAGGTTGTTTTGTGATGCTGTCCAGTCCAATACCTCCTTTAACCTAGGTAGAAGATATTTTATCGAAATTTGAAGACGACGAAACCAGCAATACAAGAGGATAGAGATTTATTAATTTAGCAGTGCATTAATCTGAATGTCGCTCAATATCTGGAACATAACTAGGACAACACTCTGGCGTTTACCTCTGTTGGCTGATCAATAGGTGTTGTAATAGGAGCCCGGGTCATGACTGGGGGCGGGGGATCGTTCAGTGCCAGATCATCTTCCTCTTCTATCTGAAGATTTGTGAAACAGTGAAACCCACGTAGCATCAGTGTGTTTAGTAGGTTAGTGAAATGTCGAACAACATAATATAGAATCAGTTCTGTTACTCCTCGTGCTACTCAAATCAACACATAAACCTTTTTACTGTGGGGGGGGGGGGTCAACCTCATTTTACCTCTTTTTACCTCATCCCAATTTTGCCTTTTTTGGCTGGCCTCATGAGGTAAAATGAGGTAAATCTCGGCAAAAATTTTAACAGGTAAAATTCTCTAAATCGTCAATTTAGTCACGAAGGAGTATGGAAGGAGTTCTAAATGTGTGTTCCTCTAATATAAACAGTAAGAAATGGTTAACTTTAGTCGAGGTCTCAGGTCTTTACAATGTCGGGAAGTTCCTGCAGGAATTTGCGCATTGCGCTGAAGCGCAAGATTCACAGCGCCAAAAGCGAAGGTCGTAGAGACATGAGACCTTGACTAAAGTTAACCATTTCATACCATTACTATAAGAGTATGCCGCTTTCAGAGTCCTGAACACACTCCCATATCTCTTAATCGTCAATTATATGAATTTTACCTGCTAAAATATATCATCTTTTACTGATATCATTTTAGTTTAACACTGTTAGTTTTAAAAAAGAAAATAATACTTCACACCAAATTAACACACAATATGAGAATATAAAAAGGAAGGTTTTCTTGGAGACCTGGACCGAGCATCAAAATAGTGTACATTGCTACTGTCATTGTCAAGACTCAAGAATAAGAGGGTCTAGTTGTGGGATTATGATGGATAACAGATATGATAAGTGGTAACATCCTACAAAAGAATGTTAGCTTACTAAGGAATTTTCCTCTTACTGAATCATAAAAGAATTTAACTAAGTTCCTCCTAGTCCTAAGCATTATCTTGTTTCAGAGGGAATGAGTGATTTAAAAAGATGAGGCCGAAGAGTTAGTTGTGAAGAAGGCATTTGTACTCTGTAATTTCTAAGCTCATTTTTTTCGATATTTTTAGCTATTTACTGGTCTTGTCTTGACGTATCAGCAAGAGATCACTGGACCTCGTTAGTTGTTAGTCATGTTATGCTGATACAGTTAGTGACGAGCTATGAAGTAATCATTCGACCTCATTTAATACTGATCCTATCAATGACGAGCTATGAAGTAATCAGTGGATCTCGTCAATGCTCATCCTGTCCGGACTGTCACTGACGAGTTATAAATGAAGACCTCATTAATTCCCTTGTTCCAAGAAGATATTCCTCTGGTAACAACCCCTTCTGGCCTGCTTCTGAACATAATATGAAGATTCGAAAACCTAGTCTACCTTAATTGGAACTTGCTGACTGCATTGGAAAATGGAGAACAATCGAGAAATGGGCAATTCCACGGTAAGGTTCCACTTGGTGAAAATGAAAAATGTTAAGATAGGCACCTAATTTTGGTTAAAATATGTTCATTAGACTCTTAACCTTACAGGTCAACAAAAGTTTTTTGTTTCATATTTACTCTAGTAGCAGGGAATAGTTGAGTGTGCACTTCGATGTATACGATTTCTGACAACACAGGGTTGTTTGATAGATCATTCTTAACCAAAATCGTTTAGGTACGCAATTTGTGTCGCTAGACATAACCCTACAGGGCAAATTTTCTAAATTACCCTCAGTCGCGTATACGGGATTTTTGTATTTCAGCTCCTGAAGGTCATAGAGACTTCAATTTTAGCTTAAAATTACCGCAATGGCCATATTTATATACAAGTTATGAAGCAACATAAGGTCTCCAGTGCTTTGTTTTATAGATATTGACAAAAAACTGTTTTTTGGCTCAGCGAACCAAAAATGGGACTGAATTTTGATAACTTGAACTAGGAAAATCGTAAAGACTTGAATTTTAGCTTAAAATGAGCGCAAACATCACATCTATATACAACTTATAAAGCAATATAAGCCCTTAAATGCTTATTTGTCAAGATATTGACAAAAATCGGTCATTTTGGCTACACGCGTGAGGAAAAATACCAAATTGGGCAACAACTTTGGTCTTTTTTTGACCAGTTTTGTGCTCGAAAGTTATTAAAATGTGCTTTGATTTTGTATATCGGGTGTTTTCTTCCAATATGGGTTTCGGTATAAATCTGGAAGCACCCGGTTCATGGGTGATAAGGGTTAAAAACCCTAAAACGTCAGGCAATGGGCGAGACAATTGTCTGAATTTGGTTATAAAAACACTTGCACTCTTTGCTAGGGTTTGCTTTTTTCCGCTACAGCGATCAGTTTTCTAACTACTAATGCATCCCCCTTTACATCATTCTCTTTTAGATACATGATTTCTATAAGTTCTTAAAGGTACATCCGGCATGATGTAAAGTCTATATCAAAGCATTTTAATGTGGTCTTAACAAGTTGCAAGATATTCAAATTCACTAATATAAAACAAAGATTGTAGGTTATCCTTCTTTTACATGACGTAATATTGAGTAATTGTGGGCTTTTTGAGGGGGAGGCTATAAAATGGCCGAATATAACTTTAACGTAAACGACCCAATGATAATATTAAACGTAGAATGAAACTACTTAAAACTTATTCAGATTCATGGTATCCTGTTTCAAGACGCTTGCTCCTGATTTTTAGCAACAATTTTTATCAACTGACCCCACGACGTTGTAATATAATTGTGAGTAGGCAATCACTTGATCTATAAGTTTTGAACGGTAGTTTGTAAAAATAATTACATTCTACAAACATTATACCGTATACGCTCCTACTATGCAGTATGCAATTACTAGCCTCTGGACTAACTCCCAATCATCTGTCCATATAATGGTGTTTCTGGACAGATAGATGGTGTATGATGCCCTCATGCTAATTTCAGCGATCTTCATGCAGGCCTTTTTCTCTTTAGTGTTTACGTTCAAGGTGCAGTGGTTCATAAAGGTTTGGAGGCTGCAGTTGTAAATGCCTCGAACTCGAACTCGAACTGCTACTGTCTGGAGCTTGCAATCTCTTCAATTCTGTCAGCTGCTGATATCTCTTCATATTCTTTTCTCTTGATCAGGGGGGAGGTCAAGGCGAATTTTGACGAATTTTGGCGAATGCCTTAATGGATTTTGGAAATCGCCATAATTAATTGATACATAATTCGCCAAAATTCGCCTTGGCTTCCCCCCTGATCAGCAAAGTTCTCCTCATTCAGATGCACCTTCTTTGCTTTATCTGAATAGATCACTACATCTGGTCTCAGTGGTATTACACTAATGTTATGTCTAACAATAGCGTTCATAAGTGCTTAAATTTCGAACTAGCGGACCATATTCGGAGGAGAAATTTGGGACAGTTTTTTGCTTGGAAATACTGATTTAATCGAATTTTAACCACAAAAATGACTCCCAATAATATTCTTATGGAGAGTGTGGATAAATATTAAATATTTAAAATAATACAGGTTTAACTATAATGAAGTTGTGTCAATAATCATGTAAAGAATGATAAATAACCTACCATCTTAGTTTGCTAAACCAATTTGGTATCTTTCCTGTGTAGCCAAAATTATTCAAAATGTAAAACTAAAAGAAGGATTATAACCTACAATCTTTGTTTTATTAGTGAACTTGAATATCTTGCAACTTGTTAAGACCACATTAAAATGCTTTGATATAGAATTTACATCATGCCGGATGTACCTTATAGAAATCATGTATCTAAAAGAGAATGATCTAGATGCGGATGATTAGTAGTTAGAAAAAAGCAGAAAAAAGCAAACCCTAGCAAAGAGTGCAAGTGTTTTTATAACCAAATTCAGACAATTGTCTCGCCCATCGCCTGACATTTTAGGGTTTTTAACCCCTATCACCCATGAACCGGGTGCTTCCGGATTTATACCGAAACCCATATTGGAAGAAAACACCCGATCTACAACATCAAAGCACATTTTAATAACTTGAGCACAAAACTGGTCAAAAAAAGACCAAAGTTGTTGCCCAATTTGGTATTTTTCCTCACGCGTGTAGCCAAAATGACCGATTTTTGTCAATATCTTAACAAATAAGCATTAAATGGCTTATATTGCTTTATAAGTTGTATATAAATGTGATGTTTGCGCTCATTTTAAGCTTAAATTCAAGTCTCTACGATCTTCCTAGTTCAAGTTACCAAAATTCAGTCCCATTTTTGGTTCGCTGAGCCAAAAAACAGTTTTTTGTCAATATCTATAAAACAAAGCACTGGAGACCTTATGTTGCTTCAGAACTTGTATATAAATATGGCCATTGCGGTAATTTTAAGCTAAAATTGAAGTCTCTATGACCTTCAGGAGCTGAAATACAAAAATCCCGTATACGCGACTGAGGGTAATTTAGAAAATTTGCCCTGTAGGGTTATGTCTAGCGACACAAATTGCGTACCTAAACGATTTTGGTTAAGAATGATCTATCAAACAACCCTGTGTTGTCAGAAATCGTATACATCGAAGTGCACACTCAACTATTCCCTGCTACTGGAGTAATTGCATTAACTTTTGATTTTTCTCATTCAAAGGAACATTACTCGGAAATGAAAAAAAATCATTCAAATTTTCAAAGGGCCATAGTTTGGGTATGCAGGAATATTTCTCTATGAAATTCCATACACTTAAGCATAGGCATAAGAATGAGAGCCATGCAAAGTTTCAAAACCGTTACTCGAATAATTTTTCTAAAAAATTTCCACAAAGATGGTGTCGCGTCCGTCACAAAATTAAGCAAAAAAGTTTTTTCAGAGCCACATAGTGCTATTTATATTGAAAAACCGCTGTAACCTATCTCTTCTGAAGGTAAGGGAGTACCGTAGAAATTATCAGGCTTGTATCTTTTAAGAAAAAATTTTTGGAAGGGGGGTCCCAACTTGTCGCGTCCGTCACATTTTTTTGAAAATGCTCCAAAAAATCTTTTAACAGACTTTAAATGCATTTTTGTTAAAGCTGAGACCGTTCTTAACAAAACGATGTTGTCAAATCGAAAATTGGACAGAAAATGACTGAGTTATGTATAATTTTGTATATGCCCATATATGGGCGTACGGCTCACTTTTAGCCATTTTTATCCATATTTCCATTATTTTGACTAAAACCAAGACAAATTGAAGTCAAATAAGGTTTGACTATGTTGACTAGACTATCAAATAACATCATATGCAATTCAATAATTAAATTTACTGAGTTTTGCCATTTTATTTGCCCTATCCTTTTTCAGGGGTAAAAGGCACAAAAAATGGACTTTACCCTATTTTCGCATATTTTTGAAGTAAAAATTCAATATCTTCCACATTTTAAACACTAAAGTAATGAAACTTTTGGGAGATGGTCTCAACAGTGTGATGTGTTGAACAGAGATGAATGTTTTACCAGAGTTATAAATTTGTTCAAGTAGAGAAATAATTGCTGCCCCTAGATTGATACCCTCGTGTATGCCCAAAATGGACGATTTTGGCTTTTGCAGACCTCGTGGAAGTACTAGCGGCCTAAAAATTGGCATAAATATAGAATGAAGGTCACTGAACAAGATAATAGTGTCAAATAGAAGATTTGGAGAAATTGAAAAAAAACGTGTGTCCGTCACAGTCACGTCCGTCACAATTTGAAAATGGCGCCACGCAAACAAAAACTGAGCAATCTCCAAAAAAATGGTATCTCAGAAATCCCTCAACCTTTTTCTATCACTGCATGTCCAAATTAGAGATAATAGATAACGTTTTGAGATAGATTTGGGTACCTTCTGAGTAGACACCCAAAAAAGTGTCATATTTAAGTCGCGTCCGTCACAGGGGTGCTATCTCAGAAAGTAATAATGGTAGGGGTCTGAAATTTTCACACAACCTATAGAAAGGTTAAATGTGGACTAATAAATAGTTTAAGCTGATAAAGAAGCAACATCCTGAGCACAACATTCGTTTGAACTTTAAAAAATGGCATAATCGTGGTGTCCGTCACGGTGGAATTGCCCAAATGATAATCAGTGCCAGGATATAATCAAAGTTGAATTTGGAATCCAAGGAAAACCTTCCTTTTTTATACTATCATATTGTGCGTTAGTTTGGTGTGAAGTATTATGTTTTTTAAAAAAATTAACAGTGTTAAACTAAATTGATATCAGTTAAAGATGATATATTTTAACAGGTAAAATTCATATAATTGACGATTAAGAGCTGTAGGAGTGTGTTCAGGACTCTGAAAGTGGCATACTCTTATAGCAATGGTATGAAATGGTTAACTTTAGTCAAGGTCTCATGTCTCTACGACCTTCGCTTTTGGTGCTGTGAATCTTGCGCTTCAGCGCAATGCGCAAATTCCTGCAGGAACTTCCCGACATTGTAGAGACCTGAAACCTCGACTAAAGTTAACCATTTCCTACTGTTTCTATTAGAAGAGCACACATTTAGAACTCCTTCCAAACTCCTTCGTGACTAAATTGACGATTTAGAGAATTTTACCTGTTAAAAATTGGTGAAAAATATGGGCGTGGCCCAAGTCAGTATTATACGAAACCTTAGAGACACAAAAATTTTTTTGGTTGTTCCCGACCCTATAGAGCAACTAATTAGAGGTGATATCTAATTATTTCAACGAAAGGTGGTTTTCTGAACCGCCCTTTATTCTACAGCGAAACATTGAACATGTACATAAGAACTTAGAATAGTATGAAGTATGAGTTTATATGAGTAATTTATTATGAAATGACCTTTCACTATGCAATTTCGACTAAATTCATGTAGATATCCAATCCAGTTCCATGCACAACTGTTGTTTACATTTGGTCTAGTTAGACACAATTTGTTTCAGAGTGACTCGATAATCGCAATATCAAACTAAGATATTATTTAAATGGTCCATGTCATGCAATGCGGAAATATCCCCATAAATTGGCAACTGCCAAAGTGACACTAAAGTTATTGCTAATTCCTTTACAAAACTTAGCAAGTGCTATTAACAATTTCCTAATGGATCATGGAAATTGAAATGTTCAATTTTCTTTTCATAAATAATAATTATAATGCGAAGTTTTATTTACCCCAAGTTTTGAGAGTAAGTAGGTTAAACTGGGAATGCCCCTTCCCAGGGACCACATCACCCCTAATAAACCATTAAATATCATGGGAGACCATGCACAGCCTCGAATTATAGTATAATGACTTCGAATAAACCTTTTTTGTCTCTAAAAAAAGGCTTAGAAAACTAGATTTATTTACCTCATTTTACCTCATTTTACCTCATCCCAATTTTGCCTTTTTTGGCTGGCCTCATGAGGTAAAATGAGGTTGACCCCCCCCCTACTGTTTACTTTTTACTGTTTACTGTTTACTGTTTACTGTTTACTGTTTACTGTTTACTGTTTACTGTTTACTGTTTACTGTTTACTGTTTACTGTTTGAACTACTATTTGATCTATTGAACATCGAGAGACGAAATAAATTGTAGATTGTAGAAAATGTCTACCTTGTGAGATGAAATACGTTTGTAGAACTGATCACACGCAATACGTGTCCCAAAATCTCTTCTCTTTTCTCTCAGAGCTTTAAACCATTCAGCCAGACCTTCTTTCTTCAGAATAGTTAATGTCTGAAAAGCAAGTTACAACCAATATTTGAATATTATACCAACCATTTATAACTATCAAGATATATCACATAATTGTATATAATTGTATTATAACAACTATTGCTAACCTCTGGTCTATCCAGATCGAGTGAGTTGACGATATCAATGATAGCAGTAGAGTTTGTCCTTCTAGTAGCTTTACAAACATCTATAATACCCCCTTCCTCTTTGAAGCCTCTGTATATACGCTGACTGCCTGAAATTATTCAAATTAGTATATTTGGGGTAGCGATAAGCGATTGTAATCACAGAATATAAAAATGGGAAGGTAAAAGGAGAACGAGGCGGAGTCTACGCAGTTCATGATGATGTAGTGTGTGTTTCTGAACCTAGTGGATTTTAGGTTAAAAGGTATTATAACTATAAAACATACTGGAAGTTTTCTCGACTTCAAATATCCTTGCTAATACGATCAGTACTTTCTCCAGACACTCATCCGAAGATTCTCGGACGAACTTGCATAATGTTCGAACATGTCCTGCAGGAATAACACAGTTAAACTATTAAAATATCCGACTTTCCCATTTCAACCTGGTACGTATATAACGTAAATAAGCTTTTTAAATCTCCAAAAAATCTTATCTGAAAAGTTTGAAAGTTGAAAATGGAATAACCATTAACCAACCGGTAGCAACAATCTCCTTGCGAATGTAGTCAGATCCCTTTAACGCGTCCCCTCCTCCCTCTCCCACCGTTATAGCAGTAGCTCCTCCCTCTCCCACCGTGATAGCAGTAGCTAACGTTTCAATGGCATGTAACACTGCCAGTAACTTAGGGGTCTGGTCCGCTTTGTAGACACACAGCTCACAGAGGGACACTATACACTTGGTCTCCAAGATACAGTGATTAAACACCTCTGAGATAAGTAGGAGGTTTAGGACGCTAGATTAGCTTTTAACTACTAACAGGACGCTAGATTAACTTAGTTAACAGTGCAGTAAATGGTGAGATAAATAATGAGATGTACTTTAAATCTGACTACAGTTTCAGTACATCGTGATATTATTGATAAAGAAATTATCAGTGATAACGATTAGAAGGGTGTGCTCACCTGTATCTGTGCCGATGGCTGATATAAGGTTAGCCACAGCAGCGTGTAAGGCTGAGGGAGATGCTAGCTTGTCTATTAGAGGTCCTAGAAACACTTCTTGTACCACTTCGTTACTCCAGCCATCTGAAATGGGGAGTAAACCTTCATTAATGCTTGGTTAGTATACACTATACACATCTAGTACTCCTTTTTGTATCAATATTTACCAACATCGCTACAAAAGGAGAGCTCGAAGCCAAGCATTCAATAATCCGGAATAAAACGAAATTAGATTACGGAGCAGTATAATAAACACGAACCTGATTTTGAGATTACATGAGTGAGAGATCTTATGAGATGATCCAGGATGTCCTGGTCCTGATTTCTAATTTTAGTGAGTCTACATAGAGTCACCAGATCAGATGGCGTGATCCTTGAGTCAGGTGATGTTATCTGAGACTCGAGTTTATCAGCTGAACACAACGAGAGGTAATCCTCCTTGCTCTTGTACAACTGAAAATAAAAGAATAGCCATAAAATCTGGCTTAAATAACCGCTGAATACGATAGTGTTATAATATTACTTTCGACAATATAAAACGGTACATTTAACTGTACTATAATGCTATGTTGCGCAACCATGCTGAAGCTTATTTTGACTACGAGAAGCACTTTAACATAATATGCGGACTCCTCGGAGTACAAATAAAAGATAAACATCATCTACTGATCAGTAAATAACTCACCGTTTCCATGAGGTCCCCAAAAACACTGTTCTTGATATGAGAGGAGTTCATACCAGCTGGCTCTCTACAGAGAATGTCCACAAGACTAGCTCCATCGTCTGTGTAACTCAACTTTACTGTGTACAGATTATCATCATCTGAGGGATATATTATCGTGATATCAAATGAGGGAGAAATGGTGGAATGTGGTTTAGTGCCCGCTGTATGTAGATATCAAATGAGGGAGGTATGGTGGAATGTGGTTTATGTAGATATCCAAAATGCTCTCTAGCTTATTATCTTAATAACTAAACATCATTATGTGTTGGTAAATGTGATCCCAAGACTAGCAGTTTGACGGCTTTGTTGAGAATATGTCCCCAAGTTACCTGGTCCCTCCATGAGCTCCAGATAGAAGTCCTCCCCCTCTGTAACCTCAGACATAACCTGCTGGTCTGCTGGATTCCAGTACTCTGTTATGGGGCTGATATCTGCTAGTTTACACCGCACTGCTTGGAACGGCAACTGAAGGTAATCATTCCTTGGGTAAATTGTAGGTATAATGCGTATTGTACTCTACAAGACTTTATATCACAGAGTGTAACACATTACAATACAATAATATCTTGGCTGTTGAGTGCTACCCGCGATAATTCCCGATGCTTTAGCGGAGGGAACGCGGGGGCACATCTGAGGTGACTCGCAGTCTGTCCTCATAATACTATGGCAACCCTTGCGGAAAATTATCGGTTACCAGTGTCCACGACTTTTCGGGGAAATAATTCCCGGATAATATTATAAACCTTAAACCAGACTGGTTTAGTAGCTCCGTTTACACTATTCTATGCTTAGTTTTTTATAATTATTTTCATAATATTATAATCTACCTGATCAACTTTCAAATTCAATATGCCACCAAGATTAACACGAGCTTCCTAGTTATTTGGATTATATATATTATATTATCACAGAGAATCACAGTTAACAGGACAGATTACCTCTAAAATACTAGTTATGCGGATTATCACAGAGAATCAGAGTTAACAGGATAGATTACCTCTAAAAGATGAGACGGTACAGAGAATCACAGTTAACAGGATAGATTACCTCTAAAAGATGAGACGGTATAGAGAATCACAGTTAACAGGATAGATTACCTCTAAAAGATGAGACGGTACAGAGAATCACAGTTAACAGGATAGATTACCTCTAAAAGATGAGACGGTATAGAGGATCACAGTTAACAGGATAGATTACCTCTAAAAGATGAGACGGTATAGAGAATCACAGTTAACAGGATAGATTACCTCTAAAAGATGAGACGGTTTAGAGAATCACAGTTAACAGGATAGATTACCTCTAAAAGATGAGACGGTATAGAGAATCACAGTTAACAGGATAGATTACCTCTAAAAGATGAGACGGTACAGAGAATCACAGTTAACAGGATAGATTACCTCTAAAAGATGAGACGGTACAGAGAATCACAGTTAACAGGATAGATTACCTCTAAAAGATGAGACGGTATAGAGGATCACAGTTAACAGGATAGATTACCTCTAAAAGATGAGACGGTATAGAGAATCACAGTTAACAGGATAGATTACCTCTAAAAGATGAGACGGTATAGAGAATCACAGTTAACAGGATAGATTACCTCTAAAAGATGAGACGGTACAGAGAATCACAGTTAACAGGATAGATTACCTCTAAAAGATGAGACGGTATAGAGAATCACAGTTAACAGGATAGATTACCTCTAAAAGATGAGACGGTACAGAGAATCACAGTTAACAGGATAGATTACCTCTAAAAGATGAGACGGTATAGAGAATCACAGTTAACAGGACAGATTACCTCTAAAAGATGAGACGGTATAGAGAATCACAGTTAACAGGATAGATTACCTCTAAAAGATGAGACGGTACAGAGGATCACAGTTAACAGGATATATTACCTCTAAAAGATGAGACGGTACAGAGGATCACAGTTAACAGGATAGATTACCTCTAAAAGATGAGACGGTATAGAGGATCACAGTTAACAGGATATATTACCTCTAAAAGATGAGACGGTATAGAGAATCACAGTTAACAGGATAGATTACCTCTAAAAGATGAGACGGTACAGAGGATCACAGTTAACAGGATATATTACCTCTAAAAGATGAGACGGTATAGAGAATCACAGTTAACAGGATAGATTACCTCTAAAAGATGAGACGGTACAGAGGATCACAGTTAACAGGATAGATTACCTCTAAAAGATGAGACGGTACAGAGAATCAGAGTTAACAGGATAGATTACCTCTAAAAGATGAGACGGTATAGAGAATCACAGTTAACAGGATAGATTACCTCTAAAAGATGAGACGGTATAGAGGATCACAGTTAACAGGATAGATTACCTCTAAAAGATGAGACGGTACAGAGGATCACAGTTAACAGGATATATTACCTCTAAAAGATGAGACGGTATAGAGAATCACAGTTAACAGGATATATTACCTCTAAAAGATGAGACGGTACAGAGGATCACAGTTAACAGGATAGATTACCTCTAAAAGATTGGATTATCACAGAGAATCACAGTTAACAGGATAGATTACCTCTAAAAGATGAGACGGTATAGAGAATCACAGTTAACAGGATAGATTACCTCTAAAAGATGAGACGGTTTAGAGAATCACAGTTAACAGGATAGATTACCTCTAAAAGATGAGACGGTTTAGAGAATCACAGTTAACAGGATAGATTACCTCTAAAAGATGAGACGGTACAGAGAATCACAGTTAACAGGATAGATTACCTCTAAAAGATGAGACGGTATAGTCTTGACGAAGTTAGAAGGAACAGCTTTATCTTCGTTACCGTAGTCTACAAAATACACGTGGTACTTGTCGTGCCACGTTTTCAATACCTCTGCTCTGTACCAGCTGGAATGAGTAATGAGTATTAATGATACTTAAGAATGTTCTTGTTACTTGTGAATCAGACAATTACAATTGAAGTGAAAAGCTGAAATTCTAGTAACGTTCCTCCAGTTCTTACCGGTTATCCTTGCTGTATCTCGCCATACAATAAGTGTGTTTTGGTAACCAGCTGGGTAGTATACTGTCTAAGAGTTTGTTGTTATTAATCCGGTCCTCCATGTCTGCCAAACTAAGGAAAGGGATATCAAATTGTAGAAAATAAACAGAAGCATTAACGATATCACTGGTATTGTAAATAATATACTAAGTTAAACCAAAGGAACTAAATTAGTTTCTCCAACAAACCAAGAAATGAAGAATAAATAATCCAACCTGGCCATGTTTTCGACGATATTAACGTTAAGGTTGTGAGGAGACTCTATATGAGAGACACACACCACGTGCTGTGAACTCTTATCTACAGTGACACGTGATATCGTGACGTCACTGATCTCATCTGGTACCTCGTCTGGAAGTGCTTCTCTTACAGCTGCTCGTAGCAGTTTTATGTGCTGGGAGTTGAGAGTGGTTCAGTTGTTGGTTTCGTGTAAATCATCAGTTATCAATTTTAACGTCCGACTGTACAGTTAAGTGTAAGTTAAGTGTAGACCGAGACATATTATCGCTCTCCACAGTGCACACTGCACTGTCGAGCGGAAGGATTTCTATAAACAAGGGGGCAGAAAATTTTTGTTTACAAACAAATATCAAAGTACAAACCTCATCATTGGACACACCAAACATGTGGTCAGAGATGACCTTTTTAACACTAAGCTCGGATGACATAAGTTTCAAGTTCTTCAACAGCTGCCTTTTCTCAAGTGTTCTGAGAAGGGGATAGTTTTAGGTAAGAAAATGGGACAAAGTTTCAGAGTATCAAAGTGCAGTCGAGATTTGAAGTTAAAATTAACATTTCATGATTAGATCATGATCACCGGAAATATATCTTAACTTTTCGAGTGAGATTTTGCTGGAAAAAAGTTTCCTATTCTGACTATCCTACCGAGTAGCATTGACAAACCTGACCCAGAGAGTGTTGCCGAGAGCTAGCTCGATGTTACCCTCCAGCACTTCCCCCACCACCCTACCAACCAACTCTCTCTTACAATAACTGGAGAAATGTAGATCATTCTCGGTTGGTTTTATCCCGCACACGATAAGCTCAGTGGTAAAGGCAGGACGTTCAGCTAGCCGAGCAGGGAAACGGTACACAGCTTCCAGCGGGTAGAGTCCTTCTGAGCCGGTGTCCAGGCACTGACCAATTATACCGTCTAGCTTTCCTTCTCGGTCCGCATTGTAACGGATCGACTTGACACGTGCTCTGTGGTAGCGAAAGTGTGGGTAAATAACGTGTACAATTTGACTATACTCATCAATCTTTAGTTTTTTTAATGAAATAAGTTTTACTGCGTCGAGGAGTCTTCTCGGATTGGAAATGTCTTAACAGTAAATTAGTTGTTAGAGTGAATTGTTGTGCTTGCCTGTAAAATATCCCGTCCTTCTTGTCTTTCACTCCCACTATAACCTCTTTTCCTCGCTTAAGATTTTCTCGTAGTTGGTCCTCGTCTGTAAAAAGATTGAGGGTAATTCTTCGGTAATTTCACAAATGTTATCTAGCAAATTTAATGGTTTTGTAACAACCATAAGAGCTGAGCGATATCTTAACAAACGATATAACTAGCAGCGTTTCAATGCGCAAATTGCTCATAATGGGATAGTGTCTTTAACCTATTTTATGATTACACAATGACGATTTTAGAAAAGGTTCTTACAAATGCAAATTTGTAGTGTTACTAACGAAAACGTACCGATAAGGGAAGGTTTGTCATTGAACCAGCCCTGGACTTTATCACTGTATCTCTGGAACTCCTCCTCAGCATTAGAACAACTACCTGGATCAGGATCAACTGACATTATTCTACCGTAGAGCCTGTTCCCATCTGCTACCGAGCTTACTTTCACCTGATCAGTTACTTTTTTTAGTTAGAAATTAAACAATATGTCGTTCAAATTCGCAAATTATCTCTTACACGCCAGCTTAAAATGTAACCCGTTTGGAATCTCACCCTGATTTTGCCTTTGAGCGGGAGGTTCATAACTTTGAGACTGGATCCGGGAGCGTCTGTGACGAGGACCACGTGTCTCATCGAACAAGCACGTGCAGTGCAGGAACCGTACTGCCGCAGATAGGGGCACAGATCTTTTCCTGACTTCTCTTTCTGTCTTATGTTCTGCAAATGATCGCAACTAGTTTGTGGCTTATCTACAATGGATTCTAATTTGATATTATGCCGAATATTTGTTAGCAGCTCTCAACAATAATCTGAAAATTGATCTCACCTCGCCCCTGTCAGCTTTTTCTTGAAGACTCTTCGGTACGGTAACACTGTGTCTACTCAGATACTTGACCAGATTGTTTACACTTTGTGGATCCTCATCCTCCGTTAGGAAGAAGATGGACAGACAATCCTGAGCCTGTGTAATGGGTATGTTAGTGAGAGATTTCAGCGATATGCTATTAACACTATCTAAAAGTTACAATTATTCCAAACTGGCCATATCATTCAGTGACTCACTGTAAGAAGCCCCTTCAGATGGGACTCTAAGAAGGACAGCCGGTTGTTGAAGGCAGTCAAGCTGCCAGGCATATCATAGTGCAGAATCACATCACAGTCTTGTACACAGTAGCTCGCAGCCATCACGTCGTTAATAACTGGGATAAAATACGGTATAAATGATGTACATCATGTGGGGTCTAATTTAGATCAAACCTCTACATTAGGGTAAAAGTTGAGTGTAATCACTAATCTACTTAACGTTTCGGTTTGACTGTCATGATAGAACGAGTTGTAGTTCCCCCGTTCACTGTGATCTACAAGCACGTGTTGAAAAATGCGCGTGCGCGCTATCAAATAATAATTTTGTTTTCGCGTGTTCCTTCGTTAATTATATATTTGTGGACAGCACGGCGTTTGCCATAAATAGGGGCGAAAGTGAAAAGTAGTCAAATTATCGTAGTAGAAACACTTTTGTTTCCTCTCAAAATCTATTACAAATCAGCATTGAAAGGCAATGAATCATAAAAGGGTGGAATACTCCCATGTGTTGATTCTCCCTCTCTGTCACGACCTAGTTAATTCAGGTTTTGGAGTTGCAGTAGAATTTAAGTTAAGAACATCTAAAAACATACCCATAGCGCTACCAGGAGACCAGTTTTGGAGCTGTGAACCATTTGTATCTAATTCGGTGCATGGCACAGCTTTACTTTTTAGTACCTTGCAGATAAAATAGACGTGAACTGAAGTATTAGTACTTAGCAGTAGAAAATTATAATGGACTGTAAAAAAGTCCCAACTTTGAAGGATTAAAATATATTTGAAAATACACCTGCACCAAGTCTTCAGAGCGAGATTTTACAAGGATAGCAGTTTTCTTCTTCTTATCACATAACTTTCTTGTCGTAGATATAAAAGAATCTCTTTTGGAAGCTGCACTGGAGAATTCTTCAACGTACTGAAAGTTAATTAAAAGCATCAAGAAACACAAATCATAACATAGGGCTTTAGAATAAACATTTGACAATACAAAATTCCACAAATTTAATTAAAAACTGCAAGTTTTATTTCGATTCATACATAATAATATTATGTATGAAACGAAATAAAACTAAGTATTGTATTATTCTCAACATATTATATTGAGAATAATACAAAATGGAATATGATATAATATAATGTACGTACGGAAGTGACGCCCCCAAAGAGGGCAGCCTCTGTTCTGTTCAGCAACATGATGATAGGATCCGTCATGAACTGTCTGATCACAGCGTGGAACACTGGTAACCACACGTCCGAAAAAAGTGTGATCTGACACGCGTGTGCGTATTCCTGTAGTGGTTAAGTTGGAGATTCCATAGATTTAAACAGTACACGCGTGTGCGTATTCCTGTAGTGGTTATGTTGGAGATATTCAATAGATTTAAACAGTACAATTTTTAGAAGCGTAAAGAATCGGCATAGTGTCCTCAAATGAAGCAAGTGAAAACGAGGAGAAATTTTTATGAGTAATCGTATTAAGCTGAAGAGACAGTAGGTAGAATGTTCCATAACAGCAAGTATTTAGAACAATAATAACTGTACCTGTTCACTCCTCTCCTCCCTCAACCCTGCTAATATCTGTTGCATGCTCTCTCTATGTCGAGTAAATAGATCATGTGACTTATGTAACACCACGTGACAGGTGCAGTTGTAGTAAATACTCCTGAGAAAATACCGGTTTTTAGTTACATGTAATTCAATTTTCACAAGAAATACACCAAATCTATATCCTTGTAACCTTCCAACTATAAAAATACTGTCCAGTAAGTCACTTACTTGCCGTCAGAAGGAATGTGTTCGGTGTGGGTTTTATTACTTACTTGCCGTCAGAAGGAATGTGTTCGGTGTGGGTTACTTACTTGCCGTCAGAAGGAATGTGTTCGGTGTGGGTTACTTACTTGCCGTCAGAAGGAATGTGTTCGGTGTGGGTTACTTACTTGCCGTCAGAAGGAATGTGTTCGGTGTGGGTTTTATTACTTACTTGCCGTCAGAAGGAATGTGTTCGGTGTGGGTTACTTACTTGCCGTCAGAAGGAATGTGTTCGGTGTGGGTTACTTACTTGCCGTCAGAAGGAATGTGTTCGGTGTGGGGTACTTACTTGCCGTCAGAAGGAATGTGTTCGGTGTGGGTTACTTACTTGCCGTCAGAAGGAATGTGTTCGGTGTGGGTTACTTACTTGCCGTCAGAAGGAATGTGTTCGGTGTGGGTTACTTACTTGCCGTCAGAAGGAATGTGTTCGGTGTGGGTTACTTACTTGCCGTCAGAAGGAATGTGTTCGGTGTGGGTTACTTACTTGCCGTCAGAAGGAATGTGTTCGGTGTGGGTTACTTACTTGCCGTCAGAAGGAATGTGTTCGGTGTGGGTTACTTACTTGCCGTCAGAAGGAATGTGTTCGGTGTGGGTTACTTACTTGCCGTCAGAAGGAATGTGTTCGGTGTGGGTTACTTACTTGCCGTCAGAAGGAATGTGTTCGGTGTGTGTTACTTACTTGCCGTCAGAAGGAATGTGTTCGGTGTGTGTTTTAACCAGGCTGTCAGGAGTTACAATCAAGATGGTCTGAGTGTTCCACAACTCTGCATGAGGACAGCATTTGGACAAGGTATACGCTTTATGGACACTGAAAAAAGGAGACAGTCCTATAACTACTCATTTTTAAATTAACGATATCGCAATGCAGAATTTGATGCTTAAAGAGAGTGCTTAAAGAGAATGATTCCCGGAATCCGTATAATGAACAGAACAAGATGCTATATGCGGAGAATTCCACGACAGACCATAAATACCTGTGATCATTTCGCTGTATTTCAACGAGGTCTACTATCAAATGAATGGCTAAGAAGTGATGTGCTGAAATTCATAAAAATGCCATTTATTCCTCAGATATGAAAATAACTACTCAGATGTTATGAACTTACCTTAGAGAAAATTTCATAGACTCGTCCAGGGACTCTCTACAGTAATTCATAAGCAGATCAGCGTCCTCACAGGATGGTACGATGATCAATATCTTGGGCTGGGGGAATAACAGGAATAAACGTTAAACTGTTACTGCGGATTTGGTTAGAAATGCACAATTTAAATTGGTAAAAACTCCAATGAAACACAATTTTAGACAAATAAATGAATAAGATGCTTATGAAACAAGAAAAGTAGCTTATAACTCACGGAGTAAGATCGTGGGAATGTACCATATGTTCCCTTAGCGATGTTGCTAAGCAGGGGAAGCAGAAAAGTGAGTTCAGTTCGCAGTGTGTTGTCTGGAGGGAACACCAACACCCCGTCTCTACCTGTAATATTACATGTCCAATTAATGGTGCTATTTCAGGAATATGACTTGTGGTCCATTATCAACACCGGTTGTAATTTGTAGTAGTTGTACAGCAATACTAAAGTAATGGGACTGTAGTATTGCTGTACAACTACTACAGAAGTAATCCCGATAACACTCGACCTCTGCCCGATCCAGAGGAAGTCACTATTTTACCTTCACACAGACATCGAACGCTGTAAGAAGATGACGATCAGACCTCGTTACCGGTTGTAATTGATATCAGCTGCCGGAGCTCTGAGATGTAGAGTAATACCACAAACATATTGTCAACTTATACCTTATACTTTTCATTCTTCTCGATTCAGTAAATCAAGCAGCCACGTGGCAACTAATTAGCCGGCAGATTACTGGAGCCAGCGACGGTTGCAATGATGTGGACCTGACTAAACGTGACTCCTCATTTAACCCTCTATAACTGTTTTCAGATCATTCGGCTGCGTCAGGAATCAGGATGCAAAGACCCGATTAAGTCTTATCTCAATTAAGAAAGTGATTGCACATGTAATAATTGAAGTTAAAGCCTTTAATTATTGCTATATATTCTTATCCAAGTTGGCTTTTCTCGGCCCATTTTCTATTATCTGTCCTAGCAACCGTAATCTTAGAGAAATAAAGGGCCCACCACATTATTACATACCTTGTTATAGCTAGCTTACCCATCTTCTAGTATCAATAACTCTTATTTCAACTGATTATCTAAACGATTATTAGCTCAGAATTAGGAAGGAGTCTGATTATATCATATTGTAATAAGATAATAGTACAATCATCCTGTGATCCTGTGAGTTCAGCATGGTCGCAGTGTTGTAACGTTTTACCGTTTTACCGTTTTACCGTTTTACCGTTTTACCTCCCATCCAGTCATTTCACACATCACTAAATGTGATACTATCTATTAAAGCCCATATTATATAATGATTGATATTCAAATTAACATTAATTCATAGTTTACGAGTAAAATCATATCATGATTCATGATATTATATCAATATCTCGAACTCTCGAACGCCGACATTAAAACACATAATAAGGAAGATAGGGAAGGTCTCTAATATCCGTCCCCCCTAATCACAATATTACAACCAAATATAATTAACCCTCATGTAAACACGGTTCACAGAAAGCTACAATCTGTGAGTCTGAGACTGGAACAGTCTCCCCGACTATCTTGTGGTTATTCGACCAACGACCATTTCACGTTAATGTCCATCACCGACACTCGATACTTTATTGTCATCTCAATTCTTTTGGGGAAATTCAGTCGACCGTTGTAACTCAAAAATGGCTCAAACTTCAACCATGCATTACCTTATAATGAGCATAGTCTTCACGAAAATGTTATCATCTTTTCGCTAGCCATACAAAGTTTCGCTTCAATGAAGCATAACTTATTTTATCTACCAAACAAGTGCAGTCATGGCACGCAGAGCCCCATAAAGAGATTGACCATTACCGGAGGATGCTCATGTTTCATTTTGCCATACTACCGTCCAGGGATCAGGGGACCTGACAACTGGTAACTTGTTCCTTACTAACGACATTACTCAATCCTAACCAGTTTTTACTGCGTCTCACAGCACGTCATGTCTCCTTTTCATGGTGGCCATGTAGCGCGTACTTTTCATAATGCTCCTATCCATGGTGCCATGGTTGTTCTGATTTATTTGAAACAAAATCAGATTTTGTTGATCAGATGTGCCCATCTGTGACTAAGACTTCCGTTATCTTTATCATTCGTTATTATCAATACGTGAGAGTTTCGTTCCAGAATAATGCTCATTTGTTTCGTTCAGTTCTCATGACTCCATATTATGTAACATTTAAGTGCGTGGGGAATCGCATTTTAGCTATTCGAACTTTTCCTCTAGAAGTGAAACAAATTCTTCATACTATGGAGCCAGGGTGAAATGTGGGTATCAGCAGTTTTCCGCATCACAAATATTATTTTATGACGAGTTGTAAGAGCAGCCTTGCTCTCATCTGTTAACGTAGTTTCGTAACTATGACATGTAGTTTTGGCTAGGATAACACCTGCATTACTCTGACGGCGATCTTAACCTACTGCCTTATATTTGAGTAAAAAATAACTTGACCAAAAGTTATTGATCCCACCGTAATCACTTACATTAGTATTTCGGATCATAATTTGCCGCATCTATTATAATTAATAGCAGTAACCGTACCTTTGCGTCGCATTTGGCGTTAAAAAAACCGCGAATATTGCAACAAAATACCAAACATTTAGTCCAGCTGCCACTACTACACTACTACACTACTACACTACTACACTACTACACTACTACACTACTACACTACTACACTACTACACTACTACACTACTACACTACTACACTACTACACTACTACACTACTACACTACTACACTACTACACTACTACACTACTACACTACTACACTACTACACTACTACACCACTACACTACTACATAGGCTTCATTGCAAAGTTACGCAATCCCACCAAATACAGTTCCTGGGATATTTGAGAACCATATTATTGTGATCAACCTAAAAGTTAGGCACTTCGTAACAGACATGTGTGCTCAATAGAATAGGGAAGAAGAGACGGTAAAGATATCATGTTGTATGGATTATTCGCATATTTGGGATGATGGTTTATTACTCTAGATGCTAGATGTCAAGTCACATACAAAAATCTGTAGATGGCTCTGCTGGACAACAAAAAACACGTACCCCAAACCCAAACCTCTACATAAATCCAAACTGCTTTCAAAAACTTTATAGTTTCTCCCTCAATATCAACTTCTAGAGCAGTGATTATTAAGACGTGTTGAAGCGAGCTCATAGTGTAATGATAGTCGCAAGATTGTGATGTGGTTACTTTGGCTCACATCGCACCATTTCCACTGAGGTCATTATCTAATTCAATTAGAACGGTGATATGGTTGACTCAATTTATTTAATTGTCATGGTTTTCAATCATCGCGTATCTATTGGACCAGAGGCCAGTGCTAGGACTTTTACTTTTGTGCAGTGGTAGTATCGGTTTTATATAGCTCGCATTGTTGCACAGTTTCAACCCTCACATGTTATATATAAACACTATACTTCATAAAAATTCAGGAATGTTACTTGAGGACACCACGACCCCCTACCCCTCTCCGGGCCCTGTAACGGATCCTAAAGATCCAACCACCTACTATTACCTGGGGACAGGAGCAACCTCCTGCATCATGCTCACCAACCTACTACTAGCTTTCACTGCAGTTTCTCTGAACTTAGTGGTGATAACGTTCTACTGGAGGAAGCTCAACAAGACAGTACCCTTTATCTACTTTATCCTGGGAGTCAGTGACCTGTGTACCGGTATCACCACACTTCTCCATTTCTTTACTTTCCTCATCTTCCTTATCGTCCAGGCTGAGGAGTCAGCACCCCTTTTCTGGGTAGCTGTCCTCTCTTACTTCTGTACCATTATCTTCTTCAGGTTATCAGCGTTTGTGAGTCTGCTGTTCTCTGTGATAAGGACTATGAACATCATGTCCCCCTTTACCCGGATTAAGAAGAAAGTAGTGATGGTGTGTATCTTGTTTTATACCGGTATCTGGGTATCAGTGTTCCTGGTTGAACTGGTTCTCTTCTCAACCTACAAGGAAGAGGGTCACAACCCTCTCAGCTCTGTTAACTTCTTCAAAAACACCTTCTACGAACCTGGTCTCTTGAAGAGCATCCAACACGAATCATCAGGCAAGCCACTGCAAAGCAGGGACATGTTCATCTGGGCACTGTTCCTGACCATTATCCCAATAACACTGCCAGCAGTGGTAGCTGTGGTGCTGACAGGTTTTCAAGTGTTCTACCTTGTGAGGACTGATGGTCAGAGCGCAACAGAGAAGAGTGGGGCTAGGAAGAACAGGCAGGTTGAGATAACCATTATCATGATAACTCTCCTCTTCTTCGTCTGCTCTAGTTTCGCTCTTCTTCAGCCTGTCTACTGGGCTGACAGGATCAACAGTCCAATAGAAAAACTGGACGCTAGAGACCAGTACCTTCTCTTCTACATATTTGGGTACGTGCCCATGTTCGTGAATGCTGCCCTGAACCCGGCCGTCCTTATTTTGAGAGGAGAGAACCTCCGGAGGTATTTTAAAGGCTTGTTGGGGTCACGTGACAAGACACATAGTGTTCTCATTGGCAACAGGGCTGCTAGACCACAAGTTACTTTTAGATCTGGTGTTGAAGAGACTGCGAACTGAAACTGTGAGATGGGACACTGTTACAACAGGTAGTGCAGACTCCCTGGCTCTTATTGTTGCACTTAAATTGACATAACTTTATTCCTTGCCATCAATTATCTGAGAATTGTTATCACTGAGATAAGAGGTTCGTCTTGAAATAAGAATTCTTTACGACTTTACGACTCAAAAATAATGACAGCAAAATTGATAGAAATCGTTTTAAACTTAAATGGTGATATTTATATTTAATGATAGTTCGTTGTTTTAACAAATAATTTTACCTTTTTCAAAGAAAGGCCAGCCGTATCTCTGAATCAAGCTAAGATCCGTATGGGACTTTCCCCGGCCTCTGATGTACTGTTCTTTGATTTTCTTCTCGAAGTTGCAACTCTCTATACTGTTAACTGGTTGCAAGTCTTCACAACCTAATATCAGTGGACAGGCTTGAGGCGAACGCTTGCTGAATATGGGAAAGATTAGAAAATTGTAACATTTAGCTGCCACAGAAACGCAATCCGAGATTTTTTCTTATATCGAACTCAATGAAATTATATGTTTAAAGATTAGACATTAGTGTACAAAGTCTTGATATCAAAACATTTCATAACAAAGTACTCACTGAGCATTTAGGTTGAATTGAGGCAGGGCTCCCGATCTAGGAGAATCTCTCCCAACAATATCTCGTCCTCTAGCTCTGTCAGAGCCTCCCCCAACACTAGCATCTGTATTGTTTCCTGCCGGACTCCTGTTTCTCCGTGAGTCTGCTGATATGTTGGCTGTTGAAATGCTTCCTGTAGTCGGTGAGAAGTCAGGACCTTGGGTTGGTCTGGCTGATGACGCCTCTTCTCCTGGTAAGGACTTCCGGGCAAAGCCTTTCACTATCACTTCCTCATTTATACAAACAGCCTAGAAGATAAGTCCTCGTTGTTGCTGTGATTGAGACTAAAAATCTGATATTTTTGGCAATGGAACGGAGACGGAAAGGGTCCAACCAATTCTTACTTTCTTAAGATGCCTAAAAATTGGTGAATTTGGGAGTTACCTTTTCACTGACGGTTTTCTGCTTGTACATCATGACGTCATACACCCCTGTAACAGGATTCATACTGCAGATCTTGCAGACCACTATCGCTAATTTGATGGACTGCTTGATAAAGTTGATTGCAGCAGTGTCCCATGTTTCAGTGTCCTCCTTTTCTTTTGCTATCATCCCGTCTTTCATCTTTAATGTTACTGGCTTCACCTGGATATATACTGTCTCCGAATACTGAACTTTAAAATAAATAAATGCAAGGTTTCAAATAAACAATGTTTATGATCATGGGATCCGAAACATCAGATAATAACAGATAAAAGTGTCCCTAAAAAAGGATTACCTGCGTTAACTGGAACTGTAGTATTTTTGGAGGCCAGCGTTTTATCCCAAACTTCTCCGGGAGCAGCCGGATATCAGATAAAGGAATGTTGATAATCATTGACCTTGTATCTATCTGTTTTGAATTGAGAGATGCATTAGTTGAACGTTATGGACATAGGACGGGTGTGGACTGTGGATAAACCATAAATTGGCTAAGATCAAAGATGTAAATAAATAATTATTTACACAACATTTTTGGAAATGTCAAAGCTCAAAGGTAATAAGAAAATTTCGATATCGTTTCGAGAAATGGGTTGATTTTTACATTTCTGATATGAAAAAGTTGAATGTTGCTATCTTTTCTTTTCTCTGCAATGTCTTTTCTTTTCTCTACGATACCTCGATAGTATTTCTGATCTCTACTCTTGAAGAAGACAAGCTGCTTTAGCAGCTTATCGGGATCAGCCTGGCAAATTTTCAAAGTCACAAAACATATTTAGAATTACGAAAATGGTATCTTTGAAATTGGATAATTTATCGTATCGTAGGTGTATAAAAGCGTGGCACAGTGACTTAATACAAGAAATGATCGGAGGAGAACCAGAGGTGTTACAAGAAGTACTAACCGCAGGAAGAGAGATGAAGTTGAAAGCAGCGTACTCATCAAGAGCCCGACAGTGTTCATCCTCTTGTTGTGGTGTCAGGTGTAATTCCTTGAAGTTAGTCTGGTGTGCTCGCTCCGCAGGTGATAAAATTCGAACATAGAAGAATCCTCCACTTGTCACCTAAAAGAGGTGGTTCTTAGAGCAGGGCAACATTCGGTATTCAGTTAGGATGTTAATTATATAAGAAAGTGGCAACACAATTTAGAAAATGTGACGTCATGACATTTCTCGCTGCACTGGTCCACGAAAGGTAACGATGATAATATTAGCTAACAGCAATTACCTTATCGACTCTGATTTCAACCATGTCACTGTTTTGAAGCAGTTGTTCCATCGTGCTGTTATTCTCTGCTTCATTTCCAGTTGATTTCATCCTTATCATACCTGTAGATTCAAGAAAGTTTATCAAAGTTAGGACTAGCTATTTATTGCACAGAATCTGAGCTTCTTAGCGAATATATTTTATTGCTTCTTAACGCAATTTTCGTTGAATAAGAAAAAGGACTCCTTTATTACTAAGGACTGCCACCAACAAACGATGCGAATAATAAGCAGGAAGAAAAGAAAAAATCACAAAATGGCGAATTGGGTAGAGACTATAAACGAATCACGAAAGTTTACTTGAAAAAAAGAAGAATAAAACTAGCTGTTTTCTTGAACAAGTTTGAAATAGAAAATATGCAATAAATTAGAATTAAATAAAATGTCATGTTAAAATGTGTACAAACAAACAGTTACGCTCCAAAAACAAAGCTTTCACCAAACTTTGTCCGTTTATTAATTTACTATCCGCACATTGTGGCAGTTCTGTAAAATACGCATCATGGCATT
The DNA here is from genome assembly GCF_026151205.1 of Bolinopsis microptera. Taxonomy (NCBI): domain Eukaryota; kingdom Metazoa; phylum Ctenophora; class Tentaculata; order Lobata; family Bolinopsidae; genus Bolinopsis; species Bolinopsis microptera. Next base: position 25,225,879 of record NC_087072.1, read on the forward strand.
AGGTAATCATCACTTGAATTCCGATACACAATGCATCAGCTAGTGTCGATGCTAGGGAGGTAATATTGTAACTGAACGTCGTCCTGTAGTAAGAAGAGCTGGAGAGCTCGGTTGTGTACGATGTTACAGATAGCTTTGCTCGCTCCCATTCCCTGACTTTGAACGAACAGGAGGAGCTTCTTTATGTCCACTGTTACTTCCGCGCTTGCACGTGACGTGTCCACCTGCGTTGGGACAGGGGTTACGTATTAGTATATGGGCGATTTCACGTAAAGTAAATTACACTTAGCACAAAAATTTGGCCTTATTCTGACTCTCAAGCATTACACAAACATAACAGAATCATGATAAATTGCATGAAACATCTCCTATGTACTCCACACACAGCTATATTAAGATTTTTACTCCAACTGCTATGGCTTTTGAGTGAGGCACGTTTGAAAATGTAAAGTAAATTACAGGGCACAAATTGACATTCCTGACCAACGTGTATTGAAATCTCATTTCGTGCCCAGGTGTGAGAGTAAACATTTAAATATTTTTCATGCACACTGGCAAATGTCTTGCCTGTACTGGAAAGGGTTTGTTTTGGTAAATGGTTAATAGCTGTGTTCTGTAGAAGCCTTTGTTCCTTGTAAAGTAAGTTACTCTTTGGTGTCAAGTAGTTTACACTGTTACACAATCCTTTGATTTTAACTGTTTAAAGCTGCCCCTTTGTCTTTAATTCGTTTGCTAAGTGTATGAACTATGTAATATATGATTAATAATGATATATCAGTTTATCATAAGCCAATTAAGGGGGCCGGGGGGGCCTTCATCAAAATTTTCTCGAAATTGACTTTATAGTTGTTTCTAATAGAGGGGAGTGATATCTATCAGATGCGTTTGGTCCCATGGAAAAATATTGTTCCTAGACGAAATTATGATCGGTCAAATGTCAGCGCTTATGTGTAATTGTATTGCGCGAGCGATTTTCAATTTTTGAAAATCTTGGACCTCAAAAAATCGTCAAAAAACGAGGTCCAAGATTTCCAAAATCGAATAAAATATGTTTAAAGGCCTATCTCAAAATTCTGTCTGGCTCATCTCTTTTAAATTATCTCTAGAACATATCCTGAAAGTTTCAAGGTGATTGCTCAAAAAATGTAGGAGAAGATAGATTTTTAGACTCGATTTTCAGGACACGTGATTGAAAATCGCTTGCGCAATACAATTACACATAAGTGCTGACCTTTGACCGACAATAATTTCGGCTAGGAATAATATTTTTCCATGGGACCAAAAGCATCTGATAGATATCACTCCCTTCTATCAGAAACAACTAAAAAGTCAATTTCGAGGGAATTTTGATGAAGACCCCCCGGCCCCCTTAATTGGTTGATTGATCCACTGATTGGGTCCACAGTTAGCCCAGTTATACAGAGTAGGTAGGTGGGCGTAAATGTACGAATGTTTCCCAGCTCAAAAATTTGTGTTCAAGCAGGCCACTGGATTTTCTGTAAAGTAAAGTATTATTTTCGAAAAGTTAATTTTTAACCATTTTTAACCATTTTTATAGATTTCTTTAATGAAATTCTGACCAGAACCAATCTATTATCACTTTTAAATAACTTTTATTCTGTTTGACAATCGTTACTTGTTGTGTTTTACTACTATTACTGAATAAAAAGCATATGTGTAAATTACTTGACACGTAAATTACTTGACATGTAACTTACTTGACGCTGGTATTGACATGATCTGATATCTATGGATCTAAATAAACAAGTACATTATGTCTTGACATCAGAGTTAGCTTGTTTTAGCAAGATTTCAGCAAGAAATAACAAGAAATGTGGCCAGCAGAAAACTTTTTTGTTTTTTATGTATAGTAATTTACACTAAAAACAGGAGAAAGTAGAATAGCATTGCTCCGAATCTGCTTCAATTTTGAGTCCCAAATATTGCATACAGCTTCAGTGAAGTGGTATGCACCTTTACGGATCAAGAATTAATGAATATTACAACAATCTCTTTTTAGTAAACAGCTTTTATTATAGAGTAGTTTTGGCCTGTAAAACATGACAATTTATGGGTATTTTGAAAACGCGATAACACAGAAACGAAGTGAGATATTTATAAGCGGTTTTTTGTGTCTTACAGTTTATGATCTTCTCTTTCAGACTCCAATCAAAGCTAGTTTCATAACTGAAATTTATATTTTCCCCTCCTTGTTCATGTTTCATGAAATTGCCCATATAATATAATGAATGAATCACGAGCTGCGATCTTAGAAATTTAAACTATGGTAAGATCACCAGTCGACTGAAGTCGGTAATTAGAATCGGTCACGAGATAGGCAGCTTTAAGGGGAGAGAAAACAGTGCAGATAAAAACCTCAGAGTCAAGTTGGGGAATATCCAGATCAGTGAAGTAGGTTTTGGTGGTGACGAGTTCTGTCTTTACAGAAAGTGTTAACTCTCCGGTCCATGCTCCCCGTACTGTCACGTGATTACTCAGATTCTTGATCCGTTCCAGTACCTAAACATGTGAGAAACGTCAGAGAAGAAAATCTTAACTTGAGGTGATACTGAAAGGAAATGAGCAGAGAAAGCCGGAGTTTCTACCCACCAAAAACAGAAAGAGAGGTCCACTAGCCTTGCACTTACATTTCTGAGTCTTTTTAGAGGAGGAAGGTAGAAAGATATGTCAAACTCGGGCATACCAGGTTCCTCGTACTCGGCCCAGTGTGTTAGAGGTATCAAGTGTACTGGCACGTCGTGTGTTACTAACCTCTGTATTCCTGAACCACCTGCCCAGATGGCTCATTAGAGATTTAGAGGTATGCTATGATATCATCTGCTTTCTACTCATATTCTTTTGTTGGAATTAACAATCTCTTTCACCGACAAACTCTGTTCCTTTTATAGTTTTATTAATTGTACTAAAAATGATTAACTAGAAAGTATTGAAACAAAAGAGTTACCAGGGCTAGGAAGCGCTATTTCAACACTCAGACAAGCAGACTGTTTCTTAGCTAACTTGATTTTAACAGAGGAAGCGTTCATAGTGTTACACAGAGACTTGGAGAGGTTCTCGGGGCTGACACTCATCAGGATGGCACCCTTATCATCTTTACCCTCTATACGGTACTCGTCGAAGAAGCTACTCTGTGTTACCTAAAATTAGAGTGGGGATTTGGTTTCGTTAAATTATTATATACACAACATTATTGAGCAAAACAACAAGTTGTATCCGAAACTTGCCAAAAATAAGAAAATATAACTAAAATATTCTCTAGAATCACTACCGTCTGCACAAAAAGTCGACTGAATTAAAGGAACTTTTAAACTTTTTTAAGGTGCAGCAAGAAAATAAGAACTTATAGAACATTATATTCTTTAAATCAGAATTATCAAGAACACCCACCTCACACCAAATAGTAGTTCCACCGCAAACAAGCCTGTCATTCAGAATAAAATACATCTTATCCTCAGTCAGCTTCAAACAACATGTCTTACAGAACTTAGACACTGCGCTGATAATGTTCTGTAGCTGAGTTATAGATTGAACATCGAACAGCTTCGCTTTGAATCGCATCTTTAGCTGAGATGGACTTTACTCTTGATCATGTTGCATACATTACTGGTAGTTTGTAACTTGTTTTAAATTTCGGTTTTTTGATATTCTTTAAATCAATCATGATAATATTATATAAGACAGCCTGCAGCCATGATTTGAGACCGTTCTTTCAGCCATTTTAATTTTTCGTTCTATTCGCCATATATTTGAACAATGTCTGATCATTCAATTTTAACCAATAATTTGCGAAAATATGTAGGTACCAACAGTTTTATTGCTAGTTAGAAATGAAAATAGTTTTTGAACTAGAAAATGATAACATAAAAATGGGCTTAAATACTCTGTATAAAATAATATCTATATTATTTGGTCCCTTACTTTTTGTATTGTTTATCAATGATATTCCTCTTGGCCTTTCGGATAATACTGATATTGTTTTGTATGCCGATGATACAAAAATCTGGCGTAAAATACATTCATCTTCTGATAATACTAATTTACAAATGGATATAGACTATCTCTCTGACTGGGCACTAAGAAACAAAATGCGATTCCATCCAGCAAAATGTAAAGTGCTTATTGTTTCAGGAAAACCATCTTTATCTCCTCCATTCGCATACAATCTTGATGGCTCTCCTCTTGTGTATGTAGAGTTAGAAAAAGATCTTGGAGTCGATGTTACTCCTAAGCTAAGTTGGAATAGTCAGTGCGACAGAATTTATACTAAGGCCTGCCAACAACTTGGTATGGTCAGAAGAGATGGCCATATTGTCATTGATCAGAAACGTCGCCGGGCGCTTTACCTCTCCCTGGTTCGTAGCCAATTCGAAAATTGTTCCATAATCTGGCGCCCTTGTAATAAATCACTTAGTGATAAATTAGAAAGTCTCCAAAAGAGAGCTATTAAATGGATTCTGTCTGAAGAGGGCCGCAGTTATCCACCTGAGCAATATGTCAAAAAGTGCAAGCTTGTCGACATTCTCCCTTTGTCTCAAAAGTTTGACTTGAATGATCTTATTTTTTTCCACAAAGTTCTTAACAATTTAATTCCTGTATCACTGCCTCACTATCTCTCTTTATATCAGGGCACTTCTCGACTAAGACGTTGCCACCTCGACAGTCTGTCTATTGTGTCATCAATTTTACCTAAGTTAAGTCAGAATTCACACACCACATGTACCTCAAATAGCCCACTGGCAAAATCATTTTTCTACAGAACCCATATACTGTGGAATGGACTCCCTTTACAGGTAAGACAGATTGTGTCTACTAGTCTTTTCAAAGCTGAGGTCACTAAGCATCTATGGAAATGTTTATTGGATAGTGAAACAACAGTCTAGCCTAGTCTCTTTGCTCCCCATATTATTATTATTTTTGTTTTATTAATTTTTTTATCTACCTTCCTATACTTTCAACATCATATCACACTTCACCCGCACACCTTCTCACACATTAATGACCATTTCAGACCTGTATCTAATGTATCTGGAATTTGACGTATTGAAATACAAATTTTGACTCTATATCCACAGTTATTCACCATGGATTTGTTTGTTATTAAATAGTTTTTCATAAATTTTTGGATTTAGATTAATTCGATGTAATGGGTCCAAGTTACTGCGGACATAGTTCACTATGTGTTTACCGTGTTTGGGTGCCCATCATATTTTACAGATGGGGGCGATATTTTGAACGATTCTATTTTATATTCATCTATTGCTGTACTCTGTAAAATTTGAAAAGTATTTAATTAAAAAAAAATAAGATAATATTAGATAGAATCAACATTCAATAACAATATAATAGCACACTAAAAATATAAAAATAGTTAACCTTTAAGAAACACACTCAAGGGTAGGTTTATGGAGCCTAGGTTTTAAAATTTAAAACTGATTGCATAAATTCATAATAATTGTGAATTTATTAAAAGATGTTTTAATGCTGGTATGGAGAGTTTTTAAAATCTAAAACAGTAATGAAAATAATTTACAGGTTTAAAAGTTTAAATGTGAATTAGACTTCTAAGCTTGCATAACAAATGTTACAAAAAGAATAAATAAAACATAATATTGACAATGCAGTAAATTAAAATAAATCAGTCACTAAATGTCAAGTTAACAGGACCTCGTACCGTACCTGCAGCCTCAGGAATTTTACATTTTTAAGAGTGGGATTTGTTTGAAAGTTTCCATAGAATTGAAGATTTGCTCCAATCCAGAGAGAGACATATTTTGGTTGAGACCATTTTGCGGTACATATGTGAAAAGTTAAAGCTGTAACAAGGCTCTGGGCACTTGAATAACACAAATTGGTTATAACATCAGTCATCATATATCATGCGTTTTACCACTCGAATAATTAATAAAGGTTACAGGTAATTACAGCTGAAGTAAAACTTAACAATGTTGAAGTAATACTTTAAGGACAGCTAAGGTGTCAGTTACCTGATATCAAAGGTAACTAAAAGCACAGTAAAATGAATTTCGCTTATCTTAGCAAAGGTCTTGGTTTTAACTAGAAGGTCTAAGCAAGCAAACAGATCTCTTCCAAAAAGCCACAGCTTCCTTTGTGGAAAAGTCGTCAACATTACAGTAGTGAACCAAGCCAGTCTTAAAAAGTTCTCGCAGAAAATTGTCAACTTTACTAAAGATAGGTGCCTCTTGGACCATTGGTCCAACAAATATATCACAATATACTCTGGCTCTACTAACGAGGAGGTAAAATTCTGAGAGAAAGTCTTCAAATGATTTATATTCGATAGAAAGATGCGTTATGCAGAGAGGCCATTCAGCAGAGGGAACATTACTAACATGACCCTCTCGGTGAGCCCGCTTATCATCCATAATACATGATATATTTCTAGTATGAATATCAAACTCTTCGCAATACGTACCGAATGTAAACTGAATTAAATCATCAGAAAAAGTAGCAAGCTTTTTCTTTGGGTGATATGCTAACAACAAATCTTGAGCTCACGAACACCACCTTTTAGGACATAAATCGTTGGTTTAATGCCATGTATATTATGCCCACACGAGTTTCCTAAAACATAATCAGATTTCAACAAACCTGCACAAATTTTTTGTCTTAAAAAATACAAAAGTTGAAAAATTTCTACAGTGTTTCTAAGATTTTTTGACAAGTGAACCAAAGAACCTTTAAAGTGATTCATCAGAAGATGAAAGATTGTGCTGCGATGAGGTTCAAATCTCTCTGGCATAGCTGGAGGAGGATGAGTGGGGCCCATATGCCTGAGAACATCAAATGGTATGATTGTGTTGTTAAAGTACTGAGTTATGTCGAAACTTAACCATGTTATAAGTTTGTCGACAACTTCATCAGTCCTATTTCTTCTCTTCAGGATAGCCAGAAATTCTTCGATACATTCTTTCGTCTGTTCCTTGACAGTGTAACAGAAACATAACTGAGCATCATCAACCAACAGATGATAGAGATATTTACACACTCGCACTTTCAGCAAATCACTGTATAGTTTTATTTCTTGAAAGCACTTTTCGGTTGTAGAATATAGTAAGGTAACTTCATATTCTCCGTCACGAGCGTTTTCGAAGAGACAATTTCTAATCCTTGCAAACGTAAGTTTCCAATTACGTTTGACAACAGCAGGGTCAGGTGAAAAACTATTCACCTCAGGAACCTCTTCCTTACGAGTTAAGTGAATGCTTTTATATCTTATCCCTGCATTTTTGCACACCATCTCGTATTGGTTTAGAGCACTCTGTCCAAAGATAATAACCACCACCGGCTTCCCACCACCAGCCACCAGCTTTGCAAGCTCGATCATCTTTCCTTGTAGCAGCACTGACTTGCCGGATCCAGGAGCGCCTGTTATACATAAGTAATTCTGCTTGCATTTAAAGATGTCTGATTGTTCTTGTGTCAGACATTCAATTCCAAGATATTTCTTAAATAATGGGGAGCTTCCCTTGATTTCTCTGTTGAATGGGCCTTTTGGTTGTCTAGTGATGGCCGCAGTCTTTAACTTGTGGTCGATTTCCAGAATGCAAGAGGCTAAGCTTTCTCCACCAACGTTCTTATTGTTTGTACACCAAAGACCAATCAATATAGGAATAATTTTCTGTATGTTCTTAAACTTTTCAATCATATCTTTCCCTCGTTCACTAATTGCGGCAACTTTGCGACTAAATAACATTCTTGTCCAAAAATCATCAAAATGCTCGAAATCTTCTTTGAATAGTAAATTACATTGAGTTTCATGATCATCTATTTGTCGAAACTTTTTGAATTGAGTTACATTTTTCCAAGAAAGTCTGTTAAAAACACTTAATGAGAATACCGTGGGAGGGTTTTCCAATCCAAGATAGTCGAAAACACCCTTAATAAGTCTGACTGTGCGATTTCTTTGAACAAGAGATTCCTTGTAACGATCATAAAACATTTTCTCGGGATTTCTACTATTTATATCTGGTGACTTGACCTCGAAGACGGCAATATATTGTCCACCGATTACGATAAAGTCGCATTCACCCTCTTCTTCCTGAGGTTTTTTCTTACACCCATCACTGCTATGACTAGAAACAAATAGGTCAAACTGTTCATGAGTGTATTTAAACCCGTTCAAAACAAAAACATCTTCCAACGTCTCAAGATGCCTGAATAACTCAACTTCAGCTTCAAATTCATCGATTCGCTGTTTTTCCGTCTTCTCCTTTTTACTGAGATCGTCATCATCTCTGGAGAACTTGTCAATGAAGCTCGGGTTATAAGGGGCTGGAGGAAGTGTGTACGCTCGCTTTATCCCAAATCCATCTCTAGAGGTTTCAAATATAACTTCTCCGTGTTTAAATGTTAGTCCTATCTCGTTTCTAAGTAGGTCATATCCAGCCTGCATTATCTTTTCATGAGGTGTGTCTGAAAATGATCCAGGTCAAGATATGATACTAGTTATCTACTGAATAGTTGGGAATTGGGAAAGTAAAACACAAACTTCAAAGTGAAGGATTTCAACGTAATGGGGAAATAAAACCTATTTCGATGCATTACAGTGCTTTAATCTTGATACTACAGGAAGCTGTCTGCGAACAATTTGCGAAAAGAGTTTTTACAGTATTGAAAGCTTACAGAGGAAACGTTTTCTCCATCTTCCGTCACTCATATCTGCAGGGGGCTGCTGCTCCAAACCGGCAGAACCACTCGCAAAATCCTCATAACTAAAATCAGGGAGCTGGGATGTAGTGGCACTGTCACTATCGCTTTCGACGACATCTGGAAAAAATTAACATTTAAACAATCATTTTCAATCAATGATTGATTTGGACACGAAGGGAAACACACAAATTTGGCTTGGAAACTTCGTTTAATACATCGCTAGAGCCTACAAAAAAGAAATAAATTAGTCAGATAAAATCAATCATAATACTCAGTCAAAGAAATTCAAAAATTGATAAAAAGGTCATTCAGATTAGAGAATCTCATGAAAGTCGATCAGAAATTGGAATACGATAAAATTGTTTCACTGTCCGCGTGGTAGCTAAAATTTATAAAGAAAAGTTACGCAAAATTTTCAATCAATGAATTTCTGTTTCATTTATTAGCTTTTCACGCGATTGTATAATCATGTACGACAACCAACTATTTCATCCGTAACTTGAAGACAGCAACATATAATGTACAATTTGAATTCGAAATCATTGAATAACACCGTTTCATAAGATATGGGAAATTATTATCCTTCATATCCCAGCCTCATACCATCAAATGCATATTTCAAGCCAGAACTCTCGTTAGATTTGCCACTTGGGGAGGGTGATGCTTGGGTCGATCCTGCCTAAAAATTACCATCATCTCTATTAAATACACACACTTCGTCGCTTGGATACAAGCATGAATTGATAATTTATTCCTGAATGTTTTTTACTGGTATGAAGTTGCAAGATATTACTCGAACCACTACTAGTTGTAATTTGAAACTTTTAGCCACGAACTTTTACCATACCTGAATAACAGATTCACCCTCATCAAGTAGTAAAGTTTCAACATCTCTCTCCTCTCTGATAACTCCCCCAAATCCAGGATTACATTCAGAACTCTCATTAGTTGAGGGATTTGTCTCAGCCATTTTTGTAATTCGTTCTATTGACCATCTATATGGACAATGTCTGATCATTCAATTTTAACCAATAATTTGCGAACTAACAGTTTTATTACTAGTTAGAAATGAAAATATTTTTTGAACTAGAAAATTATAATTATTGAACTAGAAAATGATAATTTTTGAACTAAAAAATAATAAAGTAATAATTAGAGCTTATTATATACTTTTTATAAAATAAATAATCAGGTTATAAATACTCTTTATAAATACTCTTTATAAATACTCTTTATAAATACTTTTTATAAATACTCTTTATAAATACTCTTTATAAATACTCTTTATAAATACTCTTTATAAATACTCTTTATAAATACTCTTTATAAATACTCTTTATAAAATAATCTTAAATAGAATCAACAAAAATATAATAGTCAACTAAAAATAATAAAATATTTAGCTTTTAAGAAACACATTCAAGGGTAGGTTTATGATTGCATAATAATTGTGAATTTATTAAAAAAGTTTTAATGCTGGAGAGATTTTAAAATCTAAAATAATAATTCAAATAAATTACAGTTTTAAACTTGAAATAATTTATTTATGCACATAATTTAAAAATGCAAATAATAAATATTACATAAATAATAGATACTACAAAAATAATAAATAATACATATTTACTTATTTACAATGCAGTAAATTAAAATAAATCAGTCACTAATTGGCACGGTTAGCACCACCTGGAGCCTCAGGAGTTTTACATTTTTAAGAGTGGAGGTTTGTTCAAAAACATAAATTTGCTCTAAGGCTCTAAGGAGAGACTAAAAGTACAGTACAACGAATTCCGCTTATCTTAGCAAAGGTCTCGGTTTCAACTAGAAGGTCTCAGCAAGCAAACAGATCTATCACCTGTAACGTGTTATAACAGCGTGCAAATAATTGTCTGAGCAAGAGTTGTCAACATCAGAGTGGTGAACCAAGCCAGTCTGAAAAAGTTCTCGAAGAAAATTGTCAACTTTACTAAAGATAGGTGCCTCTTGGATCATTGGTCCAACAAATATATCACAATATACTCTGGCTCTACTAACGAGGAGGTAAAATTCTGAGAGAAAGTCTTCAAATGATTTACATTCGATAGAAAGAAGCGTTATGCAGAGAGGCCATTCAGCAGAGGGAACATTACTAACATGACCCTCTCGGTGAGCCGTATCATCCATCATAAGTCTCTCATCAGAACTACTTTTCTCTACATGAAACTCAAAGCAATACGTACCGAATGTAAACTGAATTAAATCATCAGACAAAGTAACAAGCTTTTTCTCTGGGTGACGTTGTTGCAGCAAATAAACATGGACATCACTTTTTAGGACATAAACCGTTGGCTTAAAGCCATGTATATTATGCCCACAAGAGTTTCTTAAAATATGATCAGATTTCACTAAACCTGCACAAATTTTCGAAACTTAGCCATGTTATAAGTTTGTTGACAATTTTATGATCAGGCCTATTTCTTCTCTTAAGGATAGCCAGAAATTCTTCAACACATTCGTTCGTTTGTTCCTTGATAGTGTAACAGAAAAATAACTGAGCATCATCAACCAATAGATGATGACAAAGGCACATTTGCAGCAAATCACAGTATTGTGTTAATTTTTGAATGCACTTTTCGGTTGTAGAATATAGTAAGGTAACTTCATAGACTTTGTCACGGGCGTTTTCGATGAAACATTTTATAAGCCACCCAAGCGTTATTTCCCAATTATGTTCGACAACTTCTTCAAGTCGTTTCTGTTGTGATCTAAAAATAAAACGCTCAGAAACATTTTATTTGCGAGTTAAGTGTATGCTTTTATATCTTATCCCTGCATTTTTGCAAACATTCTCGTATTGGTTTAGAGCACTCTGTCCAAAGATAATAACCACCACCGACTTCCCACCACCAGCCACCAGCTTTGCAAGCTCAATCATCTTTCCTTGTAGCAGCACTGACTTGCCGGATCCAGGAGCGCCAGTTATACATAAGTAATTCTGCTTGCATTTAAAGATGTCTGATTGTTCTTGTGTCAGACATTCAATTCCAAGATATTTCTTAAATAATGGGGAGCTTCCCTTGATTTCTCTGTTGAATGGGCCTTTTGGTTGTCTAGTGATGGTCGCAGTCTTTAACTTGTGGTCGATTTCCAGAATGCAAGAGGCTAGGCTTTGTCCACCAACGTTCTTATTGTTTGTACACCAAAGACCAATCAATATAGGAATAATTTTCTGTATGTCCTTAAACTTTTCAATCATATCTTTCCCTCTTTCACTAATTGTGGCAACTTTGCGACTGAATAACATTCTTGTCCAAAAATCATCAAAATGCTCGAAATCTTCTTTGAATAGCAAGTTACATTGAGCTTCATGATCATCTATTTGTCGATACTTTTTGAATTGAGCTACATTTTTCCAAGAAAGTCTGTTAAAAACACTGTATGAGAATACCGTGGGAGGGTTTTCCAATCCAAGGTAGTCAAAAACACCCTTAATAAGTCTGACTGTGCGATTTCTTTGAACAAGAGATTCCTTGTAACGATCATAAAACATTTTCTCAGGATTTCTACTATTCATATCTGGTGACTTGACCTCGAAGACGGCAATATATTGTCCACCGATTACGATAAAGTCACATTCACCCTCTTCTTCCTGAGGTTTTTTCTTACACCCATCAATGCTATGACTAGAAACAAATAGGTCAAACTGTTCATGAGTGTATTTAAACCCGTTCAAAACAAAAACATCTTCCAACGTCTCAAGATGCCTGAATAGCTCAACTTCAGCTTCAAATTCATCAATTCGCTGTTTTTCCGTCTTCTCCTTTTTACTGAGATCGTCATCATCTCTGGAGAACTTGTCAATGAAGCTCGGGTTATAAGGGGCTGGAGGAAGTGTGTACGCTCGCTTTATCCCAAATCCATCTCTAGAGGTTTCAAATATAACTTCTCCGTGTTTAAATGTTAGTCCTATCTCGTTTCTAAGTAGGTCATATCCAGCCTGCATTATCTTTTCGTGAGGTGTGCCTGAAAATGATCCAGGTCAAGATATGATACTAGTTATCTACTGAATAGTTGGGAATTGGGAAAGTAAAAAACAAACTTCAAAGTGAAGGATTTCAACGTAATGGGGAAATAAAACCTATTTCGATGCATTACAGTGCTTTAATCTTGATACTACAGGAAGCTGTCTGCGAACAATTTGCGAAAAGAGTTTTTCCAGTATTGAAAACTTACAGAGGAAACGTTTTTTCCATCTTCTGTCACTCATATTTACAAGGGGCTGTTGCTCCAAACCGGCAGAACCACTCGCAAAATCCTCATAACTAAAATCAGGGAGCTGGGATGTTGTGGCACTGTCACTATCGCTTCCGACGACATCTGGAAAAAATTAACATTAAAACAATCATTTTCAATCAATGAATTCCTGTTTCATTTATTAGCTTTTCACGCGATTGTATAATCATGTACGACAACCAACTATTTCATCCGTAACTTGAGGACAGCAACATAGAATGTACAATTTGAATTCGAAATCATTGAATAACACCGTTTCATATAAGATATGGGAAATTATTATCCTTCATATCCCAGCCTCATACCATCAAATGCATATTTCAAGCCAGAACTCTCGTTAGATTTGCCACTTGGGGAGGGTAATGCTTGTGTCGATCCTGCCTAAAAATTACCATCATCTCTATTAAATACACACACTTCGTCGCTTGGATACAAGCATGAATTGAGCATTGATCCCTAAATGTTTTTTACTGGTATGAAGTTGCAAGATATTACTCGAACCACTACTAGTTGTAATTTCAAACTTTAAGCCACGAACTTTTACCATACCTGATTAACAGATTCACCCTCATCAAGTAGTAAAGTTTCAACATCTCTCTCCTCTCTTATAACTCCCCCAAATCCAGGATTACATCCAGAACTCTCATTAGTTGAGGGATTTGTCTCAGCCATTTTTGTAATTCGTTCTATTAACCATCTATGTGGACAATGTCTGATCATTCAATTTTACCGAATCACTAGCGGAATTATGCAGGTACCAAGAGGCAGCAGTTTAACAGAAATGAAAAACCTTTTTTGAACAAGAAAATATGTACTTAGATTTTTTACCGTTTAAAATTTATACACAAATACAAGGGACATAAAGTAAACCGTGAAGCAGTCATACGTAACTAATACTCTTTATAAAATTAAATCTATAAAATAATCTTAAATAGAATCAACAAAAATATAATGATGGTCAACTAAAAATATAAAACTATTAAACCTTTAAGAAATGAGCTAAAGAGCAGGTTTATGAAGCACAGAAACAGACCCATCCTCCATCCCAAAGTAAGCCACACTAGCATACCCAACAAATAAACCAGTCTCCACAATCCCTGGGGTCCTTGACAACTTGGTCTCTAAAACATCCCAATTGTGAGGCCCAGTGAACTTAGCGTCCACCACAAAGTTACTGTTATCTGTTACAACAGGACCTGCTTTGCTCTGTGCCATTCTCAGAACGGGGTCCAAACCAAAACTCCTCAGTTTGTTCATTACTGGAACGTATGCCATGGGAACTACTTCAATTGGTATCCCTTTCTTCCACTGGTCTCCCAATTCTTTAGATTTCTTGCGGTAGTCAGCGATCACCACCATTTTCTTGCCACACGCAGCTACAATCTTCTCCTGAAGCTGACAGCCGCCCCCTCCCTTTATGAGGGTGAGGGATGCATCACACTCATCTGCTCCGTCTATCACTATGTCAAGCTCTGGGGTCTGGGACAGGTCTGAGAGGTCCAGTCCGTTCTCTATTATCAACTGTCTTGCCTGAGATGGACAATTATTGTGTTAAGATTCCATATCAAATTAGAATTTGTAGGGACTAAGGTTAATTTTCATTGCAGTTCAGACTTCATTTGATCTGACGATTAGTTAGTAAAATATTCAAAGCCTCAACACTAAAGTATTCAATATCCATACCTGGAAACTAGTCGGCACACAGGTGACCTTGAACCCGGATTTGTTAACCAAGGCAGACAGATGTTTAACAGCGTACACCACCGTACTGCCACTACCCACTCCTAGTCTACATCCGTCATACACGTGCTCTTTAACAGCGCGCTCTGCTGCTGCGTCTTTAGCTTGTTCCACCATTGAGGTCATGGTTCTGAAGAGGATAGTTGTGTTCCGAGTGGAGGAGAGTTGTAGAGAGTTGAGGAGAGTTGTGCTGAGAGTGAGGGTTCGACTCAATATCATACAGCAGACATAACCTGGTGATGGGTTTTAATTGTGTGAATAGAAACATGTTTCTAACTGAAAAGATCTTATAACAATTGTTCACAATTGAATGATTATACCTTTCAATGAAGGTATAAAATTATTTTGTTTCCTGAATAAGTGGTATCATAAATTACAAGTGAACACTTCATATAAACACTTACAACTGTAACATTCAATAACATTTAGATAGCATACAATAAAGTAATATTAGTTAGTGTGTTTTTACAATTATTATCATTTTAATTCTAAACACAGTTAAACGTTTACTATTAATATTACAAAAACAAACTTGTATGATACACGTCACATACCCCTGATTTATTAGCTACCTAACGAAATACACGCACTTTAAAATCGGTATAAAACGGTAACAATTGATCTGAGGATCGTATCGAAACTTTGAAAAGGGGAAATCATCGTACACACTTATCTGGAAACGGATAAATGAGTAAAGCATATATTTTCAAAACACCGGTAGCTCAATCAAATGGCTCATCAACAAACTGGTAAGTTTATTTATCGGGAATAAGTTTTTATCAAATTATATGTAGAAATTCACAAATGTTCTAAATCGAATCGGCGAATACCGAAAAATAATAAACTTTAAAGTAGAGCCGATCATAAAAAGGATTTTATATGAAGCTTGGACTGTTTATACATTAGCTGATATATCAGAATTCAGTAACGAACAACTTATGCGAATATAAACGTATAGAAATTATGATATCGAAACACTAAACCGTCTACAAAATACAATTGAAGTCAAACGATCACGTTATTGCGGGTTACTGAATAGTTATATTATCAGATTCATCAGAATTAAGCTTTAAAGTTTAGCTCATGGCACTAGGAGGAGCGGGAGCCTTGCTTGTAAAGTTTAGCTCATGGCACTAGGAGGAGCGGGAGCCTTGCTTGTAAAGTTTAGCTCATGGCACTAGGAGGAGCGGGAGCCTTGCTAGACTTTCTAGACATCATCCTAGCCTTGAGATTGTTCTGGGGGCCAGTAACGATAGACAGAGATCTAAGTCTCTCCATATTAGCCGCAGTGGAGAGTGTCTCTGTGGACTCGACCTCGTGTATTGCAGGTTCCAGAGTCTTCCATACTCGCTTGTAGTAGGTTAGTTGGGCTAGCAGTAGGGACTCCAGGCATGGCTCAAAGAAATCGTACTTCCCTTTGCTGATGCAGCGGAGATCCTAGTGAAAGCGTTAGTACAAATTTATAACAATAACATTTAATAATATGAATATAGTAAATCTTTTATTTCATGACCGTTCATGATTCAGTCGTCGTTGCCAACTTAAATCTAAAAACTGCAGAGTATATCTGAATTACATATATTATAAAGAAAGAATCAACTCATGTACACACATTAAGTAAGTTATCGTGAGCTTTGGAATGCCTCTCTGTAGCCTCCTTGTGTATTTTAACTGCATTCTTATACTTCTCTATTGGTATCGGGTACTGGTTGTAGTACTTATCTACTTTCTTCTTCAGCTGAAAGTTTGTGGGGTTAAGTAGGCGACATTTGAACGGTTACACACAGACAATTTAGATCAAAAAGATTTTAGTAAACATGATATATTATTACTGCGTTGATATCTAATTGTGAATAAGTCTGAAGTAAGTCTAAGATAACTGAATATAAAATAAGAATACAACTTACATTATCAGCCTCGCTTTTGGCCTGGGCACGTTTCTTAGTTGCACCGTTCATGTTGTTGAAGAGTGAATGAAGTCTCTGCATTGAAGCCTGAGTAGTTAATCGAACATCGTCCAGCTGGGAGTACGGAACTTTAAGAATTAGGGCGGGATGAATCAAAGAATGTATAGTATTAGCCATTATTCATTGTACGATTACTAAGACTGAATTATGTAAATGTAGAGCACATGAAGATTAGTTTATGGCATAGATGCTATCACTAAAGATAGCAAAAAAGGGGGGAAGTTGAGATTCCAAAACAAGAATGAAATGATATAGAAATGTGTAGATAACGAACCATCTTGTGTCGTTGGGTGGTAATAAGATCGACACATCTTGTCAGAGCAGAGGGATCGAGCCCTATCTTAGATACTTGCTTCAAACAACTCGACATCTTGTTCTGGCCCTGGACGAACAATGAGGTAATTGCTAAATTGAACGAACATGTAAATTAATAAACTCTACCCATGATTAAAATTACGGTTTCACCCCAAAATATCGCCCACCATTACTTAACGCGTACCTTGCACAAGTTGAGCTGGCTAGTCTTAACGCGTACCTTGCACAAGTTGAACTGGCTAGTCTTAACGCGTACCTTGCACAAGTTGAGCTGGCTAGTCTTAACGCGTACCTTGCACAAGTTGAGCTGGCTAGTCTTAACGCGTACCTTGCACAAGTTGAACTGGCTAGTCTTAACGCGTACCTTGCACAAGTTGAGCTGGCTAGTCTTAACGCGTACCTTGCACAAGTTGAGCTGGCTAATCTTAACGCGTACCTTGCACAAGTTGAGCTGGCTAGTCTTAATGCGCACCTTGCACAAGTTGAGCTGGCTAGTCTTAACGCGTACCTTGCACAAGTTGAGCTGGCTAGTCTTAATGCGTACCTTGCACAAGTTGAGCTGGCTAGTCTTAACGCGTACCTTGCACAAGTTGAGCTGGCTAGTCTTAACGCGTACCTTGCACAAGTTGAGCTGGCTAGTCTTAACGCGTACCTTGCACAAGTTGAGCTGGCTAGTCTTAACGCGTACCTTGCACAAGTTGAGCTGGCTAGTCTTAACGCGTACCTTGCACAAGTTGAGCTGGCTAGTCTTAACACGTACCTTGCACAAGTTGAGCTGGCTAGTCTTAATGCGTACCTTGCACAAGTTGAGCTGGCTAGTCTTAACGCGTACCTTGCACAAGTTGAGCTGGCTAGTCTTAACGCGTACCTTGCACAAGTTGAGCTGGCTAGTCTTAACACGTACCTTGCACAAGTTGAGCTGGCTAGTCTTAACGCGTACCTTGCACAAGTTGAGTGTACCTTGCATTACTTAACGCGTACCTTGCACAAGTTGAGCTGGCTAGTCTTCCAAGACTTGATACCATTGCTTAGAGACTGGGTTCTCTTCTCAAGTTTCCTGTACTCCGCAAACAATCGTTCCTCCTCCGTCTGAGGCTGTTTCTTTCTACGAAACAGTGAGGCCATCTTATCTTAGTGAGTTAGGTAACTCACAGGGTGTGTGGTATCTACATTGTTATACCTGTATTGTAGGGGTCAGTTGTCATATTTGTGAGCGAAGAAATACGTAGAGTAGTAATTGTTATATTATGCTAATGGGAGAGAAATTATTTCAGATTAATGTAATATGTACAGTAGGTTTTTAGTTACCTAAATTCGAAACAGGAAATGATTTTTCAAAATAGCACATTTTTCCAAATACATATGTGTATTCATTAATAAAAGCAATTATAAATAAGACACAAAATAATTGACATTTGAAGAAATTTTGAATTAATTCTGAAAGTTAATTCAGAAAGTTAATGTAATATGTACAGTAGGTTTTTAGTTACCTAAATTCGAAACAGGAAATGATTTTTCAAAATAGCACATTTTTCCAAATACATATTATGTGTATTCATCAATAAAAGCAATTATAAATAGGACACAAAATAATTTAATTTCAGAATTAATTCAAAATTTCTTCAAATGTCAATTCGAAAGTCCAAGAAAGTCAATAAAAAGTCCAGAAACTAATTTTACAGTCCCTGCCACTACACACGATCTTGTTATCATAAGTCATCATATCAGTTATTGTTTCTGGATTATGAGCCTCCACAAGACCCAACAGTTTGTTCTTCTTGCAACTATAAAGTCTCAAACCACCATCCCACCCCGAAACAGCGTACAGTTTACCATCACCTCGAATACTGATGTGACTGGAACCCTTGCATTCCAATGGAACAGTGTGGGTTACCTCCGCGGAATATTTCTGATCCGTTCTTGCTGGATTTAAGGAGTTGACAATTGACTCCAGGGCGTTTTCATCTCCACTGACGGTGCTTTCTTCTTTAGAAGGTGTTCCTTCAGATACCATCCCCTCAGTTATAAGAGACGTTATCTTGATGGTAGAGTCTGGCGAGGAAGATATTATCTTGTTATCTATTACATCTAATGCTGTGACAATCTCATCGTGTACCTTCACCTCAAGAACCTGGATTAAATGGGATCTTACAAATTTGATGTATTGTTCTAAACAGCCGGCAAGCGAAGGTAAAAGCGTAAGATCTTTCACCTGAAATTTAAATATCTGGAGCACTTTGGAAGCTCACTAAAACAAACTTTGAAAACATGAACGTTATAAAGTGCGACAATTTAACAAGAATATTGTGGACCCTAAACAAAAACAACAATAAGAAGTCAATAAAACGTATAACAAAAGAATATGAACCTGTTTAGAAAGATGACGGGAGTCAAACAAAACAATTTGCCCACTCTCATATCCCAGATACACATAGTTTCCTCTGACAGCAACGCTCCAGCACATTCCTGAACAGGGTTAAAAGTCTCGTTATGTTTAACCGGTAATAAAGGAGCTGAGTATATTCTACAATTAGGGAGGGTTAGTTCAGAATTCTGTGCAATTTTGCTGTATAAAATGCGACAGCTATCATGTTACTGTTGGCAGTTTTAAATTACGATCTGTACTTATTACTTTATCTTACCTTTTTGGTTGTAGTCTGAAGGTTGAAAAGTATTGACAACATTCAATTTATCAGCAACAATACAAGAGATCTGAAAACAATCAAAGTTATGTTCAGCTACACACTTGCGAGATAATATCAGAGATACCAAATTATTTCTATCATAAAAACAAGAAAGATTATTCATGAGAACATTCCCAACCTTTGATTTCTCGTCCAGACCGACGAAGCAGTGCCGTTGATCATCAGACAAGGCGAACCTACAAAAGCCAGTACTGGCAACACTACTGGTTCTAACACACTGGCCCTCCTTCCACAGGGTCAGAGCTCCCTCTCTACCTTGGGACAGAATACCATCGTGTTGCTGGTTCTTCATACACATCACCTGGGCTGCATCCTCGTTATTCTTTAGTCAGGTTAACTGTGAGATTTGGATACTTTTCCGATAAAATCGACCAGGACTTCCGACTTAGCTTAACTTTTAGTATAAAATGGAACTTGCGGCCGTTGATCAGCAAACAGAATATGTTGTGTTCAATAAACAGTGTATATCATACATTCTACACACATGTTGCTTATTAAAGGAAATTAACTCGATCATTTAATGAAAACTGTACCAAAATTGTAAACAGTACCTACTTTTGTGAGCCTTCCAAGTAGCAGTGGGTCTCATTATTTCAGTGTCATATAGCTTTATGTTACCCTCTTCTGAGCCTGTTACTAAAGTTGTATCCTTTCTACATAACGAGGTAACCACACTCTCACCCCTGATAACATAGTCTGGCCTCATCATGCACTGGGTACAATAGTTATTGTCACAACCTCAATCTAAAGTTACTTTTGTTTAAAGAGCAACCAAATGTAATAACCATCATTATTTCTGGGCTAGTAATTGAGGGACAATTTAATATTGGCATTCACTATTCGCTACTAAGAGATCAATTGTATAGTTATATAGTATACTATCATATTTGCGAAGTAATATATTTCATTCAAGACACTGTATTGAGTACATAACTTACTTACTTGCCTATTTGAATAACAATAAGTTCTTACTCTATAGAAACAAAAGATGGGCATATTTTATCACAAAATTTACATGCAACTAACAACATTGAAAAAATACATCATCAATAATACCATACAAAGATGATGTTAAAAATAGAAAGCAGAAATGTATCATAATTGTTTATTTAAAATTACCCAGCCATTCTTCCTATAAAATTCCATACACAGTTTACATGTATTTCCGCATTCTTTCGCTTCCTGTACTTGGCATTAATCATATTTTCCCAATAAGACAACAATAAATCAGTTCAGTGAAAGAAGTAGAAATCAGAAGCAAAAGGTATTATAACTTTTAGACTGCTTCATAAAGAATCATAAAAATAAAATTCCGTAAGATAAAAATTCTGTTAAAAATCAAATTTGTACACTAAAAAGTACATTTAAACAGGGAAAAAATGCATGAACTGCAGAAAACACCAGCACAGAACAACTTTCCAGTTAACAGGGGGTTAGCCATGGTGCCCACTCATTAAATAGCAACAGTGTTCTTCATGATGCTATCAGTCTTCAATATAGCACATAATATAGCATCTGACAAGGCTTTAATGAGTCCAGTAGCCTGCTTCTTCCCATACACTGCTTTTCCATACTCCTTGAGCTTGCCTTGAAGGTCCTTCTCAATATTCCCGCACCTAGTCTGTAGAGAATCAAGCTCTACCGTACGCTTCACTTTCCCCATATCTTTATATATTTGCTCAATTTCCGAATACTGGGTGTAAATGTTGTTACTCACATTATCAGTTGGGTTAATATGATCTTTTTGTATTCTTTCAAAATCATCGTCATCCACCACAATAAGGGAAAGATGCTTCAGCATAACTATTACGAAATCGGGTTCCTGAACTTGAGCAACGATAATCCTTATTGATGAACACCGAGACTTAATGACATGGATATATTTGCCGTAAGGATCAGATGGCATAATTATCAATGGAGGTTTCCTCAACTTTACACTAATATCCTTGGTATAAGTGAATCTGACACGAACAGGAAACTTCAAAGCCAGACATAAGTGGTCAATTGACTTCATGGAGATGACACTTACAGCATCTGTACTGCAAATTTCATCCTTACTTAGTTCATACTGTCCAAACCCTTCATTTACATTGATCATGTAGCACAAGTCTCGTTTTCTCAATTCACCCACAGATTCAAAAAACGCGTCGGCACTTCTCTCTTCAAGAGGCTTGAAGCACTCAAGAATTACATTTAAATATTTTGCTTGCAGGCTCGGTGAAGCAGTTTTTCGGAGAGGTGATACTTCTCTAAAAGCATTTGAAAATGTTTTTTTGCCGTTTATATTTGATCCCATTATGGCATCGCTTTTTCTAACTTTGTGTAGATCTAAGATATCATCAGGTGTTGCTGCTGCAAATGCAGCACAATTGCAGGCTATGTACACCAGAGTACATCCTATGCTCCATAAGTCGATATTTGCACGGTATACATCCTTGTCTTTGCCCTTCCATTTTGGTCTGTTTTGTTCGTCAATGTAGCGACCAAGCATGTATGTATCCATATAGTCTATAGAACCTGGCATAAAGGAAAATTAATCACATCATTAAAACTCTACTACATTATTGAAGACTCAGCACTGCACTTTAGTATGTGGAGCGACTTCCACATAAATATTAAAAACGATACTTACCTACAATAGATTTCAACTGAGTTGCTGAGTTACCAGCTTCACTGTCATGATCAGTATACTGCTTGGCAGTCCCCATATCAGCAAGCTTGTAAGTAGTTGATCCTAAGGAGTGATTTTAACATGAATAATCAAATCTCCTTTCACAAGAAATGTATTACTAAATTAATTCAATTTAAGGTGAACATCTATTTTATTTGAAGATGATATTATGTAAATTACAAACTTATTAAAAGATACAACAATAAATATCTTTTACTGCTCCTACTATAAATTTATCATATAGGCTGAATCAAATTGATAAACAAGATTATCCAAATTCGCTATATTATGATGAAATTACCATCTTTGCTGCTGTAGCTTATCATAATATTATCAGGCTTGATGTCTCTGTGTGCAAATTTACAGTCTCTCAAATGTTTGTAGCCTGCTGTGATATCTGGAAGAATACAATATAAAAAGTGACATAGATGCTGCATTTATGGAAATGAGTAGGAAAATGAGTTTCATTATGTTTGCAAGCACTCAGGGTCAGGGTCTTTAAGTAAAACTCTTGTCCTCTCTTCAAAAGCTCAGTACCAGATACAAATTAATGAATTAGCTATTACGTATCTCTACACAGAATTTCACATTAAAATTAAGAGAGACACCCCTAAAATATCATTTCAAGTGTCTGGACTTACCAAGAAGTGCTTTGTGAAAATCATTTACTTTAACACCAAAAGCATTCTCAAGATTGTTTTTCATATAACACATGAGACTTTCTCCTTGACAGTACTCCAAAATCATGTACTGATTTTTGTCAGACTCAGCATCTGTAAAGTTATCATTTATTTTAACAGTGCTTGAAATTGCAACAAATTCTTGGGGTAATCATAAATTTTACATCAAGTTTGATACAGACTATGGTCAAAAAAAGTTTTCATCATTTAAAAATTACGAAGTTAGCTCACATACTTACGGTCTAAGACCTGAATTATATTAGGATGCTTAGGTAGTTTTTTCAAAATATCTATCTCTTTACGAAAGTGAGCTTTTCCTTGGCTGAACTTTTTCGGTTTTTTTATGGCAACTGATTCTCCTGTTCTTTTATCATATCCTTTGTATACTGTTGAGAATGATCCATCGCCTAATACCACAAGTGAATTTATATATTCACTTTTTTCCATGGGCTAAATGGAAGAATTTGTATTAGAATAATATGTAATAAAGAAGGATAGAACCATAAATTCAACTGATTTATATAGTAGAGGCTGTGACGGCAAAATTCAGATATAACATGTTGTTTCTCTACTGTACTGCTTCGAGGCAACACACTCATTAATGCACACCCAGAGGTGTGCCATGGTTACAATTATCCTGCAGTTAATTTACCAGAATGATATGGAAATCCATGATATTATTGAGGATTAAATTCATAATTCATTCATTAATAATAAATCAGGAGTATTCTTACCAAAAGACCTTAGAACTTTTAGGAGTACAATTAGGTACATGTGTAATGTAAAGAATTACAATTGTCTTATTCTATACTAATAATAATAATTGTGGTTAATACCAACTCACAATAAGACCAGTGGCGTAACGATGGCCCCCGCTGACCCACTGTGCAGGGGGGCGCCGTCTTAGGGGGGCGCCAAATCGTCGTTTGAATGTGGGACAATTTTGAAAACTTAACTAAAGTATTAGCAAATCTGCGCATTTTGCTCTAGATACACACTTTTTTAGAGATTTTACCGGCGCGTATCCCCTAAAATCACCTAATTTGTTCAATTTTAAGAGGTGGGCACAAAAGGGGAGGGGGCGCCAACAGGGGGCGCCTTTTCGGCAGGGGGCGCCAACAGGCAACGTTACGCCACTGAATAGGACATTGGTGGTCGAAATGGTTGTTTATCATGATCCTCCTCACAGGAGGAGCAAAGTGCAAAGAAACTGGCACAAACTGCTACTAACTGCTACTAACTGCTACAAACTGGCACTAACAGCCACAAACTGCTACTAACTGCTACAAACTGGCACTAACTGCTACAAACTGGCACTGACTGCTGCAATCGGGCCCACGCATTCGCGCGCCGTTTGCAGCAGTTTGTAGCAGTTTGTAGCAGTTAGTGCCAGTTTGTAGCAGTTAGTAGCAGTTTGTGACAGTTTCTTTGCACTTTGCTTCTCCTGTGTCCTTTATTATGCAAATAGTCTCGATATAATTTACTTCCTCTAAAGCTATATCTGACACAGAAGTTGCCTCTGTCTACTAAAACATTATATAGATTAGTTCCTAAAGATCAATTTCAAAATCAAAAACACCTAACATAAAGTGGCAAATTGTTTTTATTACCTGATAAGACGTTTTATAGCTGATATAAAACGTTTTGATGTAAAAAGTTATTTGAAGTATTTTCTATCAATATTGTAAAATAAAGTGAATACAAAATTGCAATTGACAACAGTATTTATAACAAAAATTAGAAATTCCTATATAAGCCGATTTAACCTTAAATGTTATGATTTGAAGAAAAATTATAAATTATTCAAACAATATACACATAATTTTCACAATGACCCTATGTAAAAACAAACCTTTAAAAATCAATATATTCCCTATTTCAAATATTGGGAGAAACATTTGAAAATCACCCTTGGACCGGCCTTGTGGCTCCAAATTTGCTCTAACCAGAGCCCTCTCAGTAGCGCGCAACCGCCGAAGGAGGTCTACTTGTGAAACAAGCGCATCAATCAGTACGCGTATACACATGCAGCTATGTGAAGCTCCAAATTCAAATCTTAACTATTTATATTAACAAAGTTTTTTCGCGCACCTCTGTCTCAATTGGAAAAAAATTGGAGGACATCGCCGCTTTGAATAACATCAGTCAACAAGAACAATCATTTTTGCTTCGCAGAACGTTGCTTTGCTTCGCAGACCAACGATCTCGAAGGGACCAACGATCTCGAAGAGTTGAAATCGTCAATAAAAATAAAACAATTGACATTAATTGAAGTATAGAATTGATGCAGTTCTTTAAACATTATAATTAAAATATAAAATTTAATTTATTATACCCATAATACCCATTATACCCATTATACCCATATACATTTGACATTGCCAATTGCACATTGAATAGGTACAATATCAATAAAAAACATTTAATAGTGCACGTGATTTTGTGCGCGGCTGTGACTGGTTCTAAACGATCATGTGAATGCTAGTAACGTGCGCTCTAACATTCAATGAGCATCCGCACTTTTTTTACTGGGCCGCGCTCAGCCTGTCATTCCGCCTAATCTCTATGAACATAATAGCCTGAGGTCCCCAGGTAAACTTTTTTTCAGGACGATGGAGGTCGTAATTCATTTTCAGCTCGAATTTAGATTCGGCGGAATGACAGGCTGAGCGCGGCCCAGTAAATCGCAACCACATATCGCAACGTATGCATTTAGCATTACTGAGCCGATACGAGCAGTGAGGGATTTCAAAAATTTAATTATTGTTACAGTGCTTGATTGACGATGTCAACCAATCGAGATCGTTGCTCTGCGAAGCAAGTCAACGATCGCGACAAAGAAGCTTAATCATATTGCAAAGAAACATGGATTTAACATCCTATCCACATGTATGCAGATGACACCCAGCTTTACATTGAGTTTAAGGGGGGGGGGGGGGGGGGGTTCACCCTGATTTTTTTGTGAAACTTGGTTTCGAGATAGCAGTTGACCAACAAACTAGGACCGGTGACCGAACTTTTGAGGGGGTCCCGAACCCCAACCACCAACTGCCAAACAGTTCCCGCAGGGCAGCCACGCCCATATTTGGTCCAAATTAGGCCCAATTTAGCCAAATACCCTGAACATGCTCAAAATACAGATTTAAGGTGCTTTACTTGTAGCTAGTGGTCCCTTGAACTCGTATATTATGACGCAATGAAACTACCGGACTGCGATGTATGGGGACTTGCCACCCCATGGCAACATTAAAATATATCTGATTTTATATATATGAATTTTCATCAAGATTGGACAAAAAATGACTGAGTTATGAGCCAAAAACCATATGACCATATTTGGGCATACGCTCCAAAATTGATAGATTTTGGCCCATAAGTTAGTCAAATATCAATATTTTTGAATTAAACCAACTTTATATGGAAGGTAAGCATATACTACACATTCTCTATATATGATTATCAGCTCAATATCTACCTAACTGTGGATTCTGTGTTCAAATAATCGCAAAAAATGAACAAAATCGCCCATATCTCAGTTCGCGATATTTGTAAAACTGATTTCGCTCAAAACAATAGAACTCAATAGGGTTTCAATATTTTTACATGAAATTTTCAGAATCAACGTAGAATCGCATTTCGACCTTAAGTTTTGGGACAGAATTTTGAGTTAGGCCTTTAAAAAAATTTGGCGGCCAAATTCCAAATTTTGCAATGCGAAATTCAGAGTTTAGGTGTCCTCTTTGATCAATTCCTTACGTTTGAAGACCAAGTCAACTCAATCATCAGTTGTTGCAACATCCATTTGACGAACCTTTGAGTCATAGGCTCAAAGCTTAACTATGACCTAAAAAGACAGCTCGTCCACTGCTTGATCTTTTCAAAACTGGACTATTGCAATGGACTACTATATAATGGCTTACCTGATTTTCTCCTTAGAAACTCCAGAAAGTACAAAATTCCTGTGTTCGATTCTTGTTTGGTAGAAAAACTATTGCAATGGACTACTATATAATGGCTTACCTGATTTTCTCCTTAAGAAACTCCAGAAAGTACAAAATTCCTGTGTTCGATTCTTGTTTGGTAGAAAAGCTATTAAAAATGGGACAGTGTTACTCCATTCCTGAAAAAGGCCCATTTTCTTCCAATAAGACAACGAATAGAGTATAAAATTGCTCTAACCGCGCCGTATTCAAATGCGTCAACAACATAGCTCCAGACTATATCACCAAATGCATTGACATCAAGAGTCAACCTGTATGTGCAGTGTACTACGAACTGAACAAGATTATTTCCTCCTAGATGTTCCTCCTGCTCCAAACTATAGTAAAACAGCTCAGAGAAGTTTTTGCTACTGTGGACCCTCCGTTTGAAATAACATTCCCACATCACTCCATAAAGATCTATATCACACTCTGTTTGAAAGCTATCTTGCATATGGTATAACTGTCTGGGGAGGGGCATCTAACAAAAAACTTGAACCTCTGTTCAAAGCACAGAAAATGTGTGCCCGCATAATGTTTGGAGATAAAGAAGCATACTTGGATAAATTTAAAACTAGTGCACGATGCAGACCCTACGGGGAGCAAATCTTGGGCAAGGAATTCTACAGAAAGGAGCATACAAAACCCCTCTTCAACACTCATGAAATCATGAATGTGCATAATCTGTACTTCTACCATTGTATTAATGACATCTTCAAGGTCTTGAAATATAGAACCCCTATATCACTATACTCCCTCTTTGAAACATCTGGCAGACTTGGCAAAGAGACACTCATTCTCACACCTAAACCATCAGACAGCTACATATACAGAGCAGGGACAATATGGAATACAGTACGACAAAATCTCATGCTAACTACATTCACCTGTTATAAGCCCAATCACCTCAAATCATCCATAAGAATCACCATCACTCACACTCAAAAGGAAGGAGAACCAAATGACTGGAACTTAGCCTTAAACAGCGTTCGACAAAATTCAAAAACTTTAAAATTGACCTTGCCTAGATTACTTAAGCTTGAAAAAGCGGTAATATCTTAGCAAAATATAACTTGCAGCAGCCCCATACCTTGTCATGAACATAATATCGAAACTACCTCTGTGATCACATCTTTCTCTGGGTGCAAAATGAATATATATAGGTTTATTAGTTTTATAGAAATTTAAAAGTTCTATAGAAATTTATTATATAAGGATTATAAACATTTTGTTTGTGTGTTTTGAGTTATGCATTTTTATACCTATTTTAGAAGAGATTTTTATAGAATGTTACAAGTGCAGTAGGGTCAGTTTCAGACGAATTAAGCATAAATGACATCATTGCCATGTCTGAAGTGGTTTGTAAATGGGCCATTGTTAGCCCCAAGCGTTTTGGTCCCTCATTCCTGCCACTCAGCATTGCCTACTGTAAAGTAGAAATTTTTCTAAGATAATAGAGAAACTGACCTTGTCTCACTAAATTCAACCACTTAGGTACCATAATAAAAATACTAACAACCAAATAAAGTTTTTTAAATAATTATATACAATCACCAAAAATATTTCCTCAAGTTTACTTCTAGCTAACTAATTCGTGGTTTAAGCTCTTATTTTATTTATGATTAAAGGAATGTAAAATAAAACTTTTCGTTTCATTGAAAAAACTTTTCGTTTCATTGAGCTTCCCTATAAATTGAGAACATTGACTGATATTGCCTTGTTTAAAAAGAGACTCATCTTTTTGAAAAAGTATTCATATAAGTTTCATAAAATAGCATACTTCATAAATTGCTAAGTTCTTATGTACATGTTCATTGTTTATGAGTCGCTTTAGATGGCTTGAACTGAATCTTTAGATTTTGAGTTCTCTTTGGCTATAAAGCGATGTATACATTTTTAGTTATTATTATTATTTTTTTTTTGAAAGAAAGACATGCCATGAGAAGTCAGAAGATTTGAGTGAATTTTATATTATTTAATCATACTGTTCCTGTGCGACATGGTATCTATTTAATTTCAATTCGTCAAAATATTTTATTGTGTTAACGACCTTGAGAAATTAACTTCCGACAAATCTGTTTTAATTAGCAAAATCGAAAAAATATTAAGGGGCCTGTTAATAATTAATTAAATTATTAACTATTTTAGATTTGATGATAATAATAATAACATCACTTTAAACTTCTATTAATTGTTTCCATAATTTAGGAGATACACCATGGCATGTAGTTAATCCATTGGAGAGTGCCCTTGCTCAAAGTATGAAATGGATCTCCATCTGATAGCTGTTTCTGCTGCCTCAATTTTGGGATCTCTCATCGTTCTTGCTATCTTCATAATCTCAGGTAACAGAATGATTTGTTTATCAAAAGGTGAGCCCTATATTTAAATAATTTGCGGTACTATAATTTTGTACTTCGTTTGTACTTCCCTATCAATAATTTGTATAAACCATTTTTCAGCGTGGTTTGTCCTATGGAAGCTGCTTCTATCAAAAATGCCTGTTTTTAGGGCCATGTTTGGTTTGGACAGAGAAGAAACTGTAGCTGATCAGGCAGCTGTTCCACCTACAGAGAAAGCAAGGAACAGAAAAGTTGACTAAGATGTTTTAAATATAAAGTGATTCCTTATTATATTGCAATCATTGAGTGTACTGGCGGTTTTTTCACTATTTTTACTTGGCATAGATCTGCGCTGGTTGTAAGAAAATGTGCTTGAAAATGTTAGATTTCGTAAAAGTGTTATAAATTCATCATAACAGGCATAAATTACCAACATTAAAATTTGTTTTTCAGATAATGACATACAGTTAATCATACTTCATTAATTTGATAAGAGTATAATAATAAGAAATTTAAGAAAAATTTTTAAAGAGATAACTATTAACTATATACATTGAAAGATCTGCTGTTGTTGTTTTTATATTCTTGTAGGACCATTCGCGTTATTAAGATATTAATAATCATTAAATAAATTTGAATTTTTATCTTTTATGAGTAGCTGAAATAAGGGGCAAGAGCAAAGCTTTTAAATTATTCAAATTATTATAATTTTTATAAATTTGTTTAAACGATTTCTAAAAGCAAATATGATAGAAACGTTTGCTTGACCACACAGTGCGGGAATGCAAAAAAGTTACTGCAAAGTATTTTTGTTGAATTTAGACGACTTCTAGTGGGGACGTGACATAAATATCAAAGCAGACTTTATTCCAAGTCCCTATCAGTTTTCTTGGCAACTAAGTGTTTTTAATATAATGATCTTAGTGTGTTTTAATTTATGTTCAGAATTTGATGTTAACAATTTATTTTCAGTGTCTGCCATTGACTATTTTCATAAGCTGACATTAAACTACAAAAGAGTTTCCTAACCGTAACTACTTTTATCTGCAGCGCATGATTATAATTTAAGCTAAAGCTTTAATAAAAAACTTGATGCAAACAGTATTTTATTGTTAACTTTGCCATTGCCATTGTACTGGTTAGAAAAGACTTATTTTCATGAAGTTAAACCATTTCCTCTGCGGTATAGGAATGTATTCAGCTAATAGTGGCAGACGTCATGAGAGAAGGTTCGACACAAACAGACCTGAATTATATGAGGTTGGTGCATTTTCAATTAGTAAAACCAATCACTATTTAACCAAAGACGCTATTTTAGTTTGTTGTGCATTTGTTGCTTTTAAATTAGATTTATTCCGAAATTTTCGGAGTATTTAAAAACTCTGTTTTTTAAGAGATGACATCAAAATTCATAAAAATTGTGTCTGCACTCAACCCTAAGTAACTTATTTTAAGCTAATCTTGTCTGCTACTCAGCATACAGTACAGAAATTTAAAAGATTAATATATAAAACTTGCCAGGAGGTGAAGTTGTTCCGAAATGCTCGTGAAAGGGAAAAGTATGACAACATGGCTGACTTGTTTGCGCTTATCCAAACACTACAGTGCCTGGAAAAAGCTTACATTAAAGATGCTCTTACAGCTAAAGAATACACTGAGGCGTGCTCCAAACTTTTAGCACAAGTCAGCGTGAGTATGCAAGCTTCCTTTGTTGAGGCTAGGGGGGGGGGGGGAGGCTACAACACGACTACTGGACCGTGTCTTATGGCCTGGAATACTTTCCTAATTTATATACATCTGACATTTTGTAGTACATGAACTGAACTGTTGTAACATGGACTGTAAAATTATCTTTGTCAGTAGTGAATTATGTAATTAATTTAGTGTAACATATTTTGTCGTAGGCAGCATTCAACCTGGTTAAATCGAGTGCCTACCCAGACATACCAACATTTATGAAGGAGTATTACTTGGACTGTCCTGCAGCGTTACAGCGAATTGAGGAGGGCAAGCCAATCACTATACAGGATAACCAAGGTGAATACAAAACTTAATTCTAAATTAATGTAATAATATAATTAAAGTAGTGTCCTGTTTTTTAGCACAGCTGTCCAAAACTACCAAACATTTAATCATCCAAATCATTTCAGGAAATATCAGCAAGAGTATAGCTGATGTGATATCTTTGTACATCACTCTGTGTGACAAACTTCAAATGGATATGAGAGCTAAGGATGAGCTGTACACCGATTTGAAATGCTTGGCAGATGTTCTAGACCGGATGAGTAACCTACCGTCCGACTTTGATGGCACGAAGAAAGTATATTTCTGGTAAGTTCTTTATGTTATTTCTACGTCCAAGTATTTAGTATTACTCGATTTTTTCCTTTTTGACTATCGCATATTGCAAAATACACAGTACATCAACTACGAGAAGGAAAAATATACAACTAAAGCCTCAGGACCAAGGAAATGTAACACTTTAATAATAATTGTTCAACATAAAATCAGGTTCACAATTAAAACTCCGCCCAATTCCAGTCATAATCCTAAGAGAGTAAGAGCTTAATATATTAAATTATTTTCTTAAGGTAGCTCATTTAACAAGTTGAATTTGCTCAGGGTTGGGGAACTGGACAAGTTGTATTTAACAAGTTGAATTTGGTCAGGGTTGGGGAACTGGACAAGTTGTATTTAACAAGTTGAATTTGGTCAGGGTTGGGGAACTGGACAAGTTGTATTTAACAAGTTGAATTTGGTCAGGGTTGGGGAACTGGACAAGTTGTCTGCAGCAGATACGCTAGATGAAGAGCAGGTCAGACAGATGGTATTCGACCTGGAGTCCAGCAGGGAAGCATTCGTCCGAACACTTGGATAGGAACTGGGCTTGCTGAAACTTACAGATATTATTCTTTGTTTCATATGAACATAACTTCATAGTTGATCGCTTGGAAATTCGATGAATTATTTTATTGATGTTCCCTTATATGATAAATTTCGATTAGACTCTGTGAAGATTACCAGAGAAAGTTTGATATTGAATCCTGAATCAAAGTTAATCGCAGTGTTCGAACTTTAATCATTTATTTTGTCGTTCAGAGCCTTACAGAATTACAACCTCTCAGGTCCTTTTTGTACACTGATCAGACCTTGCATAATTAATTTTTTAGATCTGAAATTGAAGCTACGTTTTTAGGATACTGGGTATTAGGTTGCAATATGTTAGCATTTCAAATACCTAACACTGATTTTAAAGGTGTATTTTAAATGGGCACTTTTTGATAAAATGAGAAATGTAATTTTACCAAATGTTGAACTCGATAACAATTGTACAATTTTGTTCAATATTGTTGTATTTTGTAAATATTTATGTTCTGATTTTATTATCACGTTTACTTTACATGAAACCAATAATATTATTCATCAGTTCCGTTAGATAAATTTATTTACTCTTCATGCTGTTCTACAATATTTAGAATGAAATATTGAAGATAACAGAATTTATATTACAAATTATTTCACAACATCTTGAGTCAAGACTCAAGTATGGTTACATGTTTCCTAGACTGGAATATAAATGTTTCCATCGATGTTTGCTTTGTATCATACACAACAACTACAAACGCACATTCCCTTGACCCAGATTATCTTAAAGGAATGTCAAAGGAAACTCTGAAGATCCTGGTGGCTGGAAGTGTGCAAGGAAACTTCAAACAGCTCTGTTCACGTGTAAACACTGTCAACTCAAAAAGTGGACCATTTCACCTTCTTCTCATACCTGGTCACGTGATAGGAGATAACGCTGAGTCCTGGCTCAGTCTCAGAGATGGCACTTACAAGCTGGATGTTCCCACTTATATCTTAGGTGCTACAAAAGAGTCACATACCGCTTATTTCTCGCATATTGTAGACGGGGAGGTTACAGAAAATGTGACTTATTTAGGAAGGAGAGGTGTGTACACAACCACTAACGGATTATCTATAGCTTATATCAGTGGTGTGTTCGGAGATGGCATGTCAAATGAGCCTCACTGTTACACTGAAACAGATCTGAACATTCTACAGGCTCAGTCAGGCGTTATGAATGGTATTGATATTCTCATCACTAGTCAGTGGCCCTCTGATGTCCTGAGGTACGTTAAAAAACCAGATTTTAAAGTACCCGAGGGTATTCCTGAGTTGTCACATCTTGTCAACACCATAAAACCTCGGTATCACTTCGTATCAGGCCCGTACTACGAGCGACTCCCCTACCGCAACCACAAGATCCTGCACGAGAAAGCAACCTATTGTACTCGTTTCCTTTCCTTAGACTGTGCAGGAAATAAAACTAAGAGTAAGTGGTTGTATGCTTTAAATTACGTTCCCATGAAACACCTTACTGATGCGGAACTGAGAAAACAACCTGCAGAAACCACAGAAAACCCTTACATTGAGGTTGAAAAAGAGCAAAACAAAGTAGAGGATTTGAAGCAGCAGCACTTTTACAGCACGGGTGACAAGCGCAAGATGACTGCTGCACCCGGTGGTGCTGACAGCAAGGAGAAGAAGAAAGAGAGTTGCTGGTTCTGTTTGAAATCACCAAATGTTGAGAAACATTTAGTCATATCTGTTGGTGCTTCGATGTATTTAGCGCTTGCAAAAGGCGCATTAAGCAACGACCACGTAATGATTGTCCCGACCAACCACATTAAATGTCAGCAATTCTTGGAACCAAACCAGCAAGAAGACGTAGAAAAGTTCAAACGAGCTTTAAGAACCCTGAACAGAACAAACAAGAAATCAACGACAGTGTTCTTTGAGCGCAGTCTGTCCACGTCACACATGCAGATACAGGCTGTACCAGTTGCTCGATACTCTGTTAACGACATTAAGGACGTGTTCTATACCTTCGCTGATAAGTATAACCTAGAGGTACAGGAAATACCGGTTGGTGAGGATTGGAAGGAAATGGTACCTCCTGGAAGTGATTACTTCATTGCTGAGTTCGAAAACCAGGATAAACTGGTGTTTTTGTGTTCTCAGAAAGTCAGGTTCCCTCTTCAGTTCGGCAGGGAAGTGTTGGCATCGAGGAACTGCTCAACATGCCCAGGAGAGTTAGCTGGAAGGAATGTAAAATATCTAAGGAGCAAGAGGAACATGATGTTAAGCAGTACAGAAAATCTTTTACCGAGTTTGATCCTTTCAAAGTTGATGATTCAGATAGTGATTCAGATTGATAAATTGGTAACAAATCTTGATTTCTTATATTATTATAATTTTCATTTTGTGATATAATGCATAATGCATTATAGCATATTGACGAAGCGTTTTCTATTTCAGTTGACACACTTTTTAGTATTTATTGTTGTAATGGATAAATTGGTCTTAATTTTGCGAATTTAACTGTTTTATCATCGATTTTCAGAAAAGTAAAATAATCAGAAAAACGATCATGAAATGAATTCAGCGCGTGTAAATTGTATTGTTACTTTCAGTTTAAATTCAGTTTACTTACTAACCCTCTCCTAGTAGGATGACTCTGATATCTCAGTGTAGCCGCTTGTTGGCTCAAACGTCCTCTCGCAACTTTGCACAAACCTCGGTTCGTGTATACCAGTGTATACTGTGTATACAGTGCAGTGTATACTGTATACCAGTGTATACAGTGTACTCTGATATTAAGTCAACTTGGCATGCAAATCATTCTATCAATCTTTGCTTTATCTTGTTAAAAGATTTCAGTCAGCGTCATGTAAATACGACTAACTTGCTAACCATGTTTATTTTCAGAGAGCATTCCTTCCTAGTATTTCTGGTTGGAGACAGGGCGGCCGATCAGGTGGTTCTGGTCCCAAATTCAACTATGTGAGTTTAACGTGGTATTTAAGTCATCGTAGCTAACGGTTATCCAAAACTCTGAAAATTATTCGTTCCTGTCGACGGAAAATTAAATCATACATGAAGCATTCAGCATTTCGATTTTACTAGATATGTTTTGCGACAAGTTTTTTCAATCTATATTATTTATATTCCACGATTCTATGAATTTCTTAAATTTTTAACGAGTTTTTCTCTCCGAAAATAGACCTATGTCTAGAAGGTCGGAAATTTTCACTCTACGTCATGGAAAACGCACAGTTTGTAAAGTTGTAGCGAGAGTGAAATTTTAGCATCACGTTACGCGCGTATTTGACGCGCGGTAATGAGACTCTACTCATGGTTACGTGAAATGACAGGTGCCTTCTTGCATGCCATCATCAATACGACTTCTGAGTTCCTAGTTTATCCTTACCCATTCATAGTTGTTTTTAAAAAAGGATTAAAAACAGACAAATAAGATGAGTAGCTCCTTCATGGTAAAGTTCAGCTATCTCACATCCGGAACAAATTTTCGACATTCCAGCTGTGCTTTCCTCATCTCCCAGTCCCAGAAACTTGTTGGTTTATACATTCATCCTACTTCAACTAACGTGCTGCCGCTATCTGATTGACGTCACTCTTCGCGCCACTGATAACGTTCCAACATTTCAGAGTTATGGATTTGTTGGGTTGCTGGGAGCTGCTGTGTGCAGTGTTGGAGTTGCCCTGAACGACGGTCAGATTAGTGCTGATGAGTTAGAGCTTGCTCACGGGCACATGCACTGGGAGCACAAGGAGTGGAACAAGTCGTATGACCACAAAGCGTGAGTTCTTATTCTCTTTCTGAATTTCTGTTCTATACTGTAAAATAATGAGTATAGATTTATTCTGAGACTTTAAGATTTTTCAAACCAGTTATAATTTTAATCTTTAAGATGCATATAATCTCAGTATTGCATTTTAATGATAAAATCCAACAGATTACGGCGTGGTTTCCAAGTTTACAAGGAGGTTTGTCAGGCATGTCACAGTATGCAATACTTCTACTGGAGAATGCACATTGATGTGACTCACACCAAGGAGGAGGTCAAAGAGATGGCAGCTGAGGTACTGTTGTTTATTACGTCTTACGTATTTATTATTAGGTAATATGATAAACTGTAAAGTTTAAATTGTTCCAAAGCACAACACTGTTACAACCTACAATATCCTCCTAACATTGAGACTACGTTGTTTTTTATTTTAAGTAAATTAAATTCTCAGTACATGTATCCGGATGTGGACGATGAAGGTAACGCAATTGAGCGACAAGGTGACATCCAGGACTTCATGCCGGCTCCCTACGATAACGAGATTAAGGCCCGTCTCGCTAACAATGGCGCCCATCCACCTGACCTGACCT
The DNA here is from genome assembly GCF_026151205.1 of Bolinopsis microptera. NCBI lineage: Eukaryota > Metazoa > Ctenophora > Tentaculata > Lobata > Bolinopsidae > Bolinopsis > Bolinopsis microptera. The sequence continues at coordinate 25,262,485 of NC_087072.1, forward strand.
TGATTAATGTTGCTCGGGAAGGAAACGAGGATTACTTGTTTAGTCTGTTGACCGGGTACGAAGATGTGCCTCCTGGTCAGGCTGAGCCAGCAGAGGGGCAGGCTTATAACCCTTACTTCCACGGATACTATATCGGCATGGCTCAGCAGCTTTACAACGAATCTGTCGACTATGAGGATGGTAGGAAGGATTTCTAACATGTAGCTTTGTTTTGACTGTGCAATTTAATTACTCATCAAACTCGTTGCTGCCTCGTACTGGAAGAAAGAAACGTGAATTATCCAAATATGGAGTTTATACTGACTCATTTTATTTCCAGGCACTATCCCGTACCAGTCTCAAATCGCAAAGGATATTATCCAGTATCTGGCCTGGACCGCTCATCCTTGGATGGACGAAATGTCTATGTATGGAATGAAGGTTTGTTTATTTAGAGTTAAAATTTAGATAATATTCCTTTTACATTTTGGTATCGCTAGTGACTGTTAAAGGGCAAATCATGCACTTTTAAGGCATACCTCTTTTACACTTAAAGCCTAAAACTGGGACCAACTTTAAATTACTTTTCCTGCTCAACCCTTACTCTTTACAAAGTAAAACTCAGTTTATCTGTAACTTGGAAAATAGATTAAGTGAATATCTTGACATTTTCTTCGTTGATTTCCCTGACAAATTCTGACAGTCTGGTGACTCCTCGACCTGCGTAGTCTATAAGAACTAAGTTGATAGGTCGATGTGCTTCATGCACTAACTCCCTGTTTATCTGTACAATGGTGTGTAACTCTGTTCCGTCACATAGTCCGGCCAAGTCCCACAGGCACAATCCAAAAGTGAAATACCAGTCCACCTGAAATATTTTAATGGATGTTCTTATGGATCACAAACCAGTCATCATAAGAATTTCTAAAAAATCTAAAAATTTCGTAATTTTACAGTTGCTGAGTTATCCAAATCACCTGAACTGGGAAGTAGTCGTCTGTAACTCGATACCAATCACTCTTAAAAACATCCATGATTTCTTTCTTAGAGAAACATGAAGATGTGGCCCCTACTCCTCTGAATGATTCTACTTGACTCAAACTATTGAAGGGTTTGCCCATCCAGAAACCACCGTTAGTGTGTATAAGCAGCCTCTTATTACTGGTTATGGCGTCCCCCAGACGTGGATTAGAGTCAGGGTTGATCCTGACTTTAGAAGAGGTGCGGAATATGGATAATATCTCATTACCCAGATGTTTCTTTATGTATTCTCTAGAAGTTTCCGCGTGATCTTTAAACCGTATGAGAACTATCTCGTCCCTGTTTTGTCCCATGAACTCCTCAATCTCCAACAGAGCCCTCTTAAGAGAGTGGGAGTAAGCACAGCCGATATTCTCGTTACAATGAGCTAGTACGAGGCCATTCTCCCACCAATCTCCACTGTTCTCTGAGATGTGAGCCAGATCCAGGTCGAAGTATCTGATCCCTAGTTGCAGCTGCTCTGTGATTGACTTGTCCTGGTTCCGCACCAGGCAGCTAGGAGCTGGTAGTCCACTGTACCAGTACAGCAGCCCATTAGCTCCTGCTCCAGAGTTATGAGTACCTGGGTCGGGGGAATATATTGAGCTGGAGGAAGTACTCAACAGTAACCGCGCTAATTAAATAGAATCTGAAATGAGCATTTGGCAAAACTAGAACAGCACCTTACCTGCAAGTGTAAAGTAATTCAGACGAAGATTGCAAGCACCAGATATGCCATTAACTTTGGTGCACTTATGGTACGCGAAAAGGTCTGCCAAGTCCCCCGCAGCTGTACAGAACAGAAAAGCAAGCAGCAACAACATCTTGCTACGTGTCAAATCGGGCAGGATTTCGAGATAGAGTTGAGTGTCAAATGCGGAGCAAGGGAGTTAGTCAATTTGGTTTCCACCAGGTGTCTTATGTAGCACCTTGAGATTCAGTGTGATGTCGTTAGCAAGAAGTTAATGTATACACGTTCAAACCGAGTATCTAAATTTTCTACGTCGACAGTCGACACAAGGTCCCTTGTGGTAGATTTAATTAGCTCTATGTTACCTGTGCCAAGATTCAACAATTAGATTTAATACTCTAAATTAATTAAAACGACTGCTTACAACGTTTAGTAAGACTATATTTAATACAGAATATTCAATTGAAAGACTTTTACTTACAAGATTACGCCAACATTAACCGAAGAGAGCATCAGCTGATCAATCATTAAGTGTTAATGTTCGATGTATCGGATCATCTCAGCTGTTACCGTAACAAATTATAAATGCAATTAAACAACACATCATACGATTCTGATGTAATGAGTGATACTCTGGTAACCGGTAACTGGTAACTGGTTACTGGTTACTGGTTACTGGTTACTGGTTACTGGTTACTGGTTACTGGTTACTGGTTACTGGTTCTTTGTAAGTTTTGAAGATGAATTACCATTTGACATTTCTAGAACCAACAAGGGGAATCAATAAACCAATTGGGATTTAATGGGAATAAGTAACAGCCACATAAAAAAGTAAATTGTGGAAAGTGTACAATCAGATAGGCACCATTGTTTATGGTGAAAGATTTTGTTCCTGAAATGTGTATAATTAATGTGTATAATTAATGTGCAGTGCGCTAATACACTACACAGAAAACAAATATTTTTCCGAAGACCTAACACCTCTTTCAAATTCAGGCCGTGGCAAGTGCAGCAGCACTGGTCATTATATCGTACATAGCGATGCGAACCAGGCGGAATGGTATCCGATCCAGACAGATTCACTTCACCGTCCCCGGACACGATAAATCGATCACGAAAAACGGAGTCGTCAACAACTTTACCAAGTACAAGGAAGTAGATGATTCTATCGCAAAGATGAAACGGTAATCCCCGTCAACCAGACACCCGGTGATGAAAATAATGCTGCTTCAGTGGGATTTAATTGATGTATTCTCGTCTCGAAGTTAGATTTAGGAAGTTGTGAACTTAGAACTTAATAAACTAAACAGTACACCTCTTTCACGGGAATATTATCCTGTTAAAACAATTTCGTTAACCCTATTAGATATTTGTAATGTGCTCGCTACCCCACTTTAAGTGTCTACTTTCGGCTTTTTATTCCAATTTTATATCCGAGATCTGAGCCGTGACCCATTTTAAAGTAGCATTAGAAGATTCACGGATATTTATTTAACTCACGGGGCCCTCTATTTAAGTTATAATTGGATTTTCATCAAAACTTTTTACGTTTCCGATGGTTGTGTAAGACCGTACATCATGTTGATTTTCGCTTTGTACATTATAATTCAGTGAAAAGAAGTTGTTCATTTTATTTTAAACAAATATCTAAAGCATCTTGAAAAACAAAATCCACACATAATAGTGGAAACGTTGGTCTGGTTAAAAGGACATTTATTATTAAATATAAACTATTATCTATTTTTAACTATTTAGTGGAACTCAAAACCCTCAACAATCCTGAAAAGCTTCTTGTGTCGACAAATCCATTTTCAGACGGATTTGTGTGTACTGACGTCTGACAATGGAAAATTAAGAGAGATCACCATATATAGTACAAACAAAGCAGCAAGAATGTCGAACATGGAACCGTTATCTTATGATTTTACCCAACACAGGCTAATGATAATTATGGCATGTCTGATTAACAGTGGAGGTTTTCCATCCTAATATCTCCACTTCAACCATGACTCTTGCTTCTATCGAGATCCGCCTTCGCTCGTTTTGACTTTGCTCGTCGATTTTGAAACCAAATTTTAACCTGAAATGAAGCATGTTCGCGTAATATCAGTTCTAAACTAGCAGAAATGAGGCAATACAATTACAATGCTTTTATGCATATGGTTATATTACGCTATTATGCGGCAGTGAGCTGTAGTGACCAGAAATAGTAATTTCGGTCCCAACTCTCAATGTTTCACTAGATCTCTACAACTAAAATGAGACATACATGTAATAGGGTATCTGAGACGAAAGCTACAAACCTGCGTTTCAGTCAGTCCGAGAGTCTTTGCCAGGTTATACCTGTCTCTAGTTGACAGGTAGGCTTGATCCGTGTAACATTGCTCTAGCTTTAGAATCTGGGCCTGGGTTAGTGGAGCTCTTGTCATCTACATATTATTACGTTACCTGGGGACCTCAGGCTATCATGTTTATAAACGTAAAGATTAGGCGGAATGACAGGCTGAGCGCGGCCCAGTAAATTATTACGAAGACAGTAATACACAGATCACATGAGACACGTGACATGTGTGAATGCATGATTTGAAAGTATTGAAAAGTTGAAGATAGGTTTAGTTTTACCGAATTAAGTCTGCGCCGTTTCCTTGGATGAGGTCTGTAAGGATCCAGGTTTCTGACCGCCACCCGGTTGACGTAAGTGTCTAGTACTGAAATCAATTCTCTATTGGATTTGACTTGCTGACCTGTATTAAATACCTGGTTTCACGACAGGATCGATCAATATGAATTTATTTCTGCTCCAATTTTACTCCATTTGTCATGAATCTCAAGCATTATTAGATTTAGATGCTATATACAAATAGAAATCAAGTCATGGGACCAACTAAATGAGCATTATGTCGCAATATTTTAAGACATATTGAAAGTAAGTGATAATACCAAAATTCCTATTAAATTTGTACGTGACATGAAGCCACAAAGCCACTCAGCAGCACTAATATTATAAAAGCAGAATAATGAATAAATTAGGGGAGGTCGGGGGCCGGGGGCCTAATTTAACGATAACTAATAACTATTATCTATAAGCAATTCAGAGACGTAATGATAACTGCCCTATTATATGCTATGAAAGTGACATCGCATAACAGGGTTTTGTAGCGCGATGCACTACTGGGCCTCGCCGAGCTAGGAAGGATTGACATCGTGAATCAAAACAGGGTTATATAGAAATTCGATGAGCTCCAACTCTGCAATTCGCGCACGAAAAGGGGTTGCAAGTTGCAACGTGTGTCAACAATTCAGTGAGCTGCTATTCTGCTATAATGTCATTTCAATGCCTATTCGATATTCCGTCTTAATCTTAGAAAAAGTCTTAACATAAAATTTGGAGGACTTCGCCGCTTCGACGCGCCGCGCAAACTAGCATTCGTTGCTCTGCTTCGAAGAGCAACGATCTCGACGGATTGTGGATTGACATCGTCAATCAACATAAAATAAATAAATGGACGAATAATAATATTCCAAATTTTGGAGTTAAATTGTTTGGTATTACAAGGAAGTCGGAGGTCCGCAGATTATATTTAGGACTAGGAGCTGTATGCTGCTAACCAGATTGATCGTAAGCTGCTTGGCTAAAACCGTGATGATGTCCGTTAAACCGTGTGGCTGGGTACATTAACATCATCTGATTTGTAGTGAGATAACTTCCTAGCGGCGGAATCTCCTGATTGTCGCATCCTGAGTTTTACAAAGTATTTATGCCGATAGAGTAAAAATAGGGACTAATTAATCCATATATAAACAGTACAAAATGCAGATTATTGATAATTTGATCTTCCTTTGATCTTCTGCACTGTATCCAAAATGAAACGTTATAAAGCAATATGTTATATTTAACCCTATTGAATATAACTATAAGGGGATGTAAACTACATCATACATGTCATACTACTATTATAACAGTACCTGCACAGTATATCTAGACGGTGATAAATAGTTTGGGGAAATACCTGGAATTGTGAACTCATTTGCAGTCTTCTCATCGAAACCAGTAAATCCTATATGTTCGTTTTCTCGCTGAAGGACAAGGCTTATACTTATAGAAATATAGAATTATGATGCATAAATAGTCAATTACTAATACTATTAGCTAGAATGGAGATACATTTACAATACAATTAAAACTGATATAGTAGTAGTAGTACTACTACTATACTTAGAGTTCAGCCACTGGCCCACACGCCCACACGGCGCCATTGTACTTGACAAATGTTGAACTTGAGTACTCATGGATCTGATCAAACGATTAAAAAACCCCATTTCGACCAACTAACCCACTGGGAGACCTTGGGTCAGAAAACTGATCCGGCCCCCAAGAGGGGTCAGATCACGTCACTAATTAGTGACTTATAATTAGTGATGTGATCCATGGATTGAATATGATTGACACAGAAAACTAACCAGGTCATATTGCTGTGGATAAGACGACCCTCGAGAATCTCTCTCAATTGGAGCTAAAGGGTTTGTTGCCATTTCCGTTCGTGTAACTTCACCTGATTTACTACCGCTAGTAGCAGTACTGCTACTTAACAGGAAGTCGATAGAAAAATTTGAACTTGACTTCATAATCATCAGAATCTGCAAAGTTAGGATAAGAAGATAATAAGGAGTAAACTATTAATTAATGCTTTTCAAACGAAGTTACAACGAATTCTTCATGTTGTGCATCCTGGGTTTGGACAGGATATGCCCGTTTAAAATATTTCCATCACGTTACGTTACATAATTCTCAATAAATGTAATAGATTTGTAGTGTTGTAATTAGTTTAAAACACTACAATTTTACAAACACTATGATTTCGCGAATTATAAAGATAACTAATACAATGTCACATGCGATGTTTGATTGTACTCTAAAGTATAATCTCTATCAGAAGCAGTCTTGATCGGCCATTGGGATGAAAATAATTTGCACCAGAAATGTCATTTATTAGAAATCGTTTTTAAGAATAATTGAAATGATTTTCGAGCTTTAGAAAAGGGTGCGGAGTCGCACTGTTGCCCTAATACCGCACAATTTTTCGCTGCACCATCGACCGTTATGCGCTCTATCAGATTTAAGTACTTGGTACTGCTGTGTGCAATGAGATAAGATTAAGATCGATCACATTACATGCAATGCCCATAACTATGGCCATGTTTAGGGTCAAACATTTTTCATGACGTGACATCAAAAACACTGGAAAGACAAAAGAAAGTAAACATTTAGAAATCAGGAAAGGACATTTTAATACTATTAATTATCGATGATTGATAAAATAACAAAAGAAGGTGATATATTTAGAGTCGTAATGCCTTAACAGATTGAAATCGAGTCACTTTATTCACAATTAGATACATTGTAATTATATAGGTACAATCACATAATATTGTAGTTTACAGGCATTGCATTTTAGCTTGTAGTTGTATACAATACATGATAATGTATTGTTATTGTAATCTAAGACTAATGTTAGAAAGTTACTGTCTCAAACATGTGCAGTACCTTTGTTATTGTCCATCTCCAACTCAAGTAGCCATGCAGCCATCGTGCCCTTCTAATTTCTATGAGGGTAATTCTAAACTTATACAATATACGTACTGAATTGCGGTCCCACTAAATCACTCACCAAAGATTGTTAATTTTTCACAGAAGGGCCCTGAGCAATGCTCAGTGAGAATGTGAAAATAGCATTATTCGATGTATTTTTCGATGCTGATTTCGAAACATACATCGTGTCCTACACCAGAGGGACCTCATTATATAAACGTCTTTGGCGTAACCTCGATGTAGGTAGGGTGAGTGCCACAACATCATAAACACTGACTGCACGTGCAATTTAAGCACAGATTTGTCGACAGTACAAAATTTAAGCATTTTTTCATGATTTTAATTTTGTGCGGAATTTGCGCACTACACTGTATTAATATATCAGTATCACGTGGTTTGACGTTTCCTTATTCATCTTCATGGACTGGACTAACCCCCGACAAAGAACTTCCGATATTATTATTATAATTCCGACCAAATTATTCCGGCCAACTATATGTTACAGACTCTTTAGATTCCAAACTTTTTAAACTTTGGAAAATTTTCCTTTCTAACGGTAATTATTATTATTAATATTATGTTTGGTCCGGGGTCAAAAATTTCACTGTACTTTCAAGCAAACATATGGATCGAAAATGTAAAACATTAATTTGCTGTTAACGATTCGGCTAATATCATTTTAAAGTGCTTCTAATCTTGTGATGCTTGATTTTGAAAGGATTCCATTATTCGAATTTAAAGCTAATTGATCTCTATTTGCCCTGAACAGCAATAATGACGCTAACAACAGTTGAAACTAAAATTTATCCAAAATTTCGCAATCACGAGGATATTGAAAATATAATAACTTGAAGCATGTTATACTTGAAGTTGAAGTTTATTGATCAATGATCATCTCCTCCTTCAATACGAGAAAATGAATCGATGCGATAGGAAACTATATCGATAATGAATATGTCAACTTTGATACGTGCTGACATGAAAATTGCCGTAACCTGCCGTTTTCACTTAAAATGAGGGTTTGCTAATAGATCAATCCGTTATTGATATCACGTGTTGAAATGCTAACCTCAATAAACCATTCGGCATTGACACATATCAGATAGAATTCAAATCAATAAATGAAATGCGGTCGACGCGACTTTTGCTGTATATATATAATAAATTTATTCGATTTTGTTGGAGTCCCGTCATGGCATATATAACTATAAGTATTGAGTAATCACATGGATGGCCTTAATGGATCTTTCAGCTCAGCCTGATTGATTTTATATCATATTATATTGCTTCTATAAATACAACTCCGTCGCCCTAACTTGCCATGTATTAAGGCGGGGGGTTCACCCTGATTTTTTTGTGAACCTTGGTTTCGAGATAGTAGTTGACCAACAAACTAGGACCGGTGACCGAACTTTTGAGGGGGTCCCGGACCCCAACCGCCAAACGGTGCCCGCGGGGCAGCCACGCCCATATTTGGTCCAAATTAGGCCCAATTTAGCCAAATACCCTGAACATGCCCAAAGTCCAGATTTTAGGTGCTTTACTTGTAGCTAGTGATCCCCTGAACTCGTATATGAATTTTCATCAAGATTGGACAAAAAATGACTGAGTTATGAGCCAAAAACCATATGACCATATTTGGGCATACGCACCAAATTTGATCGATTTTGGCCCATAAATTGATCAAATATCAATATTTTTGAATGAAACTAACTTTATATGAAAGGTAAGCCTATACTACACATTCTCTATGATTATCAGCTCAATATCTACCTAACTGTGGATTCTGTGTTCAAATAATTGCAAAAAATGAACAAAATCGCCCATATCTCAGTTCGCGATATTTGCAAAACTGACTTCGCTCAAAACAATAGAACTCAATAGGGTTTCAATATTTTTTCATGAAATTTTCAGAATCGACGTAGAATCGCCTCATGACCTTAAGTTTTGTATTGGAATTTTGAGTTAGGCCTTTTAAAAAATTTGGCGGCCAAATTCTGAAATTTGCCGGGCATTTTTCAGAATTTGGCCGCCAAATTTTTTTAAAGGCCTAACTCAAAATTCCAATACAAAACTTAAGGTCATGAGGCGATTCTACGTTGATTCTGAAAATTTCATGAAAAAATATTGAAACCCTATTGAGTTCTATTGTTTTGAGCGAAGTCAGTTTTGCAAATATCGCGAACTGAGATATGGGCGATTTTGTTCATTTTTTGCAATTATTTGAACACAGAATCCACAGTTAGGTAGATATTGAGCTGATAATCATAGAGAATGTGTAGTATAGGCTTACCTTCCATATAAAGTTGGTTTCATTCAAAAATATTGATATTTGACCAATTTATGGGCCAAAATCGATCAAATTTGGTGCGTATGCCCAAATATGGTCATATGGTTTTTGGCTCATAACTCAGTCATTTTTGTCCAATCTTGATGAAAATTCATATACGAGTTCAGAGGACCACTAGCTACAAGTAAAGCACCTAAAATCTGGATTTTGGGCATGTTCAGGGTATTTGGTTAAATTGGGCCTAATTTGGACCAAATATGGGCGTGGCTGCCCCGCGGGCACCGTTTGGCGGTTGGGGTCCGGGACCCCCTCAAAAGTTCAGTCACCAGTCGTAGTTTGTTGGTCAACTGCTATCTCGAAACCAAGTTTCACAAAAAAATCAGGCTGAACCCCCCCCCCCCCCCCCCCCCCCCCCCCCCCCCCCCCCCCCCCCCCCCCCCCCCCCCCCCCCCCCCCCCCCCTTAATGAACAATATCGAGCTCGGTATTCACTTAAATTGGTTGTTAAAATATCATTTCACTCCCAGTCCCTTATGTCATTGTGTACTTTAATAATTTCCATCATTTTACATGCACAGAAACAGTGGATTCTCATACAAATGGTAAAGTTATATAGTAGATTGTTGTAATCAGGACACAAATACAAAATAGAAACAATCCACAAGCATAACCAGTCGTGAGCGAACCGAAATACTTCGGCTGTTGCAAATGCTGCAGTTAAGTTCAATATCTCCTGATAAGTGATCAGGTGCTGTAGCTCTCAAATCGTTCACTTTTCTTCATAAAAATTCCTGAAAACATGTATCCTTGATAATGATGTGTTATTGCGTAGTGTCTACTTACATTAAGACTGGAGAGTATTGAGTAATGACGTACTGAAAAGGATCAGTGTTTCCAGTTTATAGTTTCCAACCATACATTGATGACAAAATTGAAAATATTGTTTGTAAGTCCGACTTAGAAATTGTTCATATATTAGGACGCAATGAAACTACCGGACCACGATGTATGGGGACTTGCCACCCCATGGCAAAATTAAAATATATCGACTAGCTGTTACATCGTTTCCTGTTAATATAAAACTCCGTTACAAAATGAACTGGGATATTACCTTATCGGACCTTATTTGGACGGACATTACTTGAACGCTGGAGGCCCTAGCGTTCACTTTAATGTCCTTTCAAATAAAGTCCGTCCAAGTTAAAGTCCGTTGAATTTTTTTTAAATTTTTCCATTTCGAACTTTTTGTCCAGAATATGACAACTTTTTAATGTCAGTCAATTTCAATAGCTATCATTAGACTAAACTATATCGTTGAATCAATAAAAACAAGGTAAAATTTAATAATATTATTAAATATAAATTTTAACAATCTGAATTGTAAATATCACATTATTGCATGATCACTATCTTGAAGTTGATCTTCCGCAATTCTTCTACCTCCACATTTTCTCTTACAACTGATTGTCTGTCCAACTCGTAGTCATACCGAGCAATGAACGATCCCAACTGCTCTACTAGAGAGATACTTGAATGCCTAAAGTACAGCTTAAGCTTTATCTCCAGCCCCCACTTGGTATAGGCGACTTTCGGTGGCTTATGTCAGCTACGATACCTTCTACCATACCACCCATCTCGATAAAGTAGAGAACAAACCGGGATATATCTCCCTGCACGAAAACCAATTTGATGAAGAAGACATGTGATATTAAATAATGATCATGTACACATATTTTAACATTTTCACTGATTAAAGATTGCTTTTCTTGCTTACAGTTACTGTATGAAAAATGGATTTAAAAATCATTTGCTAATATTTAAAAAACGTAAAAAAAAAAGAAAAAATTCGGATTTTTGATGGTTTTGATTGCCTTCTAGCGTTCATATTAATGTCCGTTCATAATTATGTCCGTTCAGGTAATGTCCGTCCAAATAAGGTCCGATAAGGTACTCAAACCAGAGTTTGGCTGGATTCTAGACAATAATTGATTACAAATCTTAACGAATGTTTACTGATTGTTTACCTGGGGACCTCAGGCTATCATGTTCATTAACATATAGTACGAATAGAGATTCGGCGGAATGACAGGCTGAGCGCGGCCCAGTAACTGATTGTATGTGTCACATGTGACACATACAATTCACAATAGATACCATATGAACTTTCTGATGGATGTCCTATAGTCATAAATTAGGATACGTCTAGTTTTTAATTGACAAGAAATCATGTCCCAATCTTGGTGGTGGCGCATCTACTATGCAGCTAAAATCTAACAAAGAGTTTTTAGACCAGTCCACGGTTTTGATTTTCATTTGATCGAGTCTGAAAGGCCACTTTCGACTCAATTACTGGAGAGCAACGTCTTGTATTGTAAGTCTTGACATTGAAAAGGGGAGACATAAAACTCGCTTTGTGCGCGTGCGTACGTGGTACGTATTTCCAGGAAGTGGTACGTTTTTCCAGGAAGTGGTACGTTTTTCCAGGAAGTGGTACGTATTTCCAGGAAGTGGTACGTTTTTCCAGGAAGTGGCAAGTGGCACGCCCTAAGAAATACTAGTACTTCAATTTCTTTCCGTCTACCACCCCTTCTTCAGAATCACCACAGGATGTAGTAAACAAATGCGAAGGGATTGGGAAATTTCAACCATTGTCTTAAATCCCCATCTGACATTCTTGAACAAATTTCCCTGTGATGGAATCCGGTAGAATATCGAAATAACATTGATCTGTTCTCTTGTATCGGAACAAAGCGAGCCAGACACTCGCCGATACAAGGAATAATGCTACTTCTCTTTGTTTGGTTGGTTGTCCGACCTATCTGATGCAGACCGTGCCCATCACTATTGCAAAGCCAACCATTTATAAAGTCACTCAATAAGGCCACTTTCTAGTTTGCAGTTCAGCTTCGTCTTCATTTGCAGCTGAGAGGATTTTGATTTTAGAATACTGAAAATTTTGTTTTCGATCAAATCTAACGTTATTCTAAATTCCAAACGTTGTTGTAATTATAACTTATGGAATGTTAGTCTTAAATTTTTTTTGGTCCATTGAATCAGATCACAGATTTTAAGACTGAATTAAAATTGACCTGTTACATTATAAATTTCGGGTTCCAACTGAATTAGTGAATTCACCTAATAGCTTTGTGGCTGAATGATTCGGCCACCAAATAATTAAGTTGATTATCATCATGATAATGAAGTAAACGGCGAATTAAAGGTTGATCATTGATCAAATCGTCCATCAAAGACTTGATTGACCTTTAACCCAAATTATAACGGTGTTTTATTTTGAGTGAAGTTCGTTTAGTTGCACTTTAATAGCCGTTAATAACCGTCCACGCCACTACCTGAGAGCAACAACCCCGTTGGGCCGCGGGGCCTGGTTAGGCCTATTACAATCATTAACAACCCCTTAAATGAGTCGCTTAATTAGTTCTCCGTTCATGGGGTTCCTCATCTTTATTCTTGTGTGTGAATAAAGATGAGCAGTTGTGTATTACTTGCATGATTTCTAGGTTTGGACTTTAGTAAATGTGTAATATTATCGGTCGCGCCGCATTCCGCAATTTTTTGTGATTTGTTTTCAAATTTTTAATGAACTCAAATGAGTAGCAATTGATGCTTAATTTATACGAACTATTTGTAACTAATCTCATTGATGTGGAAAGTCAAAGATAATTGGTAACAAAAGATCATTGTACAATGTACATAATGAATCACAGACTTACAGTTAGCCGGTCTTACTCTTTAACCTATGATCACGGAGGGTTTGAATCTAAAATATCGATTGGTTTTACAACTTTCAATAAATACTGTGGAATAAAATCAATGATTTTTAAATAAATAATATTTAATCGTTACTACTTTACTAATACTTTCTGCAGAAGATTTCAAAAATGATTGGTGATCGTCACAGTAAAACAGTTTTCATCGGGTAAGCCTCAATACTTTTTCAAGCTAGCTGCGTTATTGTCTAAATGCATAACTAAAAGTAAAACTGAACTCTGAATTCGTTATATTAAACTCTCAGTACCATTGCACAAATTACTTTTCTCTCAATCAAAAATATTTAACAAATTATTTCAGGTTTTTGGCCCTAATTTCTCTGTGTTGTAAGTAATTTGTCTTTTTAAATTTAATTTAAATGGCCCGGTATGCAACGATAAGGGGTCGTTCACAATTCACATATTACGTAATCATTTTTGGAACATTTTTACCCCCCCCCCCCCTGCGTAATCAGTTCTACACATAGCTATTGTGTCAAAATTACACTAGTGTAATCATTCGGAACCCCCCCCCCCCCCCCCCCCCCTCAGCTGATAACGTAATATGTGAACGACCCCTAAGAATTGTTTACTACTTAGTATTTACTATTTATGTAAGTTTGATGTATCGAAACTAAAATCAGTAACAATATGTCAATAACATCATTACAAAGTTCTCTTCATTCAGATGCCCGCTCATTAGACTCAGATTTAGCGGAGGATAACGAGGTTGTGGTGCTGGAGAAGAGGGAGGAGGATGAGGTGATTCTAGATTTAGAGTTAGAAAACAGAGATAACGAAGATATGACAGAGTTAGAAGAAAGGTTGGAAAATATAATTGCCCTCGAAGAAAAGGGAGCTGGTAAGTTTCGCTAAAACTGTTAGTGTTATTCCTACACTATCAACCATACGATTACTCGGATCTTATTGTCATAATACATACTTTTATTTCCCTTTTCCAGAATATATGTATAAAAAGGGTGGCAAAGATACTAGACCGCCAACAGGGCAAGATGGTTTCTTTTTTGTTCCAGATGATGGTCGTAGAAAACGTCCTCGAAAGAAGAACAAATTGTCTTTTGATGGTGGCGAATTAAGTCGCACATTATTTTAGAGGTTAATGTGAGCCACCTTTTTTATGGTTTTAAATCGAAACTGGTTTTCCCTATTCTAAAGCACTAACCTCTTCTTCGACCGTTGTTTTTCTGGGTACAGGCTTTTTACATACTTTATCTTTCTAACAATCTCGTGCAAGGCATCATTAGTTCGACGAGGATAGAAAGGATTCGAACTCTGCTGGAATACACCATGATAGCCAATCTGACTTTTTTCTGCTATTCTCTTTAATAACGTCCTTCATAAGAAGTGTCGCTTCATTTTCAATCTTGTCTGATAATGTCTGTGTACTGAGGAATGTGAACCTGGAAATCGCAAACGATATACATGTATACATTTGTACTTGTTGACGTGTTCGACCGATAAGTTGACAAACATGTTTACGTGAAAATGTTATAATAATACTAACTATAGTCACAACTGTAGCACTATATTACCGTCTGATATGGCGAAACTTCAGGTTTCTTCTTCGTTGCTGATCAACACGGACAGCATACCAAGGATAGTCTACTAAACCTAAAATAGACATGTTTTTCTCATGAATTGTGAATGTGTTCAAGGGTAATGACAAAGCCGCAGTGGGATTTCCCAATTTCAGCAGTTTAAAAAAATCACTAAATTGTATGTAATAATATATATTATATATAATATATAGCAAGTGTTCTCAAGGCTGTCATAAGGAACTGCAGACACTACCTTAGTAGCCTAAATTTTCCACAGTTTTGTAAGCTGAGAGTATGTAATGTGCTGTAATTATGCTGTAATGTGTTCAACAAAAGCAGAGTTTTTTTAAACATAAAAACAGAACAGCTCTAATTAGACAACATTTTCTAAGCCGGGAGCCATACATTAAATTTAAGAATTTGTCAATTCTCCAGCTGAAGAGATTGAACTAGAAGCTCGAGGCGGAGGAGGGTTTTTCTTTCAACCTAACAAACGAAAACTGACGAAAGGGGGGCGTTCGCGTGCTCGAGCGAGGCGGGCAGCAGAATCCGGTGACCTCAACACTTCGTTAAAAAGTACACATTGTTTCGCTATCACTGCCCTGTCAGCCACTAGCTTAGTGTTAGACTCTTCTTTAAGGCAGAGGTTGATAGGGTAGTTAGTCTGATGTTAGTAATAGTGTCGAAGTGGTTTTTGTAATTGTAGTCTTTTTGTAATTGTAGTCTTTTTGTAATTGTAGTCTTTATAAATATGATCGCGGTTATTATTGTAGAGGTTAAACTTTTGTTGAAATTTATCAGATAAAGATAGTGAAGATGTTGTGCTAGATATCCGCGGAGGAGCTTTTTTCTTCCAACCAAACAAACGAAAACTGAAAGGGAGAAAATCTCGTGCCACTGTAATAAAACATTCATCGTTTTGTGTCTGTGTCATATGTAAACCAAGTTTCATTTTTCCATACTCCGTGTACGTAAACTTGTTACATGTGTTGTGTTTGAAGCTTCTAATGTCAATAAGTAATAACATCATATCAGAACCTCTCATCTCATTATGTGTTAATGTTATGTTTGACTACTAATTGCTAATCACAAGAGTATTATACCCAACAATGACCGGCGAACTGATAGCTACTTCAGAAGCAATGAAACTACGATCTTTTAAATGAAATGAGTCATAGTACTTTCAGCCGGAGCCATCATAAGTGACATAAATCTAAAAGATAGTATGGTTAGTTTCTAAATATAAACTCAAACTCTTAAAAGGAAACTGCTGTGATAAATGAAACATCAATAAATGGACCAAGTATTTAAAAAAATAATTTATGGAAAGCCCCTCGGAAAAAATAAAAATTAATTATGCAGTAAAGGTATCTTGAAAGGGTTTGTACTATTCATTCCAGAGGGGCGAAGGGACTTTAAGGCATGTATATATCGGTGCTCCTTTACATCTAAACTACTAGGACTTGAATTTTCTAGGATACACACTGAAACACTATTGTTAAAATTTTCCTTCTGAGACAATCCATGCTCTATATGGAGGTGGAGTCCTACACAGTTTGAGTCATCATCCGTGTCAACCTTTTGCCCACTGATGATCTTGTAGAATGCTCTTCTGTGTTCGCCAAACCTTACCCGTAGCATTCTGGTGGATTTGCCTACGTATGGTTTCTCACACAGTTTACATCTGATCAAATATATGATGTTGTAAGTGATGCATGTACCTGGTGCTGGTTTTACCCGTTTCCCATTGATGCTGATTTGTGTAGCACTATCAATAGACTCACACGTTGCACAGTTCTTCTTTCTACACGGCCTTGTTTGACCATGCTTATTCCCCAGAGCTATTTCTTTCACCTTAACCAACCGGCTTTTGAGGTTGCTTCCTGTTTTCTTGACAAACTGGAAGAACTTGCCATTCTTCTTTTCTTCAAGGGTGTTACTTTGTTGTTTTGAGTCACTCAGGTTACAAAAACTTCTGGTCTTCTTTAAGTTCTCCTCATACTTAATCACTGTGGTGACGATATCAGAGTCACTTCCGTAGGTTGAGACAACCCTTATTGGCAGGATCTCTGGCTTCAGTGTGTTGTCTTTGGGAGGTCTTCGTTCAAGGTTTCTTTCTGAGTTGAGAACTTTTTTGCTGATGTTGTTCACCATTTTTGAGGGATATGCAGCTGCCTTGAATGCTTGGCTTAATTCACTCAATCTGGTTTCCAGTCGTTCTTGCGAGTTGATTATTCTTCTGAGCCTGATGCACTGGCTGTAAACTATTCCACTATAAATGTGGTTTGGATGTGCACTGCTAAAGTGTAGATAGCTTCTTGAATCTGTTTCCTTGACATGAAGGTCAGTTTGTAAGTTTCCCTCAGGGTCGAAACAAAACTCGATATCAAGAAAAGCCACAGGTGTGCCAACTTCCTTCCATTGGGATTCATCAATGAGTAGCCCATATTCTTTCAAGGATTTGTTTACATCGGAAATCCACTGGTCAAATTTCCTTTCAGTGCTGTAGAAGAAACCTGCACCATCGTCAATGTACCGTCTTACAGTCCTGACTCTCTTCATCATGTCAGTGTTACTGTAAACGCATTTGTTCATTACATAAAATACAGTTATGTTGGCCAACTGCACACACAGACTTCCACCTGTAGGCACTCCGTTCTTTTGGACGTACCACTTGTCTTCAAAGCATCCAATAGAGGATCTTAGACTGATATCAACAAGGTCGACCAGCCAATCACAGAGTGCTGGTGTCCAGCCAATCACTAATTGCTAATATTGAATCCAACATTTTCGTATTACTTTTAGGCTAAATGTCAGTAGTTACTCCTGAGCTCAAGCTGCTCGGAAGGATTATTACTGACATTTCTCATTTTTGTTTGGAATACTGGTACATGTAGTATTTGAGATACTTGTACTTTGTATTTGTTGTATTAGTTAATAATAATAGTGAGTGACGGATCACACTGTTTGTAATAGAAAGGTTGAGGGTTCGACCAGCCCCTCCATGCCCCTTCGTAGATTCATTTCGCTGGCTAAACGTTAGATACACAGCTCCTGTAGTTAACTTGAAGCTATTCAAGTAAAGCATATTACATTCTTTATAATTATGCTGTTTGCTGTTTAGAGACGCGACTGTATGTGAATGAGGGGGGGGGGGGGGGGGGGGGGTCACTTGAAGTTTCATTTCAGTGGGATAAAAAACTTTGCTTATCTTCTTCGCCAGTTCCATTTAAAGATTTACCGCTGACTGCTGATCTTATTAAGCTTTAGATTCTAATTTTATAGTTTTTAAAATAAGTACAAATGATCTATTTAAAAACAAAGTTTAATAAGAAATGAATGAGCCGCCGCCCGCTTTGATTCCAAATTGTCGTTTAAAATCAGTTAAATGTAACACATTGTTTTATTTTCAGAGATAAAGTTATTGGTTACAAAGGCAAAGCAACTTGATGCAGGATATACCAACTTAAACTTATATCAACAGATTTATTTACCAAAAAAACTTCAAATAATCAATCAGCTCTGCAGTGGGAATCGAACAATATTATATGTTTTGGGGACAATATTTTTGAACTTTCAGAGTATTTCGATATTGCACAGGCATACTATATTACTCTTTTACTGATTATTCTCCTCTTCGTATTTCAAACTATAGCATATACTTATATAGATAGCACAAATACAGTTTTAGAAAGTAGCCGATGGTTTTATTTGTTTATCTCAAAACATAAATAATTGAGAATAATAATCCAACCTTGCTTTGCATTCCTAATTCCGATTTTTGTATTACTAAGCCATTACGCAAACACGACAAGAATTCTTCAAGTTCAACAATATAAGTATCTCAAACTGATCAGAAACACCAAAAGAAAGTTGAGAAGAGGATTAGGAGAAATGAGGATAACATTCCTGGACTGCTGTTACATTCTTCTTCTGCTGTTTCTTTCTTCTTCTGCTGTTACATTCTTCTTCTGCTGTTACATCGTTCTTCTGCTGTTTCTTTCTTCTTCTGCTGCTACATCGTTCTTCTGCTGTTTCTTTCTTCTTCTGCTGTTACATCGTTCTTCTGCTGTTTCTTTCTTCTTCTGCTGTTACATCGTTCTTCTGCTGTTACATCGTTCTTCTGCTGTTACATCGTTCTTCTGCTGTTACATTGTTCTTCTGCTGTTACATTGTTCTTCTGCTGTTACATCGTTCTTCTGAGCACGAGCTGATGTTCGGGCTAGTTGATTCTCAATTATTTCCACACTAACGTTTCTAAATTTACTGGTTAAAGATTGAAGGCTGTGGTTCAGGTATCATTGGCGTACTATCAAAATCGACTGTCCTGCTGTTTGAAAACTTAGATGTATGTACATTGTACATTGTACATTGTACCTAACATAACTCATTTCCGAATCCCGAAAAACTTCCATTTATCCTAAATGTCATTTTTATTTGAAAAAAGAAGCAATTTCGCCCAATGCTCAATTTAATTTCTAGTTATACACAGTATACACTTCCTTTAATAGGTTTTGGGTATGTTGATTTTAGGTGATGCTCTTCGAAGTAGATTACAGTACTATTCGTATTTGTACACTGTACAGTTATCGTACCCAATTAGTTTTTTATTCCACAACCTATGACTGATATAAAAGTCGGTAACTTCACATTCATATTCGAACACTAGACAGTTAAAAACTTCTCCTTGTACTTTTCTAACAACTCCTGCAAGAGACTACCTTGCTTCTTCTTACTTGGCAGCGCTCAGCCTATCACTCTGCCTTATATCTTCGATCGGGCTAAGTGTGTACTGTGTATGACCACTAAAGTCTGGGGTCCCTAGATAAGCTACTTCCCTGTTTATCTGGTTTTATGATCTCGATCGAGTACAGCTGAAGTTGAGCATATTACTGTATACAATTAACGGTTACAATATAAAATGTAGTAAAGAGCAGTGTCAACTCTCAATGTAGGTATTTACAGTAACATTTCGGTGAATGTATTGATTGTACTCGTGTGAAGTAACTTTACTGCGTAGTTGGTAGTGGGACAATACGTCTGTTGAGTAACAACAACAGGATGATGTAATAGCAGTATGGAGTAAAATACGGAACTAAATAGTGAAAAGTAGAAAAAATAAATAACGAAGATAGTACGAATATTCCTTATGTCTTGTGTTACATTTCGATAGTAAGTTTGGTGATGCTATGAAGACTTTCCTTGTATTAGCATTACTCTTTGTGTCTGTTAGAAGCTGTGAGAATGCAATATGCGAGTTCGTATATAATAACCCTGATTGGGAGGATCATTCCAGCAAAGAAGATACTTCCTTTGAAATTACAGTGGAGCAGGGCAAGGTCACTGGTATTGTCACTGCCAGTTTTGATATAATATCACCAACATGTGAATATAAACAAAAAAGCCATCAAATTCATGATTTCTTGAGGTTTTACACTCGTGGGTATGGAGAATCATTCCAATCACTGATATTCAAGATACGTTACAGCACGGACACCTATTTCTATATTAATGGGAAGAATCAATATGATCAGATAGTTGGAGATACAGATAGAACTATAACAGGGAAAGCAGCTAATATTCAGATATCAGACCAGTACTCTGATTACTACAAGATCTATCTTGGAGACCCTGGTGATGCTACAAGTTTGGACTACAACTTTGAATCAGCGGTCAATTGGAACTGGTTTCAGAATATCAATAACAACGTGCGTCTACGAGATACAGTGAGGATAAAAAATGGCGGAAGATGTACAGTGTTTAAATACATATCAGCCTGCTCCGATCCTACCCCAAGACTCTGCGACGAAGACGAAGCTATAACACAAACTGTGAACCTCGGCTACTCCTACACTCTCACGTGTGCTGGCTCTGGAGCTCCTTATCTTGATGTCAAGTGGACTAAAGACGGTAAACCTACTGTTATACTGCCAACTAATACCTACACCTCTATAGAGGCGGATCACAGGATAGAGTCGGCTGTCACTATAGGTAGGGTCACTACTGCTCACCTCGGAACTTGGACCTGCACAATCCTCAACAAGAACTTCATGAACAGTGTAACTAAGACATACACGTTACAGTATACTCACTCTGTATCAATCATTAGCTCCTCACCTTTAGATTACTACACAGAAAATAGTGAAGACACTGCGTTTGAGTGGGTTGTACAAGGATGGCCACTAGAACAAGTTGTACTAGATTGTGGAGGTAAAGGCGCGGTAACAAGAGATGAGAGTGGATATGCCTCCTCCACTCCTCCTCAGGTCATATTAACACTAACTATAAGTAACCAGGATGAAGTGAGCTGTACTCTGAAGAATGGAGATAACGACCTGGATACTCGTCAGATCACTAGAGTTGGATATAAGTGTGAGGCTGGAGAGGGTGGATATGGTAAAGACTGTGAGGAGTGTCCAGCAGGACAAACAAGTAAAGCTGGAGTAGGAGACTGCTCCTCTCCTGAAAGCGCTTGTTCAGAGGGATACTGGGGATATAATGGAGTGAGCTGTCAACCGTGTCCGGACAACCAAACCAGTCGGCCTAAAACTGTGAAAATACAGGAGTGCTTTCTTGATGTAAGTTATTGTCTGGAAGGCCAATATGGATATGAAAGCGAATGCAGTGAATGTCCAGAAGGAAAGACAAGTTCTACGGAAACAAAGAAAGTGGCGGAATGCTTCCCTGATGTAAGTCACTGTGCTGAAGGACAATATGGATATGAAAGCAAATGCAGTGAATGTCCAGAAGGAAAGACAAGTTCTACGGAAACAAAGAAAGTGGCGGAATGCTTCCCTGATGTAAGTTACTGCGCTGAAGGAAAATATGGATATGAAAGCAAATGCAGTGAATGTCCAGAAGGAAAGACTAGTTATGCGGAAACAAAGAAAGTGGCGGAATGCTTCCCTGATGTAAGTTACTGCGCTGAAGGAAAATATGGATATGAAAGCAAATGCAGTGAATGTCCAGTGGGAAAAACAAGTTCTACGGGAACAAAGAAAGAGGCTGAATGCTTTCTTGATGTAAGTTACTGCGCTGAAGGAAAATATGGATATGAAAGCAAATGCAGTGAATGTCCAGTGGGAAAAACAAGTTCTACGGGAACAAAGAAAGAGGCTGAATGCTTTCCTGATGTAAGTTACTGCACTGAAGGACAATATGGATATGAAAGCGAATGCAGTGAATGTCCAGTGGGAAAAACAAGTAAAGCATTTGCAAAACAAGCTCATGAGTGTATAGAACCACAAGCAAATATCGCTGTACCTGTAGGAACATGTGCTGGAGGGTTGGTCTTCATCCTGGCTATTCTTCTAGTGATTATTTTAGTTATCCGGAAGAGAAGACGGAATAGGGGAAATGTTTTAGTATCAAGAACTGAGCCCTCTACAGGATCTGAAGTTGATACTCCAAGACCCCTTCATGTGACAGACCCAGAGAGTGATTTACCTGACTCGGACTACACTTACGCTGTCATCAACAGACCTGTTACAGTGAACAGATTCAAGGCTTCAGGTAACAGCTGCAGAAAGAAAAGTATCGCAGTCTCTAATGCGGTGCCATCGAGTACAGATAGCTTCTTCACAACCCAGGATGGATATCAGATGGAAGTGATGGGATCTAATCTCACCACGTTAAACACAGAAGGGGATGCATCTTACGCTACTTTAGGTGAAGTTCAGAGAACTTCTTCTACTAATCCTGTTGAAGAAGAGAGTGCGTACGCGTGCCTGGACAGATCTGGTGAAGTTAAGAGGGCCTCTTCTCCTACTCCTGTTGAAGAAGAGAGTGCGTACGCGTGCCTGGACAGATCTGCAACAAAGAAAACCAGAGGAACACACAACATGAAGGCAAACACTAATCTTCAAGAGGACGACTCCCTTTACACTAAAATCGGAGATAGGTAAGGTTACTTTTTATCGTGCTCATAATTGATATCAATATTTCACACGAAATCAAAATAATGCAATAATTTATGAGGGGTATTTCTGCGTAAACTATGTAGATAAACTATACTGGAAATGAAAGGTATACTTATCTTCTTCTTTATAGCAAATAATAAGCGGACCCTCCTCAACAGGAAGCAAAGCAGAGCTGAAGAAACTACTGATGCAGTTGAGGAGGAGGTGCTCTACACAAACTTTAATCAGTTTGGATCTTCCTCAGTAACAAGGTAATATAGATAGGAACTTTTCAATGCCAATAGTAGGTTCATATTTGTTTTACTTACAAGGATATAACCAACTTTATTAAAAACTTCACTGTTAATATCAGTATTCATCTCCAGTGTATCGTTTAAGAAGAAAGAAGGAGAAGGAGTAGGAGAAGAAGGAGAAGAAGGAGAAGAAGGAGAAGAGGACACGTACGCTACAGTAGAACTGGTGACTTCATCCAGACTGAGACAGAGAGAGACAGTGGTACAGTCAGAGAGAGTTGATGTGAACTACTCTACAATATCTGAACTTAGAGAGAACATTCAGAACACTGAGATTGAGAATACTGAGGATATTTACATGAACGTGGGCAAGGACTAATCACTAAACCGTGACAATGTGAATAGCTAATATAAGTGGTTCTTTTAATTAATGCATACCTAGTAATTACACAGAAATGATAAACAGACGGTGTTTATCATTAATTATGTTGACATTTGTACCCTAATGATTTTTGACGCAAGATGTGAGAGGTGATAATGATAAGATCAGGGATTGCGTATTTTTAACGACAAATGTAAAAAATAAAACATAATACTTCGACTTTTGAGCTGAATAATGATCGTATTTACCTATTCAACAGTATTCATTTAGTTTTTGTACATACCATAATTTAGTTATTGCCAAGATTTTCTGGCAATAACTTCATTTATTTAATGAACAGAAAATTCTGGGGACAAACATTATATTAAGTAGGTAGACGAAGTAATAGTTTCATAATACACTACTAGTTACCATAGTTACACTACTAGTAACCATCGTATAGTTAACACTTAACATCGTAATAAGTTTGGGGTTTTATTATGGTCAGATGGTTATAGCTTTTAAAATAAGAAGTTTAGTTCGATTTGCACACTGTATCTCGACATACACTGTATATCGTCACGCATGTTATATCGTCCTGTAGTAAAATGCCTTACGGGCATTTTCTGCTCGATACGCTAGGAACCCCAGATACTCCGTCCACTCTACCCAATTATGGGTTTTGACTTTTGGTAAAATTTCATTCTTGCTGTTGGCTATTTAGAGACGCGACTGTAAGTTAGTGTGTAAGTATATGAGGGATGTGTTAGATTTTATTTCTGCAAGAAAACTTTGCTTATCTTCTTTGCCAATTCCATTTAAAGATTTACTGCTGATTCCTGATCTCATTAAATTTAAGCTTTATAATATCTTTTTTTTTTTTATTATTAAGGTTTTCTTCACTGGGACAACGGATTAGATAAAACATAAACTAATTGTGTAGTTTGAAATATAAGTACAAATGATCTATATAAAAAACAAAAAGTATTAAGAAAGGAATGAGCCGCTTTAATTCCAAAATGTCGTTTGGGATCAGTTAAATGTAACGCATTGTTTTATTTTCAGAGATAAAGTTATTCGTTAGAAAGGCTTATCAACTTGATGTAGGACATTCCAACTTAAACTTATAGTTATATCAACATATTTATTTACCAAAAAACTTCGAACAATCAATTAGCTCTGCAATGGGAATCGAACAATATTATATGTTTTGGGGACAATATATTTAAACCTTCAATGTATTTCGATATTGCACAGGCATACTCTTTAACTGATATTATTCTCCTCTTCGCCCGACCGACCTCCGACCGGCGCCCGACCGACCTGCCTTGTCTGTTCTATGACCCTTATTTTGAACTATAAGTATAGATAGCGCAAAATACAGCTTTAGAGAGTAGCTGATGGTTTTATTTGTTTATTTCAAAACATAAAATTGAGAATAATAATCCAGCCTTACTTTGCATTCCTAAGCTAAATCCAATTTTGATATTACTAAGCCATTACGCAAACACAACAAGAATTCTTCTAGTTCTTCAACAATATTAGTATCTCAAACTGATCAGAAACACCAGAAGAAAGTTGAGAAGAGGATTAGGAGAAATGAGGATAGCATTCCTGGACTGCTGTTACATCGTTCTTCTGAGCACGATTGGAATTCGCAGGAGTCGTTTTCAGCACAATCTAAAATCAGAAATAGTTATGATGAACAGTGAAATTGAAGTACAGTGTTTCCCCTCTATAAACGCCCCCCAAAAAATGCACAATAGCTTCTACGTGCATGTTTGGCGAACGTCGGAGCTGATTTTAGCGTAAAAATAAGTTACCCATTTATAACGCAGCTCACCTGTACATTGTACACTGTACAATGTACATTGTACAATGCAATTATTTTAGGATAAAAAACTGCGTTAGAGAGGGGACTACAATTACTGTCAATGAATTGTTAAACATGTCGACCTCGACATGTTAATAATTTATAACTGTTAGAAACCTGAAGCAAAGTCTTGTTCCGTAGGCAAGCAGCCCCTAACACTCGACTCCTGGTTAGTGTTAGGGATCATGTGGTAGCACTGGTTAACTTCCGGTTCACATGTAGCGATATTACAGTTCTCTGGCTTCATAGAACCCGAGCATGCCATACATTCTAAACTGCTTACACCTGAAGATTTAAATACTCAGGGTCGTTTTCTTAATCTTATCATTTCAAAGACGAATTAAACTTAACATTGACCTGTGCTTATACTTACTCCCGATTAGAAGGACAGTGAGAGCAAACACAATCGTCAGATTTCCCATTTCAAAAATAGTATCCTACCAAACCTTGGGGAATGATTGTTAAGATTATTGAATCTTAGGCACAGTTAGTGTATAATGTATGGTTGCCCTATGCTGAGCTCTATTTTTCTAAAACAAGGCAAATAGAAAACTGGAATTAAACTGGAATTAAACTGGAATTAAACTTAAATAGTCAGAGGGAACACTAACGGACCCGTCGTGACAATACATCAATGAAATAAATAACATAATTATAAAAAAATCATAAATAAGACCCAAAACACGTAAAAAAATTAACTTCACTACAATCTGTACGAAAAGGAAACAAGATCAAATATAATAATTTAACCGGATTAAAGTGGGTAATGCACCGATAAGGTAATGAATTATGCAGGAGAGGTTCATAAAATTCACAAAGTTACTCCAAAAGTCAAAAATACACTATCAAGAAAGATTACACACAAACTCAAAGACGGGCGTAAATTATGCAACTGTAACTCCGAATGAAAACAGTTCGAACACTCATTTAAGGGACACTGGGGTAGTTAGAATGTCCTTAAGACAGTGACTCGGAATCATTACCGGATGTGTTAGATCAAGTGGAAGACGATGTTGGTGTCTTTTTCGGATTTCTGATGCGATGACAGCTGCTGAGAAACTTGCCCAGTTCTTCTATGTGGGCTGAATTCATCATGTCTTTGTAGTTCCTGAGAAGTAAAAGCCCTTTGAGGTCATCTGAGAGAGAAGATCGTACTGAGTGGTACATGGGGCACTCAGTAAGGCAGTGTTCCTCGTCTTCAATAATCGTGCCTTCAAAGAAGGGAAGGTATTCGAAGCCGAGAACGTGATCCCTATCGCAGCAGAATCTGCATGCTCTTGGCCAGACTCCGGCCTCCTTCGTGTAACGCCCTCGTTCTATCATCAGGTCGTGGCTGCTGGAGCGGATTTTAGCTGTATTCGTTCGGAATTGCCTGCTCTTCAGATTGAGGTACTGCTCTTCTCCAAATTCCTCCTTGATTTGGTTGTAGAACTGCATCTTGGTTTGCGATCCCAGGTCCACCCTCCAGTCACTGATAAAGACATCCCTCATGGTGCCATGAGCTGCTTCTGTTTCATAATGAGCCACAGAGCTAAGTTTCTCGTACCAGGAGAGGTTAAGATTTTTCTGTTCCTGAAACGCTTGAGATACTAAAAAATTGACACTGTTCATCTCAGAAGAAGCTCTGGAAAGTCTTCCAAAGTATCTGAGGCATTGTGGCAGAACTGAGAGGGCCCAGGGCATCCTTCCTGTATCCCCGTAACAGAAGTTGTTGTTAGTTTTCTTGTGCACACCCAGTACCCATTTCAGCATTTTGAGGTGTGTTGTCTCAAGACTGTCTTTTGCTGCAACTTTTGATAGGTTGTGTCTTTGGCTGGGTTCACGCGCCATTTCTTTCATGAGGTGAGTCGAGGGTAGCCATATCTGACAGGCGTAAGTTGCTACCGGTTTCACCAGACAGTCAATTAGCTTTAGCATGGTTTTGGTGGTCAGAGCTCTGGTGTCTACCATGCGTTTTATCGAAAAGAATGCTCGAAGCGCCTTCTTCCTCAGTTCGTTCATGGCGCATTTAAAAGATCCATTGAGGCTGAGCTGGATACCTAGATAGCAGTAGGACCTTGTTGGAGAGATGTCGAGCTGTCCAAGCTTGAACCCGTACGAGCAGTTTAGCACCCGCGAGCTTGAGTTGAAGACCATTATTTTAGTCTTATCAATGTTGATAGATAGCTCCCATTTGCTTGCAAATTCATTTAGGCAGTCAAGCTCTTTGTGAAGGCTTTGGTGGTCGAGAGCTAAAAGGATGAGATCGTCGGCCCAGAGCAGGTGGTTGACTGGGAAGCCATTAAGTTCAGGGACAGAGAGATCTTCTAGGGCTGCTAGATAGATGGAGAGGTCGTAGATGTATATTTTAAACAATTCAGGAGACATTGGATGCCCTTGCTCTGTTCCAATGGCGACATCAATGGTCTCCGATAGTTTTTGGATCAGTTTGATGCGGGTCACCGAGTTGCTGTACATGTTCTTAAGGCAAGCGAAGAAGTTCCCTCCGATACCAAGGTGATTGAGTTTATACATGAGTGCTTCTCTGCACACCGTATCGAACGCTTTCCGGTAGTCAACAAAACAAGCAAACACTCTCTTTTTGAGCTTTTTCGTGTATTTCTCAATGATTGTGGTAATTGTAAGGATGTGATCCGAGCACTGTGCACCCGCTCTGAAGCCAAGTTGGTGGGGGAAATCGGGGCAGATAACTTTGCGGAAGTCGATAAGTCTTTCAAGGAGAAGAGAAGCAAATAGCTTCCCTAGACAGCTTCCAACAGTTATTGCCCTATAGTTGTCAGGGTTCTGTTTGTCGCCCTTCTTGTGGAGAGGGGTGGTTATCGAACAATTCCATGGGTAAGTCCCCTGTTCCAGGCAGCCGTTGAACAACTTGAGAAGAACTTTCCTTAGGCAAAGTTTGGAGTTCTTGAGCATCTCGTTCGATATTAGGTCCAGTGATACGCTCTTGTTGTTTTTGAGTTTGTTGATCACCTTTTCAAGCTCTTGTAGAGTGAACTCCATGTTAAGATTTTCCACTTCAGTTGGTAGGTCAGGGTGGCTGATCCCATCATTGCTTGCGTTGTGGGCTTGAAGTTCACGGTGGGATGGATCCTTGCACTTTTGGTTGTAGAGGTCGTTGAAGAATTTGTGAAAAGCAAATAGGTCGTACAGATCGAACGTCTCAGGATCTCTACAGGAGGACGAGAGATCTTTCAGAGCAGACCAGTTGATGTCATTGCCATTGTTTATTTTCTCGTTCAGTTGAAAGAGATATGCGCCTTTTTTGGATCGAACTTGAGCCCTGTATTCCTTTTTTCGGAGGTAAAACTTAGCCCGAGTAGGCTCCACTAGCATGGGATCAATGTAGGGGTTGTTCTTTACTCTTTCGATCTTGCAAACTTGACGTTTTGCCTTTCTGCAGTCCCAATCGAACCATTTGTTTTTGTTAGTGTGAAGACGGCCACTTTTTTGGGTAGTGACCTGGCTGGCTAGGTTAATGTAGGTTGTAATCACAGAGTCATTGTATTTTCGAATGTCTTGGGGGCAGGTGATGTCATTTGCTAGGAGCGATTCGACCTTCTGCATGAATTGGGCATCATTCTGGGCCGACTTGAACTTTTCTGATGTACCAAACCCAGTGCTAGTGTCTTTGGTCCACTTGAGGGGCTTCGGCACTGGTGCTAGTTTCCGTTCACGTTCTTTATAGAGGTTGTCATCAAGAAGATTCACCCCATGGTTTGTGGTGAGGGCGGTTGATATCGGTCTGTGGTCTGAGTAAGGCGTGATATCGCCCATAGTGACGACTTCAAAGGATGAGCAAAATATTTGCCAATAAAGAAAACTTTAGAATTTAGATGGTCATGCAAGATCCTTAGGTCTCTTATAATTGGCCAGTTGCTTAGTAACCATCTGGCGTTTGGGATTGCTCAAATAAAGTAAGCATGAAATAAAATGTAACAGTATGTCCGGCGCCACCCAACGGTAGGTACTAAGATGCTAACGGTAGCAACAGCATGAAAATAAAGGTGCAGTAAAAAATACAGTATCCAATGGACAGCCATTTTGTGCAGTGAACTGGACGTTCCATGCCTATTGCCTAATGAATTCAATATTTTACGTACACCAAACACAACGGACGTGAACTGTCCAGTGTCCATCACGTTCAATGCATCGAATTGCATGGATAGCCTATGTGCATTGTGCAAGATGGAAATAATGCAAATCATCTTTTATAATGTTTACGACAGATTTAGTTACACAATGGGCGTCCAACGGGGTATGGAATATAATTATATATTGTGTAACGTAACCATCGAACCAACGTATCTTTTAAAATATAAGCGATTATAATAAAGCTATAGTCGATTCCATTTCTTCTATCCAGCTTATCAAATTAAGCTGTCTAATTCATCAATACGATTAAAAAAAGTTAAACTACTAGTACTATTAAAGTATAAGCAATAAATACGTAGTACAGCTAAACTGTTCCGAACTTCATTATTGATAATTATACAAAACTTCAAAAGCTGCCTGCATCTCGATGATACTACATGCTATTACTGTTGCCACTTGTCAGCAGGATTGACATCTAAATATACTACATACTGTGGTACTGTGTCACTGTGTCACACGGACAATGGATACGCATGTCCTATAAAGCGTTCATCGAAACACCCAATATGCTTGTAATTCATTAAAAATAGTAAGACGGAAGAATTACAAATATGAGTAGTTTATATTAATATATGATGGCAGCAATGTAGTGAAACCACTAAGTAGCCATTTAGTCAAACAAGGCTAATTTGTCGTTAATTCTGTGGCTAAATTAAAAGCTTTTGGCCTGCTTATAATAGATCTGTTTTATAAAGCTGAATTAGTCTGACTCACAGCAGACGGAACGGTTTATTTTGGAGTTACGCTTTTCCAAAAATTTAAGCAAAATAAGTAATCAGACATTCAGGCCGTTTTAATTTAACCAGGTTAAGCTTTTAAACGTACAACAATTGTCATAACGGCTAGCTGGTAACCACGATACCCGGCTGGTAACCACGATACCCGGCTGGTAACCACGATACCCGGCTGGTAACCATGACGATACCCGGCTGGTAACCATGACGATACCCGGCTGGTAACCATGACGATACCCGGCTGGTAACCACGATACCCGGCTGGTAACCATGACGATACCCGGCTGGTAACCATGACGATACCCGGCTGGTAACCATGACCATACCCGGCTGGTAACCATGACGATACCCGGCTGGTAACCATGATACCCGGCTGGTAACCACGATACCCGGCTGGTAACCACGATACCCGGCTGGTAACCACGATACCCGGCTGGTAACCACGATACCCGGCTGGTAACCATGACGATACCCGGCTGATTTTAACATTCCTGTCCAGTAATGGCACCAATGTATTCAAAATCAATTCAGACTGACAGGACAGCTAAAGTAAACCTTAAAGTTATAGCATTGGTTATAACAAACGGATAAGTCTACACTAGACAAGACATATTGACATATACTGCAGATACACCTCGCTTTATAATATTAACCCCGGCCACAAGCCGGTGCGATAGCTAGGAAAGTTCCTTGTTTGATAATTGCCATTATAGCAGAGTTACGCTTATTACACTGACTAAAAGTGTCAAGTGAACGGAAGCGTGCCGGACCTAACAAACTCAATAAAGTTCAACTAATTTCTTTGTAAAATTGAGGGAAAGATCTTTAGATAATCCAGTTTTTCAATTTTGCAAGCAGATACAGGCAGATGCTATATAAAGTATAACGGGAAGATTTGATTCATAAGTGCGCATACAAATCCTAGTGTGATGCTAATTGGCGAATTATCGAATACAGCTCTTGCACAGTAGGGCTTTTCTCACTATGTGAGATTCTGAGAAACAACAGGAAGGAAGGCTGGTAACCACGATACCCGGCTGGTAACCATGGTTAACCGTGGTAACTAATGCTTGGTCTTGATGATAGGGAGAGCTCTAAATTGGGTCATGGGTGTTAACACACCCAAACTACAAAATATATAAACATAATAACATAATACAAACTGTGTGCACTATTTTTCAACAAACGGAAAACGGCGTCCACTTGTCCAGGTACGTGTTGAATATTTGGAAACTCAGTTTTTTGCCGTCAAATTAAATCTACTGTAAATCTAAAAACGTGAGCCGTTTTTAGTTCTTCCAGTTGGAAGCATTGTCAGAATCACCCATCCTGCATAAGCGACCTGTATTTCTTTGTCGAAGAACATAATTAAAATGCGGCTAATTTCAAAATACAAAGCGGATTGTTAGTAAGTGAATAATTTGATTAAATCAGTCGGAATGGACATATCTAATTCATGTGGCCTCCTGGAGCTGACCAATGAACCGGCATGTTATTCAGTAATTGGAGGACTAAAAAATTATAAATAAAAATTGGAATTCGTCAGGTATGCCGGAATAATTGACATGTATAATTTTGTCTGGTATTTAGGTCTTACTATTAATGTGAATAATTAAGTAAGGATGGTAGGTTAATTCTATTAATACCACGTTTTCTGTTTTTTTAAAGCGCTAAGAGTTTTAGATTTCGATCGGAGTAGAAAATCAAACGTCGCCTGTCTTCTTCATAAAAATTTAACTGAATAGACTACAATGTATTAGTATCATTTTCTTTTTATTGATTAAAAAATTACATTGTTTTTATCAAATTCAATTTCATTGTCAATTGTCGACAAATATAATTGCCACCAGCAGTGGTGACACTGCCGATAGTTCCTCCTCCACTGAAAGGGCGACAATCAGTATCCGAGATCATAATCATTGGATAGTCGGATCGAGCGAAATTTTATTGAATTGTGTTAGGCCATTCGAATTACGTTTGTCCTGAAAAAATTAGAGTTATAGCTTCTCGGATGACCGAGATACGAACCATAACTAGTTTATTCATTATATGTGATCAGGTGATTGGCTTACCTAATCACGTGATAAGGTGACCCCGTTAACTACCCTGTTAAACATTAATTAAGGCTGCCCAATTAAGGTGTCGTGTCATTATCACTAATGGAAAGATAGTGACCACTGTAAGATAGAACATTGGAGCCCTGTGCTTACCCCGGTAAAAATTAAAAAATTAGAGAAAAAAGTTAAACTTTGTTTTCTCCGCATTTAGTAAATTGTTTTGTTGCTTGTATGAAGATTGAAGCCGATGATCCTTGGTAGTGAGAACTTGTCCACTATGTCTGTCACACTAAGATATAAGGAGTCAATATATCCTCCTCGTAGGTAAGACCATTTCGGGCACTGACCAATAAAGTGTTTCATTGTCTCCTCTTCCATAAGAGCATAAGACAGTGTGGTAGTTTAGTTCACAATGTCCAGTAAGGAATTGTGTCGCTGTTCTTGTGCTCTCTTTGCCAAGTTTCGGGATTGATCTGGCGAACTTATTTCTCCATACTCGTTTGAAGTGAGTGTTGGGCGACGTTCTCCATCTTTCCCCCATTTTCCGATGACTCATACTCCGCAGCGCTCTCTTCCATAATACTTTTAGTATTGGTAGAGTGTCACATAATCAATAATCACCTAATCAATTTTGCTAACGAGATACACAAAATGCTTGATAACTTCGTCATTTCTAATCCGTTTCACATCATTTTTTTTTCAGATCAGATGCAAAATGTAATAATCTACCGTCTCTGAAAAAATTAGGGGTCCAAAATGTTCAGAGAGAACAATATAGGTGTTTTAATATTGAATGGGCGTGGTCTAAAATATTCGAATTTTCAAATTTTGGCGACAGAATCCTCGAACAAGTAGTTACAGTATGCCATCTGCAAAGCAACAACTCTCAAATATAAAACACGGCGGAGGTATAAGACCCGACGTATGGTCACTGAGTTTGGCCCACCCTGTATGAAATTAACTATATTATATAAAAGTAACATTTGAAGGGGCTCATTCTCATCAATCGCAACCAAAAATGTCTGCAAAAGGTAATTCGAGATAAAACATAACCCAGACTGTCAAAGAATTCACAATGCTACACTTGCACTAATAACTAAGACAATACAAACAGCCCGCTCCATGCAGGAGTCGAGTAATTCTACCAAGCACTTTAGACGAAGTCAGAGACAGTATGCGTCGAACTTGTATGGTTTATCATTACTCATTACGTTGTGACACTGACACTACAACGATTAGTATAGAGTTGCAAATTTGGAATTTACTCAGTAATTCTTACTTGTCGGCTACAGCATTTACTAAACCCAAAGGTCTGAGTTGGCGATCATAATCAAGCCTGTCCCTGTCCCTGTCCCTGTCCCTGTCCCTGTCCCTGTCCCTGTCCCTGTCCCTGTCCCTGTCCCTGTCCCTGTCCCTGTCCCTGTCCCTGTCCCTGTCCCTTTCCCTGTCCCTGTCCCTGTCCCTGTCCCTGTCCCTGTCCCTGTCCCTGTCCCTGTCCCTGTCCCTGTCCCTGTCCCTGTCCCTGTCCCTGTCCCTGTCCCTGTCCCTGTCCCTGTCCCTGTCCCTGTCCCTGTCCCTGTCCCTGTCCCTGTCCCTGTCCCTGTCCCTGTCCCTGTCCCTGTCCCTGTCCCTGTCCCTGTCCCTGTCCCTGTCCCTGTCCCTGTCCCTGTCCCTGTCCCTGTCCCTGTCCCTGTCCCTGTCCCTGTCCCTGTCCCTGTCCCTGTCCCTGTCCCTGTCCCTGTCCCTGTCCCTGTCCCTGTCCCTGTCCCTGTCCCTGTCCCTGTCCCTGTCCCTGTCCCTGTCCCTGTCCCTGTCCCTGTCCCTGTCCCTGTCCCTGTCCCTGTCCCTGTCCCTGTCCCTGTCCCATCTCGGAAGGGATCTCTGCGGTAGGATTTAATTTAAGATTGTAACTGGACTTCTGTTCAGAGTTTTTAGTTCTTATCATTTTTACGGACCATACTGTGGTAGCCAAAATTTTGGAGGTCCTATTCATGACTATACGTGGAGAAGGGCGGCTAACAAGTTTTATTTTGGCAATTTTAAATAATTTCGAGCCTTCTAATAATAATAATAAATTATCGGTTTTAATAAAATAAAAGGGAAAACGCTGATCAGCTGCAATTTTAACAATCTACGTAAAACTCAGTAAACGACACCGCCGCTAAAATTAAAGAAATAACCCCGGAGTTTGAGATGAGTCTGTTTGGTAACCATTGTACCTGTATCCTCCAGCCATAACACATCACATCCTGCGTCAGCTGCAATATTTTAATAATCCTGATCTCATACATGCAAAAGAGAGAGTATTTTGAAAATACATAAATAGTCTACAACCATGAACAATAGGCGGCCAAAATTGTGATCAGCCCTGATAATGAATAAGTACTACTACTAGCAGTAGCAATACACAGAGGGCAAATAAAGGTCGTCCACAAAAGGGCCGATAAGATTTATCGGTTTTGCTAATATAGTAGTGTCAACACAGTGTGGGAAATTGTCAAGCTGCTAATTGGTTTTGGTTTGTGGAATTTGATTCTATGTGTGATTAATTGTAGTTGTACTCTGTTTACTCCAGTTAAATATCCATTTGAACTTGGATAATTGAGCATGCGTAGGACTACTTTTATATTTAACAGATTGATGCTAATCTATTCCTATTTCTTCAGGTTTGAATAAAAGTCGATATAAATGAAAGTATCTGAATCTATTGGAAAATTAAAGATTAAATATAACAATGATAATATTATTAGAGACGAACACACTTGAATACAGGATAAGTTAATACTGATACAGATCTCAGATTATCACAATAAATCACTCTATCAAATCCACATAACAATTCTGTCCTGACAAGGGCTTAACACTATTGTACCTCATGAGCTGAATATTTTCTCCTTTTACTGGAGTAAACTTGAAGTGGTAGAATAAATGAGAAATTACCGATTTAAATTCTATTTTGGCCAACTCCTTCCCCAAACAGTTTCTTGGACCTATTCCAAATGGTAAAAATCCGTGTGGGTGTCTGTTCTGGTCGTGGTGAACATTTGTTCTCCTAGTAGGAGTCCTTGTGAGTCCAGGAGTACCCATCTCCTTGCTTGTACTGAACGTGTAGTTGTCAAAACGTGCTGGATTGAACTCCTTGTGATCTGATCCCCAAATCTTTTCGTCGTGAGCGTACAACTTTAGAACATGTACTATTTCAGTGCCTTTGGGAACCTTGTAACCAGATATATCGGTCTCCTTGGACAGGATCCGTCTGAGACCAGGCACAGCACCATAATGTCGGAGTGTTTCCTTCATCAAATTATCCATATGAACCATTCCTGCAAGCTTTTCAAACGAGGGATTCGTAATGTACCCCTGGACATCTCTATCAACTGAGTCTAGTATCACGGGGTCTCTCATCAGGTGACACATGGCGAAAGAGATAGTGTGGGCGACCGTTTCCTGGCCAGCCAGAAACACGGTCAGCATTTCATCTATCTGATACTCTTGGTCCCCTGAAGACTGAGACAGGATCTCATCAAGAAGGCACGATTCCGTCACCTCACCTCGTACTTTTCTAGCGATGTGCTTCTTTATCTGTGCTGCACAGCTCTTCCGTAGTTCTCTCACTGCATGCGTCACTTCGGCCCTCATCGATCTGAATTTAGGAGCTATCCGAGATATGGGCTTGCCTGCAGCAAACGCCACGCCCTTCATTACTAAGTCCAAATACTTAGGAAACGTAGAATCTTCCTTGAGCACAGCATGAATGTCCCAATCGAGAGCAACCAGTCCGATGATATCACAGGAAGCTAAGTGGATCCAGTGACTCAAATCGACAACCTCGCCAGTACCAGCTAGTTCTGACATCTTTTCAACAAGGCGGCCAGCTACAATCTTGACCTGATCATGGTACTGCCTCATGTAGTTCCTGCCAAAGTATTTGGTGTAAGCCCTGCGATTTCTCTGCCACACTTCATCGCCCTTATTGACCACGATATTTTTTGGCCCCACGAAACGCTGCCCAAATAGCTGCGCCTCAGGTCGCTTATCTTGTTTACCGTGAACATTAGATATTATTAAGTCTTTGATAGTCTCAGGATTTGTTACGATTACTTGAGGTTTTAGGATATACCAGAGTACGAAGACGTGTCCGTACCTCTGCATATACTCAAGAGCAACAGTAAACCCAGATTGGTCCTCCTTGAATCGCTTCAAGAGATAAGGAGCATTTCCGAGGAAGAAACTGTGCCGAGTAGGCCCGGGGATGTGATCATATTTGCTGTGAAGATTGAAGATATAGAGCGATAAGACCAGTAAACCAGCCAACAGGGAGGCTGGCAGAAGTAGGAGAGTGGCAGTGAACATGATTCAAACAAAGAAAATTGAATGTAGAAATTCTAGGCTATTGGTAACCTCTACAAGTCTACGATGGATGTGCTGATTTCTCAACAAAAGGCAACACACAGTCAACTACAAATTGCCAACCGACTTGATCTTAACAATGCCAAGTTGTTCGTTCTGATGCGCTGCCTTTTGTTTACTCGTATTTGTGTGGAAGAATCGATCAGCTCTTGGTTTGATCAAATAAATCCTCACAAAAGCCTTGTACTGAATAGAACATAGAATGTGCATTGAGCAATTCGTATATTATTCTTAACCGTTAATTATTTCTTTGTTCTGCAATTATTGACCTAGCCAGTAGCTGACGAAACACGTGTCCAGATATAGTACAGACAAATCCGTCTGAAAAAATCGATCTGCTGACACACGAAGCTTTCAGAGGATTTTTGACGTTTTTGAGTCCTAATAGGTGCCCTCTATGGCTGACCAACTTTTCCAAACTTTTCCACTTGTCTTAAGGCCACTTTTTGCCACTTTACCACTTTTTACCACCTTTCTTGTTTGTCGAATATCTTTAGTTGTGAACATCGTAAAAGGTTGCGGATCAATCGAGTGTGTTCATATTACGATGAAGAAAAACTTTTGTTCTAACAATTTGTACGTCAGATAATCAGTTAATTGGATAATTATCAATTAGCTAATTAGCAAAATTCTAAAAAATTTTTATTGGCTCAAGATGATCGGAATAGCTTAAAACACGGAGAAAAGTAGTTTTTAGAAAAACTTTGAAAATTTTTCACTTACATTTTTTTTTCGAGACTTGGAAAAATTTCGAAAATTCAAAATATATTTTCCGCCAAAAGTGATCAAATTGCATGAAACGCGGAGAAAAATGCTTTTCAAAAAAAATTAGTGAATTTTTCGTTTCAAGAATACTTAAATCACCAATATTTGTAGTTGGAGTTCAGTAAATCGCGGCAGATTTTAGTAATCAGGAATTACTAAGTGGAAAGGTTTGAAACTGAAAAACGTTAACCATACGATATAAGAGTTTCATAACTAATTACAATACAGCCTTATCGATTTTCACAGAAACTGCACCAATGGCACAGTCAAGATCGAAAGACGAAACGATAGCCTGCTGTACTATCATTTTATTGATTTCAATGATGAATCAGTGGGGTTAAGATAATCACATTTGTAATAAATAAAACCTCTCTGTACCGTCAATTGTGCTAATCTAAACCGGCCTACCTGGATTACCAGACCTCTTCTTTTCCTCAACAATCAAACCAAGTTGTTCATATCGCATTTGGTGGGCGATGAAGTACATATCGAGCTGTATTCAATCACAATACGACACAATGCAATACGTGTATATTATATCATGGCTCTTAATGAGGTATATGAAACGTTCTATACCGTACACTTCTCGTTTCTCCCGTGAGAGGCCCGGTATGGACAGGTTTTACAGTTTATCACGAAAACGTCTACTTATGGCCTCATGACTCTTTGACAGCTCAAAGAAGGCAAGAAAAGACAAAAAAGCTTAAAATGTCAACTCGCTCTTTTCAATGCTCTTCGATCTGTCCCACATTAATCCCGAGCTGATCATCATGGGCCCCGAATATCGTGCGGAAAGAACCTGTATTTTTACTTCACAACGTCCGGATTTCAAATCAACATCCTCAATAACATTAACAATCCTTCCTGATCAGGATCTGTCTCTATTAGCAATTTCCAAAATATCCTGACTCTCGTGGAACATTTCACTGAATGAATTATTACCGGTTCTTTACCAGTACCACCCCTTGCCCGACGCTCGTATCTAAATCTTATCCTTGCCCGTATGTTACCCTTGTTGATTTTACTTTTAGCCGACCCTGACATATGGGGGTGATTTTATCCCGCATAGCAAATGAAGCGGTATGCAGTACAATACAAAACAAGTCACAGTAGATGTTGGAAGGTGTATTTGCACTTGCTTCCTGGACCTGGCTGTTCCTTAGTTTCCCTGGTCTGTTCTTGCCTTCTTCGAACTGTAAATGAGCCATGAGGCCAAGTATACGTTTTCGTGATAAACTGTAAAACGTCTCTATACCGGGTTTCTCACAGTATGAAGCGTTATATAAACCATATACACGTATTGTGTCGTATTGTGATTGAATACAGCTCGATATGTACTTTTCTCCGTGTTTTAAGCTATTCCGATCATCTTGAGCCAATAAAATTTTTTTTTTTGTTGGGGACCGGCCCGAAGTACCAGCCAATGTTTACTCAAAAATAATATATATAATAAGTGTTATCAATTCAAACTCAAAACTCATACAAGATTAGATCTCATTAAAACGATTAAAATGTATATAATAGAGCTTGTCGAACAAAACATAGCTGAGCACATATAAAGTTGCCTTTAGTTGAAATTATCATATTAATATGCTTTTAGAGTTGTTAGAGTGGAAACAGGCGCATAGCTACTGCTAGCTAGCTATTCCAAAATTTTTAAAATTTTACGACTGTTATCAGTCGCATAGCGTCATGCCGTTTTTGCTGGCGAATTGATGGCAGTGTAACTGAGATGGTATGCAGTGAAATTGATTCTGTGATGGCGTGCTTATGGGACAGAGTTATTATTAGCATTACGGTTGATGTTGCGCTCTGATTTCCTTAGTCCCGTTATATTGTATAACATAAAGTTAGGCCATTCGTCTGCAATGCCCTCGTTTTGTTGATCAATGAGCATGTTTTTTATGCACCTTTTGTAGATGTTAAGGTTGAATAGACTTGGCAAGGAAGTTGCTGCGACACTATATCTGTTTATTGCTAATAGTGGACCTTTGTAGAATACTGAATTATTGTAAGGGTGTTTACCGTATTCATCTGACCATAAAGTTGTAAGACTCGAATCCGGATCGGCGACGTTAAATATTGGTGCACTGTTAGGTATTGTTTTCTTTATAGAGGGAGGCACTAGACTTGGGAAGTTTTTTAGCTTATGTATAAAAACTAATGCGTTCTTTACGATGATACTATGAACTGTCAATATTTTGTGTACATAGAAACCAGACTTGGTACTTGCTGGTGGTGTACCATCTTTGTACCAGTAAT
This sequence comes from Bolinopsis microptera, assembly GCF_026151205.1. NCBI lineage: Eukaryota > Metazoa > Ctenophora > Tentaculata > Lobata > Bolinopsidae > Bolinopsis > Bolinopsis microptera. Next base: position 25,302,146 of record NC_087072.1, read on the forward strand.
TAACAAAACCTGGTAGTATTGCTCTAAGACCCATTTTCTGTTTAACAAATAGCGTTTCTATATGGGATTTGGCAGCAAAACCCCAGACGAGGGAGCAGTAATTAAGGTGAGACTGCACAAAGCTGTGATATATTTGTAAACGTGCTTCCAGAGGCAAACATTTTTTAAGTTTGTACATGACTCCAATGTATCTGGCCATTTTCATTTTCATGGCAGAAATATGTTGCGACCAGTTCAGTTTGTTATCTATTATAACACCTAAGAAACGGGCTTCTGTTTTTCTTTCGATTGTGACACCAGAAATTACTACATCGCGATAAATGAGGTTTCTTTGTCGAGAAAAGATCATATAATTCGTTTTTTAAAGATTTAGAGCTAATCCGTTGTTATCCACCCATTTAACTAAGACATCGCTAAGAATTTTGAGCTTATCATAAACCTCGTTTATATTTTCTCCTGTTAGGAAAATGTTTGCATCATCTGCGTACATGATGAAATTAGCTATTTCTGATATTTGAGGAAGATCGTTTATGTAGATTATAAAAAGGAGAGGTCCCAAAATTGAACCTTGGGGTACACCGTAAATAATTGGATTGGCTGAGGATTCAGAGGATCCAATTGATACAAACTGGTTTCTGTTCATAAGATATGATTTAAACCAGTTTAAAGCTAGACCTCTTATGCCATAGTGCTCGAGCTTATTCAGGAGTATGGAGTGATCCACAAGGTCAAAGGCTTTGCTAAAGTCAATCAAAAGGAGCAAAGTAACTTGCTTTTTAGACATTGAATTGAGGATTCTGTCTTTAGCATGTTCACAAGACCTACCTGGGCGGAAGCCGTATTGATTTTCACAAAGTATATTGTAGGTATTCAAGAAATTTATGACTCGATTGTGCATAAGCTTTTCGTAGACTTTTGAGAAAGTGGCAAGTAGAGATATCGGTCTGTAATTTTTGATGTCAGTTTTAGATCCACCTTTATGTACAGGAACTACTTTTGCCGTTTTCAAGGCTTGGGGAAAGACCCCTTGTTCGAACGAGCTGTTAACAACGTGGGCCAATACAGTGGTAAAATTATGACAGCTGTTGGCAATTTTGAGTGGTTGGATTTTGGTGTCAAGAGTAGCTTTATTCTTAAATAGGTTAATAACGTCTTGAACTTCGGTAGTTGTGACTGGTTTTATGTAGATACTATTTGGAGAAGGGTTACGTAGTGTCCCCTGGGCCCCACCAGGATCGAAAGTGGTCCTACTACTAATTTCAGATTTAATTTTTGGAGCGATGTTTGAGAAGTGATCATTAAATTTTTCTGCTACTGCTGCCGGAGTGCTGACTTGTCCGTTTTCGTCCGACAGTTTTATCGATGTAGGTTTGGCTGGTTTCCTATTCAGAAGTCCGTTAATCATCTGCCACTGCTTCTTAGAATTATCTTTGTGTTGTTCAAAGAATTTTTTGTAGTGTATGTTTTTGGCTTTGTCAACGTGTTTGGTGCAAAACTTTTTCAAACGGTCATATTTTAGCTGGTTCCTATCAACTGGTTCCTTAACAAAATCATGATATGCCTGATTTTTACCTTCTATAGCTTCTTCAAGCCAGGGCAGTATCCATGGTTTGGGATTAACACGTTCATTTTGTCTGCGCTCGGACTGTCTTTTTGTCGGGTAGGCAGCGTTATAAATCCTGTTGTAAGCCGAATTTAAACAATCAAACTGCTGGTTAGCATCAGGGGTATTTGTTAGTATTACAGACCAATTTTCTTCCATTATTAAATCTCTAAATTTATGGTTGTTGGCCTCATTAAAACTACGTACGTTGGTTTGTGTTGGATTTTGATTATAAGATGCGGAGCGGTAACTGCTGGTGGATGTATTATCAAGATTAATTGTTGTAACTATCGCTAAGTGATCCGACAGATCTGTCGTTAATACGTTGCAGCTTATTCATGTTATTGTATCTTCAAGATTGTTCGTGTAGATATGATCAATAAGCGTGGCACTGTGGTCTGTTATGCGAGTTGGACGTGATACAATTTGGATGAAACCGTATGAGGATGCAATATCTATAATGCTTTGACATGCCTGGTTGCTACTGTGCTTCAGTAAATTTAGATTAAAATCTCCATGTAACGTCATATGTTTGCGAGAGTGTCTTCCCAGGTTGTGAAGCGTACTTTTAAAAATTTCAAGAAATGCTTCAGGTTTTCTAGCGGGAGAGCGATAAACATTTCCAATTATCTTTGTTCTATTATATCCTTTACACTGGTGGATCTTGATAAATTGAAATTCGCCGCTAGTATTTGAGGGTTCAGGGTTGGGATTGAAAACATCAATTTTATCAGAGTCAGCTACACGTTTGTGTATGTATATGGCAAGCCCCCCACCTTTACCCGATGTGCTGATGGGATCTTGGATATACGGTTCATGGAATCCATTTAATGTGATGTCGTTTATTCCGTTAGGCAACTTTTCTAGTGTGCAGTTAGTTTCGTTAAAACACAATACATCATACTTATCATATATTTCTATATCTTCTCGTAGTTGATCAATATTTTTGAAAAGGGATCTGATATTCATGGAAAATGTTTTAAGTTGAGAGGATGTCGACCTTTTTACGTTACGTTGCTGTTTATACTGACAGTGAGTTAGGAAAGCCGAAATGTCACTCCATGTTGAATCCTGGTGCTCTTCATTGGTCATGGCGTCTCCAATAAGATTACATCTACTATTTTGAGCGTATGGATTATAAATAGCGCAATTAAGCTTATTGTAGTCATCGTAAATTTCATAGTAAGTCGCGTAAAATCCAGGAATAAGACTTTCACAACAGCTTGTACAACCTAAATTTTCCTTAAAACATTTGACGTGGACGTTGTTTTGGCACCATGAACAGCTGCGGATGTTTTTGGAAGAATAACACCAGCCGCTACAGCTACCACATTTTATTTTGATTTTATGACCAGAAGTATCAGTAACATTTCCATTCGCTGCCATTTTAAGTTAACTCTTGTGCTTGTGGAGGAATTAGAGAATAAAAAATGTATAAATTTATAAATAACGTAAAATATATCTATACTAGTGCAAATCAGATTCTTTCACGAAAACCGGAGGTCCTGTATGCTACAAAATCGTGATCTGAGTCTTATCTACTTATTTGTTAAAAATATTCGCTAAATCAAATGTTACAATATAGTGCCCTTATCTCGATTTTCGGGCTTATCAGTATGATAATATGACTTTACCTAAAGTGTATATTAAGTCGTTGTGATTTGTATGTGTGAAATTGTTTCGTTGTGTAGTTTTGTGTGGTGATTTTTGCTATTTAGTTGTTTGTGAAGTTTTCGAAAATACTGTTGCACTGAACTTTGACTGAGGAAACGTGCTTGATGCTGATTTACCAGAGAAGCTTCTATAATTATTAAATAAAATGTGCACAGTTTTGTTTGGTAATGTGAAAATGTTTTAGGAAATGTATGGTGGGATGATAAGAGACAAAAATGCTTGATAGTTAAAGAATGTTCATCAGTTCATCTGATAAGCTTAAGAAGATAAGCATTTTCGACCAATCAGATCATTTCTTCAAAAATCGATCGTGGTAGCAATCAAATGATGAATTTGGATGAGGAGTGAGGATGTACTGAAAAAGATATGAAAATACTTGATGATATGCTTAATTTAAGGGCTTGACAGAAAAGGTTGATTTTTATATAATTAATTCATTTATGGATTAGTACTCAACCACGGTGATATCTGAAAGGACTGTTAGGCTCATGGTGGTAGAGCCACGCACAGTTCCTGTGGCGTGGCAGTTCTGATCCACATAACTTGCCAACGCAGTTGACAAGTTCATATGCAATGATGCCATGCTTATCATTGCGGTCCCATACGTAGTATGAATGAACCCGCTTGATAACGGCATGGGCATCGTAAAATGTCAGATTGGGAATCACCCTGGCGAGATTCACCATACATAGATTAAAATCATCAATTTCTCTGTTCAACCAACCAATTCTATAGTTAAAGACAAAGCACAAAAAACAAACTGTGTGCTTTTGTTGCTCTTACAGCTTTCGACAAGGCGGGGACAAAAGTTATCAGCCAGACTCTTGGCAGATTTTCCATACCGTGAAAGATCGTTTATGCCACATGAGATGATCACAGTTTTGGCATGTTTGAGGTCATGATCCAAAGAGTCTATGAGCTGGTAGTTCAAACGCTTCTGACAGCGGTGGCCGGGTATCTGATCGAACAACCATTCAGGTGTTTCACGATGAATAGAGTCATGTATGAATAGGACCCTGGAGTGACGAGACTGAGAGGAGGAGTTCTGAGCTGGAGGGGCAACAGGTGGTATCCGATGGAGAGCTGGAGGTGCAGGCACAGTGCATGACTCTTGTTGTTTCAGTTTGCGGAAAGTCAGTGAAATGCGTGGAAACCTTACCGAGATATCGCGGTCAATGCCGTGGCGCCAGTTGTCCTGATCTGCTCGTGACATGACGTAAAGTGAACCGTGCTCAAGTGGAATGTTATGCTCGACAAAGGGGCCTACTGTACTTGATATCCTAAGGTTTCTAGGTGCTCCAATCGACACTGTATAAATTTGACTATCCTCCATTATGCTAGGTTCGCTGTCATTATGCATCGGTATGCCGACCGATCCGTCCTTGTATAAAGTGCAAAGGCAAGTGTAGTTCTCTGGGGTTATGTCAGCGTCCAGTTTTTGCAGTTGCTCGTACACATGTTCCAGAGTGGGTGGAAGTGGCCCAACAGAGACAGGATGTGAGGTTCTGCCGTACGTGTAGGGGACGGAGCCATAATAAGTTGTGATACGGCCTCCAGGGTGGTGCATGTCAAAGTTTAGCTCACTTGAAACTTTATCAAAAGTTAACTCGGAAAGATCGCACTCTAAAATTCTTACCGGCGAATGAGGCATACTTGTAACTTCTCTGGAAGTGTAGAGGTTCTGCGAGGGGGCTTCAGAGATGAGAGTTGCAGTCTGCTGTGTGATGAGGGTGGTCTGTTTCTTCGTTTCATCAGAGACTTCTTCGATCGCCGTCAGAGCACGTTCTGTTAGATGTTTCACCGCCTTCTCGCACTCCCCATTAACAGTACATGAAAGTAAGTTAGCTGCCGCAGTTAGACTATTCATGGATTGATCTACATCAACGACTATTTGACGTGTTAGATATTGTTTGATGGCGGCTTGTTTGGTGTCAGGCTTAGTGGCTTTGCCAGTAAATGCGGAGTCAATTAAACGGAGCCTGTTGTATTCAAAATCTATATCTTCTTTGGAGAGGGTAGGTAAAACGTTTAAACACGTCTTAGCGCAAAACGTGTAAATTGATGGCACACCAAAGCCCAACATACCGAGGGAGGGTGCCTCCGTGTCGGAGGGTGACCCGGAGGCAGCAAGTTTAGTGATACTGTTCTTCCTAGCAGGAGTCTTCTTAGCAGCAGGAGTCTTGTTAGCAGCAGAGGTCGACTTGTTAAGATGGCCGGACATGATAAAATCAAGCAGTTTCTTATCAGCAAGTCAGTGCACTTGTGAAAAGATTAGAGAGCAAAAATGTTGATGCGTAATGTAAAGTAAAAATGATTGAATTTTGATTAGAATGATTAGAATTTTGCTAATTAGCTAATTGATAATTATTCAATTAACTGATTATCTGACGTAAAAATTGTTAGAACAAAAGTTTTTCTTCATCGTAATATGAACACACTCGATTGATCTGCAACCTTTTACGATGTTCACAACTAAAGATATTCGACAAACAAGAAAGGTGGTAAAAAGTGGTAAAGTGGCAAAAAGTGGCCTTAAGACAAGTGGAAAAGTTTGGAAAAGTTGGTCAGCCATAGAGGGCACCTATTAGGACTCAAAAACGTCAAAAATCCTCTGAAAGCTTCGTGTGTCAGCAGATCGATTTTTTCAGACGGATTTGTCTGTACTAATACCCTGTATCATATTAGAGTTTCTGCAGAATACTAAAACTGTTAGAAACTATCGCTTGCACACCCAGTCAAATTGGAAAAGATTCTTTTTGGATGAGAAGCATATGCTATAAAATATCTAAAAGCCTTCTTCCAATCTTCCCTTTACTTTTATTTAAAGCCCTTAGCGAAGATATAATACAAAATCCCACTTTGGGGCTAAGGGCTCTGTATGTAGCTGAAGATTGTAAGCTTATTAATCCAGATTATGCTCTTTCACACTTCTTCTATACACTAAATTGAAGTACAAAGAATTCCCTCTCGAAGAATACAAATTTCATATCGATTTTTGACCACCAGAATGAAAGTTTGAAAGGTCTCTCCGACCTCAGCAAATTATCGTTATGACTTATCGTATAAGGATCTACCGGATAGAAGAATAAATTGCTTGGCCACCAAAGGGAGAAAAATTGCAGCAAACAAGAACGCACTTCAATATAGGAGCCTGGACTCTGAATTAGGGTAACGTACATTCCGAGGAAGAAATATCGATTGTCGATGCAAAACTTCCAGTTAATTCGCCGCGCGCCAAATCTTTCTGTCAAAGTGAGCGAATTCTTGTTTGAGTTACATCTTACTTATTGCATCGCGCCTTACGCAAGCAATATATTATTATAGGACAAGGATAGGGACTTTCGTCAAAACTGTACCAAATCAAAAGTGTTTCAGTAAATAACTTAGAATATATTTACTTGAAACTTTCCAGTTAGTTATATGATTATAAGACGGATAATCTGTGCGCGGTTGGGTGAATTTGTAAGTGCCAAACTTGAGATATTCACTTCAAAGCTCAAACACAAGAAAATCTCCAAATGGGTATCTCAAATTTGGCACATAGAAATTCGCCAAAACTTGCACAGATTATCTTATGACAAGTCTTATGACCATAAAAAAGTTTAAAGAAAAACATATATTCAGATCTCGAGATATATGCCTGTGTTTTGTAGAATTCGCTGATATCGGAGATATTTGGATTTTGAGATAATCGACTTTCGTCAAATGAGTTCCTCTGTAAACTGCTATGCCCCAAATTCGAGTTATTTGTTTATAATCACCGAGTCTAGTAATTGTTTAAGAGAGTTCTCTGGCAGTTACGAAACTCGAGAGACTGTGGGATACTGAAGGGAAAGGAAGCAGTTCTAACGAGCTCTTCTCAAACACAAGGATATATTCTTGTGAACTCGGCTAGTATATATGAAACATTTGTCATGGAGTTGTAGAGGGAGTTATGTGCCTCGCCGGGCTAAAGTAGTGGATGACCTTGCTGTACGGCAAGTTAAACAAGGATCTGAAACTACTAGGTTCCGTACAGACTCGACTCTGCACCCGTGTCAATATGTTCATTATATGCAAGCCTCTTGATTTATAATCACCGAGTCTAGTAATTGTTTAAGAGAGTTCTCTGGCAGTTACGAAACTCGAGAGACTGTGGGATACTGAAGGGAAAGGAAGCAGTTCTAACGAGCTCTTCTCAAACACAAGGATATATTCTTGTGAACTCGGCTAGTATATATGAAACATTTGTCATGGAGTTGTAGAGGGAGTTATGTGCCTCGCCGGGCTAAAGTAGTGGATGACCTTGCTGTACGGCAAGTTAAACAAGGATCTGAAACTACTAGGTTCCGTACAGACTCGACTCTGCACCCGTGTCAATATGTTCATTATATGCAAGCCTCTTGATTTATAATCACCGAGTCTAGTAATTGTTTAAGAGAGTTCTCTGGCAGTTACGAAACTCGAGAGACTGTGGGATACTGAAGGGAAAGGAAGCAGTTCTAACGAGCTCTTCTCAAACACAAGGATATATTCTTGTGAACTCGGCTAGTATATATGAAACATTTGTCATGGAGTTGTAGAGGGAGTTATGTGCCTCGCCGGGCTAAAGTAGTGGATGACCTTGCTGTACGGCAAGTTAAACAAGGATCTGAAACTACTAGGTTCCGTACAGACTCGACTCTGCACCCGTGTCAATATGTTCATTATATGCAAGCCTCTTGATTTATAATCACCGAGTCTAGTAATTGTTTAAGAGAGTTCTCTGGCAGTTACGAAACTCGAGAGACTGTGGGATACTGAAGGGAAAGGAAGCAGTTCTAACGAGCTCTTCTCAAACACAAGGATATATTCTTGTGAACTCGGCTAGTATATATGAAACATTTGTCATGGAGTTGTAGAGGGAGTTATGTGCCTCGCCGGGCTAAAGTAGTGGATGACCTTGCTGTACGGCAAGTTAAACAAGGATCTGAAACTACTAGGTTCCGTACAGACTCGACTCTGCACCCGTGTCAATATGTTCATTATATGCAAGCCTCTTGATTTATAATCACCGAGTCTAGTAATTGTTTAAGAGAGTTCTCTGGCAGTTACGAAACTCGAGAGACTGTGGGATACTGAAGGGAAAGGTAGCAGTTCTAACGAGCTCTTCTCAAACACAAGGATATATTCTTGTGAACTCGGCTAGTATATATGAAACATTTGTCATGGAGTTGTAGAGGGAGTTATGTGCCTCGCCGGGCTAAAGTAGTGGATGACCTTGCTGTACGGCAAGTTAAACAAGGATCTGAAACTACTAGGTTCCGTACAGACTCGACTCTGCACCCGTGTCAATATGTTCATTATATGCAAGCCTCTTGATTTATAATCACCGAGTCTAGTAATTGTTTAAGAGAGTTCTCTGGCAGTTACGAAACTCGAGAGACTGTGGGATACTGAAGGGAAAGGAAGCAGTTCTAACGAGCTCTTCTCAAACACAAGGATATATTCTTGTGAACTCGGCTAGTATATATGAAACATTTGTCATGGAGTTGTAGAGGGAGTTATGTGCCTCGCCGGGCTAAAGTAGTGGATGACCTTGCTGTACGGCAAGTTAAACAAGGATCTGAAACTACTAGGTTCCGTACAGACTCGACTCTGCACCCGTGTCAATATGTTCATTATATGCAAGCCTCTTGATTTATAATCACCGAGTCTAGTAATTGTTTAAGAGAGTTCTCTGGCAGTTACGAAACTCGAGAGACTGTGGGATACTGAAGGGAAAGGAAGCAGTTCTAACGAGCTCTTCTCAAACACAAGGATATATTCTTGTGAACTCGGCTAGTATATATGAAACATTTGTCATGGAGTTGTAGAGGGAGTTATGTGCCTCGCCGGGCTAAAGTAGTGGATGACCTTGCTGTACGGCAAGTTAAACAAGGATCTGAAACTACTAGGTTCCGTACAGACTCGACTCTGCACCCGTGTCAATATGTTCATTATATGCAAGCCTCTTGATTTATAATCACCGAGTCTAGTAATTGTTTAAGAGAGTTCTCTGGCAGTTACGAAACTCGAGAGACTGTGGGATACTGAAGGGAAAGGAAGCAGTTCTAACGAGCTCTTCTCAAACACAAGGATATATTCTTGTGAACTCGGCTAGTATATATGAAACATTTGTCATGGAGTTGTAGAGGGAGTTATGTGCCTCGCCGGGCTAAAGTAGTGGATGACCTTGCTGTACGGCAAGTTAAACAAGGATCTGAAACTACTAGGTTCCGTACAGACTCGACTCTGCACCCGTGTCAATATGTTCATTATATGCAAGCCTCTTGATTTATAATCACCGAGTCTAGTAATTGTTTAAGAGAGTTCTCTGGCAGTTACGAAACTCGAGAGACTGTGGGATACTGAAGGGAAAGGAAGCAGTTCTAACGAGCTCTTCTCAAACACAAGGATATATTCTTGTGAACTCGGCTAGTATATATGAAACATTTGTCATGGAGTTGTAGAGGGAGTTATGTGCCTCGCCGGGCTAAAGTAGTGGATGACCTTGCTGTACGGCAAGTTAAACAAGGATCTGAAACTACTAGGTTCCGTACAGACTCGACTCTGCACCCGTGTCAATATGTTCATTATATGCAAGCCTCTTGATTTATAATCACCGAGTCTAGTAATTGTTTAAGAGAGTTCTCTGGCAGTTACGAAACTCGAGAGACTGTGGGATACTGAAGGGAAAGGAAGCAGTTCTAACGAGCTCTTCTCAAACACAAGGATATATTCTTGTGAACTCGGCTAGTATATATGAAACATTTGTCATGGAGTTGTAGAGGGAGTTATGTGCCTCGCCGGGCTAAAGTAGTGGATGACCTTGCTGTACGGCAAGTTAAACAAGGATCTGAAACTACTAGGTTCCGTACAGACTCGACTCTGCACCCGTGTCAATATGTTCATTATATGCAAGCCTCTTGATTTATATTTGGATTTTGAGATAATCGACTTTCGTCAAATGAGTTCCTCTGTAAACTGCTATGCCCCAAATTCGATGACCTTCGCGATAATTTAGTCACATCTATCAATTTTATGTATCTATTGGATTTTGAAAATATACCATCGGTGCAGTTAAGTTAATATCGAAGATTAAGAACTTGCAAAAGAAAATTAAAGAGGAACTTTTAGCCTCAAAATTGAATTATCCAAAAATAGATGTGTTATGATGTTAGTTTACAAAAAGCAAAAATATAGAAAAAGCATGCTGTTTCATCCCAATCAGTAATTTATAAAACAGAGTTCAACTTCATACATTTCAGTAGATTTTAAAATAATAATCACAGTTTGAACTCTAATAACCTAATGAAAACATCGTCATAAAACTTTTGTGATGTTAACAGAAAAACAGATATCAGCAGAGTCGAATTGTGATTTCGTATCACAATTGCATTGTGAGCGCGATAACAGAGAAAACTGTTATAGAGCCTCGTGACACAGCCGGTTTTCAGCAAAATAGGGATTTACTGCAACATACACTGATATAGGAGAGCAGCCAGCTATAACCAATTGCAATTCTTGGTATTTCATCTCTGTCAATCTCCACTTCTAACAATATGTCAAGTTTTACGGCCGACCTTCTAATTTTGAATCTTGTTGTCAGACCTTTTCACAACAGCCACCTTTGTTCTGTTGCTGTTAACATACCCAAGGAAAATCAGTAAACTTTTCGATAAATTCATCATCTTCTTTTGTTAACAAAGGAGCCTCATCGTAGTCATCAAAGTTTGCAGTATCTCCTGGGCCCTCCAACTCCGGAACGAAGGGGGCTCGGATTTTCTGATCAAATATGTCGGCTAGATTTAATCTCCTGGGAAAGTTCAACATTGGTTGGGACTTAAATTATTAATGATGCTCAATATCATGTTGTTCAAAAGTTAAGTTAGACGAGGAAATAGCAGCCTCATAAATTATCACGTGTTCCAACACACTAGTTCATTATCATCAAGTCGGCTTTTGAAACATAGCAATCTAAAGTAAAATAACAAATTACCAAACAGCGCTCAATGAGCGCTGTTTGGTAATTTGTTATTTTGCCGCTCATCGCATTTTTTAAGGATTCTTACTTGAAAAAGTTATGTTCCACGATTTCCTTGACACCTTTTCTCAAGTTTCCAACTCGTTTAGTTGGATCAGTCATCAGCAGCATTCGTATCAGTTCTTTACAATCCTTCGTAAGCTTGCACGAGAACCGTACCTTTGCCTCTAACGCCTGATGGTTACAAGAAAGTAACTCCAAGATCATATAATAGGAATTATTTCAAAAAACTTTCTACTGATCTTGTGTGTTTTTAAACTATCTCTATTTCAGAGTATTAAAAGAAACATCGTAGTGAGGCAAGCCTGTGAAGTAAACAAGCTTTTGCATGAGGTATGAAAGTCGAGGAGATATTTTAACGAAAATCTTGAAAGAATGAACATGACGTTGTGATGTTGACGATCACAGTTGGCTGCAGGCCGTCTAGCACAATGAAAACGCAAACTTTCACGCTTACTATAGGTTATACAAATCACATATCATTTAAAGAAGGAATTTGCTCGCATAAATTGACAGAATAAATCCTATGAAATCCCCTTCATGGCCACGGGAGGCCTTAAAATGATTTTCCAGTGATATAACATTATATAACATTTAAATATATAACAATATATGGATCATTTTTCATTCAGCAATCATCTTGGAAACGTATCAAATTCCTTAAAATATTTGTCCGCATCTGCAGTTTTCAAAGGAGCAATGCTTTTATAACTCGGGAAATTTCTAGTATCTCCAGTAAACTCTAGTTTAGGAATGTATGGCGCTTTGATTTTCTGTTTAAGTAGATTCTGCCACGTTACTCGTTTGAAAAACGGGTGGCTTTTGATACCAAACGCCCCCTCTTTCAAGTTGCCCAATCGTTTGGTTGGATCGCTTTGAAGTATCGCAAAGATGAAATGTCTGAAATCGTCGGAGACGTCTTTCGGGAAAGTTATCAAGGTTTCTTCTACAACGGAACGCTGAAAAAAGCTATAAATTATAACAGTTGCTTAACAGCTAAGATCTCACTGCAAAATCGTACAGCAGGGTGACTCATAATAATTGAGGCGTTGGTTAGTATAATATCTTTGATAATCTCAGCAAAAGGTACAAATTCTAATTATTTCAGCTTGACGAGTCCACATGTCAAATTTTACTTTAAAGAAGCACAAACCTTGTACTTTAAAGAAGCTCACAAACCTTGCTGTCAGAAGTGATTAGAGCCCGTGATACGCAGGCAGGTACAGAGCAGGGGTTATCAGTAATCAAACTGTTGCTACTCCCTCTGGAATTAGTACTTCCACAACTACCTAAACTGGAGAGCTGGCGAGTTATATTCTTTATGACATCAGCCCGCATCCCATGTTGACTGTCTGAATTGAAACGGGAGTGGTTCATGTAAATTCCCTTTTGTCCCATGTGCAGCTGGTGTCCCATTCTGAGCCATTCCTGCAGGGTTTGTGCAGGCCATCAGCTAGGGTGAAGGTGAGATGTTGGTCAGTTGTAATGAACACGTTATGTAGACGTGTTAGTTGCATTTCTTTGAAGTGTTTATTACCTGTTTATAGATTTCCATAGGATTCTCTGAGTAGAATGGGGGATGTCCACAGACCATTTCAAACAACAAAACTCCAAAAGCCCACCAGTCGACTGCTTTGTGATAGCTGAAAAATTCAAATTCGCAAAGACGAAAAAGATGAGACAAACCATATTATCAAACTTCCTCAAAAATCACCTGATCAAATTGCACAATCAGAAAATTAATTCGTACCCTTGACAGAGAATAATTTCAGGAGCGAGATACTCAGGAGTGCCACACAGAGTAAATGTCCTTCCCAAGCACCGTTTAGCGAAACCAAAGTCAGTGAGTTTGAGGTAGCCATTGGCTGTGAACAAGATGTTCTCCGGCTTTAGATCTCGGTACAAGATGTCCATGTTGTGCAGGTATTGCAGAGCCGCTAGAACCTGAACACTGTTTTGTTGTGACTGCTTAATTAGTTAATAAAGCCGATGAGCATTCAATGTTTAAACACATTTAATATATTTGAAGCACAACCGAATTTGCAACTGATTTATCTTTTTTAATTCCAAAAGAGTTTTTAATCAGAAAGCGACTCGAGTATGAATAATGTACAATTAAGAATTTTGAAAGTTACCTGTGCGCCATAGAAAGTTGCAGTTATTTCAGGTATTCTTCCAACACTTCTAAGGAGTGAAAAGAGTTCACCACCGGGAACGAATTCAAATACCATGTACAGGTAGGCGTTATCCTGTCCAAAACTCAACAGATTTACCAGGAATTCCATAGGTGGAATAGTTCCCATTATCTTGTATTCTGAGTAAGTGTGCTCCAGCTGAAATACAGTTAACGGTGAGATGTTGTTACAAGCTAGGGTATATTGTTAACAATGACTCTAGTTTAACGGTGAGATTTTGTTACAAGCTAGGGTATATTGTTAACAATGTCTCTAGTTTAACGGTGAGATGTTGTTACAAATAGCTAGGGTATATTGTTAACAATGACTCTAGTAAGCAACTACCGTTAAATTTGGTCCAGTACATTTAATCGGTCATGTGATAAACTAAACCAGACACACAGTGACAGCATTATTTTTGGTAAATTGCATTTTAGATTGATCTGAGTACTTTCTGAAGTGGGGTGTTGAAAGTTATCCAACTGCTATATTACATATTTCTTTAAATGTTGTCATCACAATACCTGCTCTTTTTCCATGATACAATCCTTACTAAGACACTTTACCGCCAGATACTTTTCAGCGTTCTTCTCATTACACACCATCACACGACCAAACGAGCCAGTACCAACTGTCCTGTGAGTTTTAGATCAGAAGTATTAAAACTAGCATTATTATTTATCAAGCACGTGTTAATTATATTGAAGATAACCTCAAAATATTAGTCACGTGAGTCAATCACTCGATTGAGAACATATTTAAAGTTGAATTAAACTTACTTCAACAAGTCGTACTCAGTTACATCAAAATATTTTACAAGTTCGGCGTTCTTAGACTCGAGGTCCCATTTACCCGCAAACTCCTCCTTCATTTTATGAAGGTATTTTTTAATGTCTTCATCTTCCGAGCCAGGATTAGTTATTACATTACCCATGCTAAAATAAATGATTTCGAAAACTTGTCAGTATTAATTAAAGCGTGGTAATTACCATAAATAAAATCAATTTCAGATAAAGGTTTTCACATATTAACTTTAAGATAAAACTTGTTGAATGTTTATATGTAGCAAACATAATAAGACACTACGCAATACTCAAATAAATGTCCCATTCATGAATCATATCCATTGCAATTTGCATTATTAATTATGTATCATATTATAGGCTATACTATAGCTAACACAACTTAACTCATTCATCAAATTGCAACTTCAATCTTTGACGCAAGAAACAGCATCACACAAATATACATTAATAAAAAAGAGCGATTGACCAAGCATAACTGTAATACATATAATATCATTTTGTTATTCATTCATTTAACTCCAACAAATCTTCATCATCATACATTCCGAGAGGATCATCAACGACTCTCTGTCGTAAGTCGTCAAAAAGTCCCTCAAGACATGACTCATCGCCCTCACATTCATTGTCAATACTCTCCATAAGGATCGTTTCTTTTGATGTTCCATAATCGAGGTCCTCATCATACCCCTCTCCAGTCAAGTAGTAGATAAGATCGTCTATAACATCTCCAACACAAGTTATCTCGTTGTCACAGTAATCACCTGTTATGTCTAGGAGGGTGGTTATAGTTTGCCTCTCTTCCTCCCCTATACATAATCCCATCAAAAGTAGAAGAATTGTGAGTTTCATGCTACTGAAAATGACACTGTCTATTATTCAACATTGGTTTAAATAACAAGCGAAATCTTAAATTATAAGCAGAATGGCTCAACTTGTAAAATCGGTAAACTAGTCAATTTTGTGAAATAAAAGTGCCAGTTAATTTTTCATGAGCATTATAATCGCATGACAGGAAATACGTACATTCAGAAACAAAAGAGAATTTATGTTTTAGCAGCAATGATACAAATTGTAATATTAATATTATAGCAATCATGAGATCCGAAAAAATAAACAGAACAATCGGCTGTCGTGAACAAATTCATTTCAAATGATAATGTTCTCATAAAGTTATATAATAGAAAAAAGGGTATGCAATAGAATTAATATAATTCTTTCCTTTTGAATACTAACAAAGTGAACCGTTTATTCCTCAACATAATCGATATCTAAGACTCTGTCTTGCAATGTCTCATATAGCTGTTCTAAACATGCGCTTTCGCCGACACATTTGTCGTCTATGCTTTCTAGCAGTACAGTTTCCCTTGAAGTTCCAGCGTCCAGCTCTTCGTCAAATGGTTCACCAGACAAGTAGAAGATAAGGTCATCTAAGGCCTCCTGCGTGCATGCCTCTTTGCTATCACAATAGTCATCAACTAAATCGAAGAGACCTACTACGCTTCGCCTTTTTCTGAAACTGCTTCCTATCCCAACAAGTATGATTAACATAAGACCAACATGAACAAGCTTTGCCATAATCCTGTTAATATTTTCCTGAGTCAGATGTTGAAAAAATCTTTTGATTTATTAAGGTATTGATTTAAATTGAAAAATCCAGAATTCAAAAAAGAAACATATTTTGTTTTTTTACACAGTGCAGCAGGCAGAATCAAAATTCTTAGGAATGATTGAAAATGTGTAATTATTTCACAAATATTAGCATTGTAGCACTGATATGATGATAAATTCTTCAACAAACTTGATTTATCTAATTTGATTACTTGAAATGACATTTATAAAATATCAAAGTCATTATTCAATAGCAGCTAAAATGTCACAACATTCAGTTCATCATGGGGTCATCCAAGACTCTCTCTGTCAATATGTTAAGAAGGGGGTCCATACAAGAGGCATCATTGTCACACTTGTCATCTATGCTTTCAAGCAGTAAGGTTGCTTTTTCAGTTCCGGCATCTAGCTCAGCATCATATGGTTCGCCAGACAAGTACCAAATAAGATCATCCATAACGTCATCATTACATGAGTCTTCGCCTTCACAATATTCGTCGATTGTATCAAGAAGCGCAATTACTCCTTTCTTTTTCCTACTGTCACCCATCCCCAAAACAAGGAGCAGTGATACGACAGCAAAGAGCTTCAACATATTATTCCTAAGTAAAGGCGTGTTGTCAAGTTAAGGGGGCAGGGGGGTCCCAATGTTCCAAAAATCGATTTTGGGTTTATGTTCATGTTGCCTCTCGGGTAAATTTGGCCAAAAAAAAGTAAAAATTCGATTTTTTTTCAACATATTATTTTGAATTCATACATTTTTATGTGAAAGTATGCCTGA
This sequence comes from Bolinopsis microptera, assembly GCF_026151205.1. Taxonomy (NCBI): domain Eukaryota; kingdom Metazoa; phylum Ctenophora; class Tentaculata; order Lobata; family Bolinopsidae; genus Bolinopsis; species Bolinopsis microptera. Next base: position 25,318,836 of record NC_087072.1, read on the forward strand.
AACGTTTCTAAACCAAGAAAGACAGTTTTTGTTGCTCAATTTGACTCACAAATTTTATTTTTTTGGTATAATCAAACTGCAAAAATGCTCAAAATTTGTTCAAAAAATTATCAAAAATCGATTTTTTTCAAAAAACTTTGAATTTTAGGTATTCATGCAAAAGCATGGTTGAAGTTGTAAATTAGGAAAACAAACAGCTACAGATTAGAAAGATAACTTTGTTAACTACTAAGCAATAAGAGTACAAAAAATAAATTAGAATGATAAACATCAAGCATAAAGATAAACATAAAGATAAACATAAAGATAGACATAAAGATAAACATAAAGATAAACATAAAGATAAACATGTCAAATACTTTTGTTGGATCTTACAGATGCCCACTTTCCCTTAGCCACCTCTTACTCAGTTTTATTAAAGACGAGGTGGCTAAGTTCCTGCAAGGTATATCCCTTTGGGTGTGGCCAAGAGAGTCTCATCAGGACCTGGGACTTATCTCTTGTTTCCTCATATGGTGGTCATAAAGAGAATAACCTGCATAACCAACACCTGCAGGGTAAGTAACAGCAACATAGCCCCCAACGTAAGTCTCTGGGGTCAGGAACAACCTCAATTAGCGGACCAACAAGAGCTGGTGTGCCACATGCTCCAGAATCATAGCCAGGGCTTGTTGGAAGAACCTCCTTTGCTTTTGCCTCTTCCTTGGCCACTTCAAATACTGTTTTGACTTTCTTGAGGGTTCTCTCTGCATGGAATACCCTCTGACGGTCCTTGACATGCACTTTGGCAAGCTGGTATTCCATCAGAGGTATGTGTAGCTTCTGTTGGACTAAAACCCTGCCGATTCCAGCTCTCTCAAACTGCAGGAAGGCTAGACCAACTGCAATTGTAACTCTCCAGGAACCGTGAAACATTGATTTGGGAGCATTTTTCCAAATCAGCTGGTTCAACGATTCCAGAGCGTTTTGATTGTAGCCGGTCACAACCCTTCACAGATAACTGTCTGTTGACCTGGCGTCAAATATCTTCACCAGGTGGGGTAGCAAGAGTGGTAAGAGATGGTGTGATTTGGCCCCGTCCCAGTTCTGAACCCCTCTTCGGTATGGACACCAGCTCTGCTCTCCTGATGGACACCACTGGTATCGCACTTTATCATTCTCTATCATGCTCGAATGGTAAAGGATGGCCATTATTCCTGACTTCATCTTCGATTGAGCCGCCCTGACCTCAGACTCTTGAGACTTTCCTTTAATTCTGTTCGTCATGATGACTGATCTGAACCGCTCTGATAGTTTGGCTATAGCTGTTCAGCTGTGGTCCAATTCCATGTTTAGACCGGTTAGACTCTACAACCTGTCAATTTTGATCCCAGATTTCGAAAATACCTCTTTTCTTCCTAAAGTTTTTTGTGACATGATTGACGCAGTCTCTTTTATAAACAACACGACACAACGAACTTATGTCCTTAATGCTTAGCGACAAACTGGGCGGATTTCTCCGTCTTCACCCATTTAGTGAAACTAGCGTCCCTGGCGTTTGTGTATTTCTGTTTCACTGCTTTGCACTCCTCACACACTCCATAAACATCGAAAATATCAATATATGCCTCAGGATGTCGGATGCAGTGTCCCGCCATTTTTAATCTCCTGCTTAATAACTTGTTTGACAGCCTTGGTAGGCTACCATACAAAGTTATATTGCTGACCTTGTCCTTCCATGAGATACCCAGGCCAGCACCATACACCATGCAAGAGTAAACAAGTCCAAACTGTTCTGATCTGCGAAACAAGTCCAAAGCAGCAGTGCACTCCATTTCTGTGCTTGAACCTAAAAGCAGTTTGTTTAATTTTGAAATATATCTCAGTATTTGCCTTGTAATCAAAATTATAGAAGACCAAGTTTATAACTATGTGCTTAATTGGTTAATTAATGATGATTACTCCCTACCTTCATAGTTTTTTGTGCAGTCATGTTTGTGAATGACCTCAGACTTCCTGTTTTGCTCACACACATAACATTTCTGACACTTGATCTCAAAGTCAAGCACTCTGTCAGAATCCGCGTGGGTTATCCACATGACGCCGAGCTGGCTCTGGTACCCTCTTGTTTCGTATGTTCCTTAAGATAATAACATATTAAAATTTATGACAATAAAAAGAAAGCCAGTGTTTAGTTTTACGTATTGTGTCATTTATTAACCTATGTAGAAGTAACAAAGAACTGTGTATATTCTTACCATCAAACTTAACAGTGATCTTTCCATCAGGGTGTAGCTGTAGTACCTCCTCTCTATTAGCTTTCAGTTCTTCACGGACAACTTCATTCACAGCATCTGATATCTCTTTAAGGTAGACATCATAAAAGCTGTCTGGAAGGTGGGTCAGACCAATGGATTCCAAGAAGTTGTTCGTGTTGGTTTTGTCGAACCCGGATGAAATCACACCAAAAACAGTAGCCAGATTCATTCTCTTACCTTCTCTGTTGCTACTGCTCCGGTTAAGCCTGTGTTGGTAATCGCAACCGCTACACTTTATCAGCCATGAGACATAAACCCCCTGGTTTGTCCCTACCTTCAAAATTGATAACGTTCCACATCCACTGTGTAACCCACGCACAAGCTCAAGTATTGGCTGGTGAGGACCATATTGGCATCTGAGGCTGTTATGGCAGGTGAAACTAAAGCCGACAGTTTTCTTTTAGACGTGGATATATCCTGAGATAAAACATCACTGTTTTGGCAGTCTTTTGAACACAAAGCAACAAAAAACAGGAGGAAGCAAGCACAAAACATCTGACGGTATTTAAAGGGTAAGCAACTAAGATAATATACATATATAATTAGCAATATGGCAGTGAAAATACCTCATCATTATTTGTGGATGTGATTGAGTCGTTAGTGAGGGATGATGGGTGAGTGAGTGGTGTATTTTCCTGTATTTATATTATTAGACATGTAACAGTTGTATTAATCATGTAACTAAACAATAAATTTGTGAGAAAATTATGATGAAATTGATGATGTGTCGTATAAAACAAACCTTTTCTTTACTTGTGGAACAAGCGCGCCCGCAGTGGCGCGAAAGCACATGGTTATGTGAAGTGGTGCTTTAAAAGCGGTATTTCGGGTACTAGTGAAGCTCTTACAGGCAACTGGTTCCTATTTTACTAATCATTTGTAGTCCAAGTACTGTCTCAACATTACATGCGCAACTAATTTTTTATGCCAACGTGAAATTATTTGTATCACGTCGTAATCCCTTGTCCTTGCACGAAGTCAACAGCCAAGAAATGAACAGTTTCAAGAAAAAGTGGTTTTTGCATGTGGCGAAAGCCGTGAATGACGAAGCCGCGCATTCGTGCGTTGACGCGTATGTTACTCGTCTAAATTTCTTTGAAGTAGCGCTCGCCGCTTTCTTTTCGAAATGTTGCCCGAAGCAAGTGCTACAAAATAGTGCGCGCCGGGCTAGTTCATTAACAATGGACAAAGTCGTGCGCGGCAGGGCTCCAACGTGAAGCAATGTATTATGGACTATCGACGTGCGATTTATGAAATTTAAACATTAAGAATACAAGACAGTTAATGAAATATTTTTAAAATAACTTTCACTTCAATTCTGCTTTAGAATTTTCATTTTATTTTTGAATTCATTAGTTTAGGCTCGGGGCCGTCATTATAATAAGTGATTAGCACCGCGCTGCGATAAAAATTTATGATTGAGATACATTTTCGAGTAGTATATATGATATAATTTATAAGTTTATAACCTTCCAAGACGCGCGCCGAGTTGAATATTACGAGTATCACCCTTTAATATTGATTGACGATGTCAACCCATCGAGATCGTTGCTGATCTGCGGAGCAGAGCAACGATCGACCATGCAAAGCAACAATACTAGTTCGCGCGGCGCGTCGAAGCGTCGAAGTCCTCCAACTGTTAATATATAGTAAAAAAGTATTTAACATAGTATATCTTATTTTCATGAGTTTATTATTGGATGTTCTAATTTAACTATGTTTATTTTGTCATGCGTTGTATGACCCGCCGCGCACGAGTCGCGCTGCTCCCCTGTACCGTAAGTACGATAAAGGGGTGAAACGATCGTGGGGGTCGCGACGCGATACAAGTGGGCACCGTCGTAAAAATTTGATACAGTCTATACAATTCATGATCACACATAACATAGTATACTATAGGACATGCAATGGTGCTATGTTTGCAGATGCTAAGAAGATGTTTGTTTAGCCCATTTATGAATTAATGGCACAAGCAGGGCTCAAACTTGTTAGCTTCCGATTTATGTTTAAGACTCCCTTCAAGTAAGGCGACCACTAGGCTACCAAAACTTTTTATAAGTGTCACCTTTGGATATAACCACAAGCTTGTTAGTTTCATTGCTACTATTTCTTAAGTTAAACTACCATCAGATAACATCATAATGATCCAGAGGGGAGTCCCAACGCACCGCTTCGGCGGGTAGTTGATGCACTGATCACAAGCAAGAGGCACTTTGGTCTACTTGGCACTTGCTGTGAGGTGTCTGATCTCAGCTACATGGGGGGTCCCCCTTTCTCTTTATTTTTTGATAACACCATAGCCGTGTCTTATCTCCGTTAAAAACCTCCAAACATAAATGTATTAAAGTATTCAACTCTGAATTCAAGCTTGAAGATTAGGGTTTTGTAAAATCGTATTCTAACTCCGGGCAGTATATATTCCGTCACAACAAATTGTGTGGTAGTAGAGGTTTTTAGAGGGATCATATCTACTCAATATATTAGTATCATAAATCCTATCTTTTTAGACGTACTTTTACCGCGTCAACTTAAAGTAGCCTTAGGCGATTAAAAGTGAATTGTCATGGTCAAAACTGCTAAAATAGGCCTAATTAGATGTTTTTTTAAAAAGGGTGAAAATTGTCACAGTAAAATTGCTAAAACTGAAAAATTGTATTATTTTTGCTTATAACCTTTAATACTTATATCAAATCAATATGTAAATATTCGTGTCATGTTCATCTTAATGCTTCCTTTCCGAGTAGTACCCGATTGATATCCTTTTCCTGAAGTTTTTTGCCACTCTACAGGCGTTTTCACAAAATTTGATGCACACATTGATGCATGAAAACATTTAGTGCTATCTCCCACGCTCTTGCTAAAACTTAGCACGGCCATAACTCTCTCTCTCTCTGTTCTGGTTTTCTGTTTCTGGCCTCTTACTAAAAAGATGGAGGCCATAAGTAAAGTCTATTTTGGCTCATATTTTTATACAAAATAGAAGTTGATGTGACCTTATTGTTGGCTTAGCTTTAATACAGTCACTTTATCAGCCTAAGAGTTTCATTGGGTGAATTTGGGTCCGAGTTGAATGTCCGGCCGAAGTAGCTTATCCGTTGTATTATTACCTCAGTGACTTTAACTGAAGTAAGTGAAACGATTTTATTTACGGTGACTTAAAGTCACTAAGGTAAAAGAAATAACATTCTGAAACAGTTTATAACATCAGCTAATATCAAAACATATAGTAAAATAGTAAAATAAGAATCATTACAAGGCTGTCAAAATTTGAAACACGCATTAGTATAGAACGAGACTTATAAGGCCCCATTTGTATACTGAAGCATATTCTGAATTATTTTATATTATACTAATGTGTCAAATAATTTGTTGTCAAACCTGTAGCAGAAAAATGACCTTTTTTGTAGTAAACTGTTTTGTATCGCAGTTTCACCAAATTTACTCCAAATGGTATTTTCTATGGAGAATACTTTTCTAAACGGCATTCTCTACTATCCCATAGCTTAAGGGACAGTTGCTAGCTAGTTTGAACTCAATATTATACTTGAAACAGATAGCGTTCATCCTGAAAAATGGCTGCCCTCTAACCCAAATTGTTTTATGCAAAAAATTATGATTGCCTATAACTGTTGCTACATAAGCATACTCAACCCCTTAAAATGCCCATTAGCCTAAAGTTCATATAACAGAGAAGTAGGAGTTTGTTTGGTAATGCTATGGTGGAATTTAAGCTTTGTAAAAATTCATGATAACATATCCACATCCAAATTGGGGCAATCAGCCAACGCACAGCATTCCTTAATAGTTATCTTTAAATTACATATAAAAATTGCCAATTAAGTATCTTTGCTGTTAAAACATAACTCACTCCAGGCATGAATGAAGTTAAAAAGTCGAATAACAAGAAGACTGGTTTTGTAGTAGATTGCTCAGATTATGTTATTTTCACCGCTAGCTCAATTCTTTATATCCTGAATGTTATTTCCAACTGTTATGTTAGGTGAGTGATATTTTAAAGTTTTATTAAGTCTAACTTTAAGATTCTGTAAGTTGATCCCATTATTAGATTTTGAAACATGGCACATAAGTTTATTTGGCATACGTAATGATGACACCTTTTATTTTCAGTCAGTATACTCTTTATTCCCAGTCACTGTACCCTTTATTTTCAGTTACTGTATGTACAATGAGGGACAGATGGAATGGTTTGCCACCTCAATATCCCTGCTAGTTATATTCTCCCTTTTTACTCAAACATTTTCCCACATATTTTTCACCTACAACAATATCGCTGATAAAGCTTGCTCCATTTACCTGCAACACATCAACTCCAAATCTGGTAATATTTTAATTTAATTTCGTCAAAATTGAAAACAAATTCGAAGAATTTTAACTTTGTCGCTTAATTCATTTAATCCGTGCCAGTATTGACTAGTTCAGAACAATGGAGATTATAGGAGTTTAAAATGCTCTAATCTTGTTCATTGGCAGTGCATGTTCCGTTAATTTAATTCTACTAATATTGTTCAGATGAAGACGTGTCTGACCCAGTAACAAAGAAGTCTGAGTATCTTGAGATACACCACCAGGCTGTTTGTCCACACTCTGGCTACCCTGATCGTCTCTGGACCGAGAAGAACTTAGTTGATCTCAAGTCCGAGCCTAAAGTCAATGCCTGCCAGAAAATTTGCTCCCAGGTAATTTAGTCGTAAACGGCGAAAATAAGAAAAGCATATTTCTTAACGTTGACAAATATATAACGGATTGTAGTCTGTGTATTACTGCATTTATTGAACTGCAAACAATAATTCCCAGCAAGATTTCCAAAATGTGTTGATTATACAAGCAGCTCTGTATGTAGAAAATAATTAGTATCGTGTGTTAAATGTTACAATTGAAATAATACATCCTGTGTATTTAATTGGAATGCAGTTACCAGTTACCGCTTCTTGGGAGGTTACCACACCAAGGATAAATATAGCAAATTTTGTGCCATATTTGCATTAGGTGGTCTTAGAAGTGTAACTGCAGTTTGAATACGAGGAGGTTCCGCTTTAAACACAAGGAATTATTTCAGGGAGTAAGTGTGGTGCTACATATGCTGCATATAGGACCTGTTATTCGTTACATCTGCCTCCTCAAGTTCAGATCGAAAGAGAAGGGAAAGAAACAAGATGACGAGGAGCTGGAGGAGAAGAAGATCAAGGTAATGTTCTGTTAACCATTCAAATAGCAGGTATCAGGTATATTAACCAATCAGATCAAGGTAATGTTCTGTTAACCATTCAAATAGTAGATATCAGGTATATTAACCAATCAGATCAAGGTAATGTTCTGTTAACCATAACAGATATTAGGTATATTAACCAATCAGATCAAGGTAATGTTCTGTTAACCATTCAAATAGCAGATATCAGGTATATTAACCAATCAGATCAAGGTAATGTTCTGTTAACCATTCAAATAGCAGATATCAGGTATATTAACCCCGTTAACCAATCAGATTAGATATATAGTAGTCTCCGTAACTAATCAGATAACAGTTCTTTAACCAATTTCCAAATAACCAAAGTCTGGACCCAGTTTTATAATGATCGAAAATTATTTGCAGTTGTCAAATATCAAAATTCGTTCCATTTTCCATTAAAATGGAATCTATGTTGCGTAAGTGTCGGGTTTATACCTAGATAAGGGGATTTATGGTTAACATTGCTACCCAGAAGTTAAATCATTGTGAGATGGGTCAAGGGCGTTTTTGCACCGCGTACAATAAAACCTGTCAAAAGAGAGCTGAGAGAGAAGAACCATTGTGTTTCACAGCAAGTTTCCTAGAGTCCCAGCTATGAGCTATGTGCATGTGTTATGTACTTTAATGGCACTTCCTGACCGTTTAAAATTACCCCAAATTAAGCGATGTTGTCGAACACGCACTTGATATACACAACATGTGTTTGTGAGTATATCTTATGCAGCTGCAGATATATATATATAATATATATATATATTATATATATTCGGGCCTGTATAAAACTCAAATATTCAAACTGTACGCTGTACGAATTCTTCGCATTTATTTGAATGTTTTGATATTTAAATGCATACCAAGTTTGATGTTTTAACAGGGGAGGATGTGACATGTAATCTCAAATTCAACACGCTCGTCTCAAATTATTTCGAATCGTTTAAAATTACCAGCGTTTCAAAGTAGAGCCAAGTTTGTGTTAAATTTTAAATCCACTGAATTAGGGACTTGCTTGTACGCTTGAAATCAATGTGTAGAATAATTTTGTAACCAAGAAATAAAGAGAGAGGTTTAACGTCCTCCACCAATCAGTATCGTTTCACATGTATTTCATAGTAACCCATAGTAACCCATAGTAACCCATAGTAACCCATAGTAACCCATAGTAACCCATAGTAACCCATAGTAACCCATAGTAACCCATGATCTACCTGGAATTCTCCTAATGTAATGAATGTCGTCATCAGGACCAAAAGGGCCTAAACATAGCCCCACATTCACCACATATAGCTACTAGTGACCCAGTGTTGAATGTGATGTGATTTGTGAGTAGATATATAGCTGTAACAGTAGATTGAGTTACATGATTTCGTCACGGAGTGGTCATTGTCATCATCTTCAGTATAACACTTGTGGGTAATGTGTTATGATAATATTATGTGATACACTCCATTACACTTTGCTGTGGTAATATGTAGTCAGTAGTCACATTGGGCCATCATTTCATGAGATATGTCATGTTATTAGCCGCTTTGAAGCGTGTGAATCAGATGTGAATGAATAAATGAACATTTGCCATGAGTTGAATACTGAATATTAAGAAATTATTTTTTAACTTTCACATTTCAGTATTTATAAATAACAGTATTCAAATGCTCATGACAGCTTGGTTTATAAATTGAAGCTCTCATCATTTAGAAGAGCAACCAATATTTCAGGTCCATGATTCAGGAAAATGCTGTTAATTTAAGTTAAATTGGATTGCAATGATATTGGCAGATAGTTAGACACTTCTCCAGTTCTCCAGTATGTAGAGATATTGTTATTGAACACTTCACCTCCGCTTAATGGGTCACGTGATTAATCCTTGCTTTCTTATTGGTCAGACAGTTCTTCTGTTGTCTGATGATAATTAGTGAGTCTCTGATTGAAGTGCTTCTTGTTGACAAGTTGTTGTGAACAGGGTTAATAGGTGCCCTCAGAGTTATAGCATCTAGTCTACTACGTAGTGGAAAACAATGTTTGTGAATAAGAAAGTAACAAATCAGGCGGTTTAAATTTAACGCATTTTGAGACGTTTTATATCGTACGTGAAGAAACAACTTCACTCCAGACACCGGTGTTGGAACTGAGAGAATTGTTTGCTTGTGTCATTTTGGTGAACAATAAGTAGGCCAGAACCGGCCATTCTTAAATTACATCAGAGCCGATATTAGTGACAATCGCAAGTGATAAACATATTATTATATTGTATTATGTTATCATATTCGTGACGTTGTGTCTGAGCGGACTGATGAAATCGCTCAGAAAATATTCACTTTCGGCGCAGGACAAAAGCCGGAGCTGTCAGCAAAAAATGCAGTTTATTACTAAAATTATTACTAAAATTCCTCGAAAGTTTCAAGTTTCAAATTCAACCGTTTATCAACACTTTTCATGCCATTAGCTCACCTCTCCGGTTTTTATGACTAAATACACAATATCACACAATATCACACAATATCACACCATTACACATACCATCCCTAAAAATAGTACACATTATTTTCACTTTGCAGGTTCAGGTATATCTTCATACCTATTATCATATCCCCATATCAAGATATCGGCAATGTGTGTGTTTTAAAATAGATATCTACTAAAACTTAAAATTACCATTACGTCACTAACCCGACAACAGGATATAATTGAGAAGGAACAAAAAAACACTCTAAAAATAGTCCACAACACCAGACATTCTGACATTGTGAGCCGCCGGTTAACCCCACAAAAGTAAGCACACTCTCCAGCTGCAGTTTTAATGGGAACTAGGTCACGTGTCAGGTGGTGTTGTCACACCAAAACAAATGACCATTTTTGCATTTTAGGGGGTTCCAAAAAGGGGGTTTCGGGGGGTCGGCGAATGTATCCAATGGTCCTCAGAGATAGTTCTTGACCCAAAAACAAAAGTTATACCAAAAAACCCGGGAAATTTCCAAAATGTTACTTAAGCACTTTCGTCAGAAGACGGCAGAGGTGGTGTTGTACTATATGTCACCAGTCTTACTCTCTCAATTCTCAGGGGGGTTGCTGGGTACGCACTTAGTTTACTATTATCTCTGTTAACTCTGTCCTTGAGTAGCTGCTTCTGTTGTTAATGATGTAAAGTTACTGCTGAAAATGGGTAATGAGTGCACGTTCTTATCGCAGCTTCACAGGAACTCTACACAGCTATCCAATAGCTTAATTATTTCTAGTAGTGTTGAAAGTATATAAATATATACACTCATCTCTACACGATACATAATTTACATTCATTACCCAGTACTGCATATTGTGTACATTCCATCCCAGACCTGTTTGCACGTTCTAATGACTGCTCAAATTCTCAAGTTTAAGGCATGCTATAACTCTATAATATCCGGTTTTCTAAACCTCGTATAAATGTGGCTCCAGGAAAGCGGCGTGTGAGAAAAGATGGCAAATGGATTTACACTGTCACACTGGTATATTTTGGGAGGCTACCTCATCCCTCATTTGGAAGAGGAGTTAGAGGGGACTGCTAGATTAATCTTACATTTAGTCGGGTGACTGGTACAATATTCTTACATTAAATGGAAGACCCAAATACCCTGCTTAGCAAGTCATATTCATGTCTCCTTCCGGCTTCCAGTCTCACATCTACAAATCACCCCTAACTAGTAACTACCCCTAGTAGCATTATAAAGTGTGTGACATCACCTAGACACCCTCAAATAGATCCCACTGATACTCTGTTGGGTCTGGTACCTGATCTACAACTAATGTGCAAAGTAAGCTTCCTAACACAAGATCGAAGGGCGTGACTATTAGTACATCCTGTTTTCACACTACTAACTTGAAACACACGTGTCCAGGGAGATTGCAACTATCCTGTTTTCACACTTCTAACTTGAAACACACGTGTCCAGGGAGATTGCAACTATCCTGTTTTCACACTTCTAACTTGAAACACACGTGTCCAGGGAGATTGCAACTATCCTGTTTTCACACTTCTAACTTGAAACACACGTGTCCAGGGAGATTGCAACTATTACACTTCTAACTTGAAACACACGTGTCCAGGGAGATTGCAACTATCCTGTTTTCACACTTCTAACTTGAAACACACGTGTCCAGGGAGATTGCAACTATCCTGTTTTCACACTTCTAACTTGAAACACACGTGTCCAGGGAGATTGCAACTATCCTGTTTTCACACTTCTAACTTGAAACACACGTGTCCAGGGAGATTGCAACTATCCTGTTTTCACACTTCTAACTTGAAACACACGTGTCCAGTGAGATTGCAACTATCCTGTTTTCACACTTCTAACTTGAAACACACTGTCCAGGGAGATTGCAACTATCCTGTTTTCACACTTCTAACTTGAAACACACGTGTCCAGGGAGATTGCAACTATCCTGTTTTCACACTACTAACTTGAAACACACTGTCCAGGGAGATTGCAACTATCCTGTTTTCACACTACTAACTTGAAACACACTGTCCAGGGAGATTGCAACTATCCTGTTTTCACACTACTAACTTGAAACACACTGTCCAGGGAGATTGCAACTATCCTGTTTTCACACTACTTACTTGAAACACACTGTCCAGGGAGATTGCAACTATCCTGTTTTCACACTACTAACTTGAAACACACTGTCCAGGGAGATTGCAACTATCCTGTTTTCACACTAACTTGAAACACACTGTCCAGGGAGATTGCAACTATCCTGTTTTCACACTAACTTGAAACACACTGTCCAGGGAGATTGCAACTATCCTGTTTTCACACTAACTTGAAACACACTGTCCAGTGAGATTGCAACTATCCTGTTTTCACACTTCTAACTTGAAACACACTGTCCAGGGAGATTGCAACTATCCTGTTTTCACACTAACTTGAAACACACTGTCCAGGGAGATTGCAACTATACTACACGGTTGTAATGTGGGCACCATGTTTACACCTCTCCAAATGACCAGGGATTGCTAATTCATTGTGTTCCGTTAATTAATGAGTTATTAACTAATTACCCCTTCTTTGTGGGTCACGGTAATTACAAGCCAGACAGTGACCTGTTTTGCACGTGCAACAATGGCAATCTTGCTCAGCTGACACGAGCAGGAATTCCATGAAAACAATGATTTTGAGAGTGGCTCTGATTTACAGTACTTAACTTGTCAGCGCGGCTATCAGTACCTGTTTAACGTAACACTTGACATCAATAGTATTGAAACCCTCTATTTCTGCAGGCATAAGTAACGAAATAGAATTAGTGCCCAGTAAGAATTCCTGTAGTATGTAGTTCTGTTGTGAGTACACAAAGTTTGAATAGCGTTGAGAAAGTGCAATCACTCCCGTCAACAAACTCTAATTTCTCAGTGGTTTAATTTACATGAAATGTGAAGGATATTCCTGCCTTAACTCTGAAGAAAATCTCGTGAGAAAATAATAAATATTGCATGATTTATCCTCAGACAAAACTCAGAAAAAGTTTGTTTTGTAGAACAACAAAAACCTGCTGGAATGTTATATTGGATCTAATATGTACCCATTAAAAAGAGGCCTGGGTATAGGCCAGCCGCCAGGACCCAGGTTTATTTAGCTGACATGTTCCCTGTAAAGGGGTCTAGGCCAGGCCCTGGGACCCCTGAAAGGTGTAGGAAATGTCTCGTCTGCTTGCTCTCAAATACCAGGCTAACAGGGAGTACAGCATCGTGTTGTGCTAATATGTTTCCGTTATGGGACATGTACCAGAGAGTTGATATCCGGTACCAGGAGAGATTGTGTGTAACGTGGTGTAACGTGGTGTGTAACGTGGTGTGTAACGTGTGTATTGTGTGTGTGTGGTGGTAAACATGGATTATGTGTCCGACTAAACGGTCCGGGAACTCTAGTGTTATCCTTCTTTTCTTTCTCTTGTGTTATCACTCATTCCTACTGCACTTCTTAGCTTTCACTTTTTAAATAACATAATCAAAGTAATAATAATTAAGTAATTGAATTGATTTGATGTCTCATGTTCCAACAGGCTTTCTGTCAATAATCTTGTGTACCATTAGTGGTCGTTTAAATTTAAAGTCCCTTAATTGATGTTCCGAAGTACACTGTACATGTCCAGCTTGTAAAGTGTACCTCGGAACAGCTTTACGAGGGTAGTCAGCCTCAGGGTCAGTGTCACACATTCTTCTGGCACACTAATATTTGGGGCAGGTGCTTTTGAAATTGGAGCACCAAGAAATCTGTCCGCTGGTGCGAAATTTGAGATTTCAGCTTTGTGTTTCACGCAATCAGCATTGTTGAGCTGCTCGCAAAGTAATTGATCAAAGGATCCCACCGTTGTCAAGGTAAGGAAAGGGAGAACGTGTGAGGATTGTATAATGGTCTTATCAACATGTCAACACTCGCCCGGTTATCCAGGAGTTTTTACTAATTATATAAGCCTGATCAGGATACCGTTACTGTGTTTTTAAACCTGAAATAATATTACTTAAAATGAGTGTTACCTCATATATAATAAAGAGGAAGAGGAAGTAATTTGTAAGGAACAGAATAGCGTGTAATGTTTAGTGGTGTGACGTCACACTCACAGGAACGTGACAGAATTTAAATCCCTCTCAAAATACTCCCCCTAACATGCGAAGTGTCCCCCTTTGAAAGTCTGAACATCTGAAGTGGTCAATCAGTCCTTAAACGAGCACCATCCGAGCCCTTGACTCTGTGATAACTCGAACAATCACGTGACATGACCATGTATGGTAGTGGTTGTCATGGTTACCAACGAAACGTGTCAAACAAATAATGGTGATCTAATATGTACGTTGTGGAGCTTGTCGTGTGATAGAATGCTCTAATGAGATGAGAAAGAGAGCGCCGGTGCATTCCACTCTTGTCAAACCAACTAAATATTACAAATACAGAGCATTCCTTTCAGTGCCTGTGCTTCTAAGTATTTTGAGTGAGTGGAAGTGTGTTATTATCCATTATAGCACATGTGTGTTACAATGGATAATACCTTCTAAAATGAGATTACAGTTCGAGCCGTTCTGTGTCTCCGCCGAGTCTCCTAGATTAGTTTTTGTGGAACTGGCTGACAGACATTGGTCTAATATCAGGATAGGGCCACATCAGGGCCCCACACTGCTACAAGAGGGTACTAGATCCCGTGTATCTATCCATCACTAATGACTCCACTCTACTCTACTCTACTCTACTATAATCACTAACGGTTTATCGGTTATTTGGGGTACAGAACCCGTGAACTAAGAACAATATTCAGATAAATAGAGGCCACGATTATACATGGTACAACACATGTGCTCCCTGGTAACTCAACACCAAATTAGAGCCCCCTAATCGGCACCTAGATACCTTGTCCCACATAATCAACATAGAGCCCCCTAATCGGCAGCTAGATACCTTGTCCCACATATTCCACATAAGATAGATCAGTTCTACAAACAATATATCTCCAGTATTCCCCACCTTCACTCACCCTCAAGGACAGTGGACACCCGGCACCAATCATGGTACACCTGAATTGAAAAGCATATAATTTGACTCCTGAATTTAGTTCGTGACGTCAAACAGGCTGGTAGCCGACGTTTGAAAACTCTGTGATATATATTATTATATGTATTTCGAATGAATCGTCCACTGTCAATTAGGGTGGCATATTTTGGTAAGCAACGGAGTTACGGCCCATTTACCTTAAGTAGATAATTTCACCAATCAAATCTAGAGTGGTCCTTCCTAAAATTCTGTGATCTCTGACCTCTGAATAGGGACGAGACACGTTAAAATCACCCGACAAATTGAAAATGGAGTATAATGTTATAATATGTAATGTAGGTACTGTGCAATTTGAAGGCAAGAGTTAGATAATTTAAAAATCATTTTAACAAGGCGCGTGCTGGCGGGCGACAGTCACAGAGGGCTAACACTGTCAGTTAAGTTACATGGTAACGATATACCCTGAATACACGGTCTATTCCAACACATGACCTGCACACAGTGTGGTTACTGAACCCCATTAGATCGGGGAGTCAACAGTCTGGGCTAAAACGTCCTCCTGGTCTTAATGCCATTACATGCCGAACTGTGTACAATCCGGGTCCTTCCTTTATTACCGCTCATCACACCTAATTTACATAAAGTATTATATATATATAATGGGAGGAACTAGTCACCTAGTGGGAGGATTGTCTGGCGTCGCTAGGTTTTAATGAGAGACTGGAGCGAGGTTTTTGGTTGGTCCGCTGGTTGTTTCAGTTTAAACACATTTGACTTGCTGACTCCGTAAAGAAATGGTAATGTTTATTCTAGATGTTCTAAATAGTTAGGGCTCAGCCAGGTTTGTGTTTGTAGAATGTATTCTAATGATGTGGGGGGTCGGTCTGAGTTGAAAATGAGAATGATCAGAGTACCTGAGCTCAACACTTGGGAACACCCATATTAGGGACCGTATGAAAACCGTAATTCAAGTATCATTCTAATTCCGAACACTCAATAGTCGGCAAACCTTTGATGTGATTCTCATTAGGAAACACATTTAAAGGATGAAGTGATCTGGAACACTTGTGTCCAGTAACGTGTCATAATACGACCACCTAGTCCCGCCCCAACTTTACTCGTAATATTTATTTATACTCCTATCTCTTGACTTAATATTATGCGTGTAATAATATACACACTGTGTGTACATATTACCTGAGACGTTAGTATTTTGCAGTATTTTGCAGAGTTTTTCAATTTTCCATGTGCAGGTCATTGTCAAGTGAAGAGTAGTGTCCTGGTGATAAAGTGTCAACCTACCACGTGTGAATTGGATCAGCAGTTAAATTAGCACACAATTTAATGTCGGTTGATTGGTTATGTGTGATCTAATTGGTAAATAATGTGTGACATAATTAGTTGGTAACCAGTAATGTGTAACACAATTGGATGATACCGGGAGTTGCAACACTACAGTCTACAATTCACGCTGACGACCACAGTTCACCGTTAATGAACCACTAAGTGGTTCTAAGTACTGCACACGATTTCCAGTTATCCTAAAACATGTTGAGAAGCTGTGTGGAGCAGGGCTCTCACCCACTAAGAACACAGATCACAACATCTCTACCAATCAAGCGGAATCAAGTACAAGTATCGACCTACCTCCCGAAATAGTGCATAATACCCCCCGAAATAGTGCATAAATTACCCGGGCCGGATTATTATTAACTTATATCGGTAGAAGGGTGCCGGTAGCGGGTAGAGGGGCGTGTGTGTGAAGAAGTTGGGTGAGAGTTTTGAAACATGTAGCAGTGTTCCCTCCCCATGTGTATTGTGTAGCAGTATTGCCTCCCTACATCCTACTGTTCGTTAGTCAGAGAAACAGTCCGGCCACCTACAAACCAACATTTCATGCTCGATAAGACGTGCTAAACACAAAGGACTTGTAGTATTCCCCTCTTGATCATGATGAGTAGAAAAGGGAGAAAGAAAGAGAGAGCAAGGTCGAGCAGGCTCAGTACTATTTCTTGTGGCGTGACTAAAATAGCCTGTATCATGACATATCCTCCTTGCTAGAGGCTTACTCCTGCTAGTGTCATAAACTGAAGGGTGATCTGTTGTATCGCGTGATCTCCCTAGCTCTATTTTGTGGATAAAGTCGTTTCAAGCATGAACGGGTCCGACTAATGAAGTGTCTCATCACTTGCTTTGTACTGTAGAGAGCGGAGTTTACAGATCGTTCCAGCAAGAGAGTAGTGTGATACGGTGCTTGATCAGGAGAGTGACTTGATCTAATTTCTGGAGATGACCTAACCGTCTGATACTGAAAGATAATGATTTTAATTAATTGGTCGATTGACCGGTCTTCTTTGAAACTGATAACTTAAGTGAGTAGAGAAATCAATAGCAGGCCGGCTAAAGAGGGATGCGGGCAGTTCGAACAATACGCCACACATGGGGAGGGAACAAAAAGTAAGACGATATTTACCTCAACAGGTTATGTAATCGTAATTCGGAGACATTCATTGAGTCTCAGATCGGTATGATATTGCTACCCGAAATATTGCAAATAATCAAAATCTGTCAGAATGACAAATCTTCCACACATCACGCGAAATACAGGTTCCTCTGAAACGTGGCCTCACTCAGAGACTCATTACAGCGTTAATTGCTATATTCTTAATCACAAAACCCACGGCCGTAAAGCTGACTCTCTTTCAACACCCCCATTTTGTTGGGTTTCTGATCACATCTTCTTCTCAGCGGTCTTTGTCTGAAATGTGAGCCCCCAGCTCTAGCTCAAATGATAAACCGAAAATAACTTCTGAAAAGAATAGCCCAAAATTTAGGGGCCAACCTTTTGCGCGCTAGGTGTAGCTTCCCAGATGGCCAAACAGAGTACAGGGAAGCTCGGGCCCTGCGATTGACAACATTATATTATATATCCATCGAATTATTATGTACGCATTGAATTAAGATATCTTATTTCAGTTTTCCATCTCCAGTCGACTACACCCGAGTCGAGCATGCCGAATATGTATGTTCTTACCGTGCACTAATAAGCACACACACACACACACATATATATATTATATAACATTATATGTTCGATAATGCGTGTGTGCTGGAAGGAGTTATTAAAACACTGCTTTATCAAATATATAGGCTATTTTAGGTTGCTCTTCAAAACCTGGCAGAGAGAGAGAGAGAGAGAGAGAGAGAGAGAGAGAGAGAGAGAGAGAGAGAGAGAGAGAGAGAGAGAAAGAGAGAGAGAGAGAGAGAGAGACGAAACCTAACTTTTACTGCTTGCTAATCTACGTAATACTTAATGAATAAATTGTGGAGCTCGAAATATTGGACCAAAGTTCTCGATAATAAAAAATCTGCAACGGTCTGATTTGTTTGAAAGCGGTTACCAAATTCTTATCAGCAGCTTCAGTTATGTTAATTATCGCTTTATAATAATCTCAGCCTGAATATTCAATCTATTTATTTCTACTATCACTCCAAAATAAGACATATTCCAAGAATCATAAGATTCGCCTGATGGCGACCTCACGTGTAACGAATATATGTGAAAGATTTACCAAATATAGTCGCCATTGTCACCATCTGCGGTATTTGAGGCTCCACAATGTTCGCTGTAACTGGTGTTATTGTTATTCTAGTACAGTAACCTGCTTACTTTACTATTTACACAGTGCCACGTGCAAACTACCTCGGAATGCGGATGTGTGTTTTGTACTTTACAAAATACTTACCATACACACCGGTGAAAGAAGTGATTGACATGTATGTACTAGAATAGTATATTATTCAGGTTGATATAATCTATGACTTCACAATTCAGTGTGCCGTCTAGAATATCCCACAAGACATTCAGATCCTTGTTCTTGAGATTGAATAATTGCATGATTCTTAACAAAGACAAGCAGTGTCGGAGATTGATATTATGTCGCCAATTCATAGACTGGGACATTCCCAACCACGACATCAAGCCTACAAAGGTGACCTGTCCACTCGAGTGTCGACTGAATGGCTAAACCCGTGACAGTAACCGGACCGCACCGCCTAATGTAGTCTGCTTAGATTGGGAAGATCCGTTATATTATGTAACCTGGCATTTTATTATCAGTATGTGAGAGTAATGAGGATAAAGTATGTACTTTACCCCCTCCCCGAGCATTAGGTTCGCCCGGTAATGTATTATTTAACCACAACTCTCGTTTAGACTTGGGATCTAATCAGAAAGTGAGGTGGAATGACTGTAGTATAAATGTTGGATGTTTCGTGACTCAACCTAACGTTTGACGTGATCTTAGGAACCTGTCCAGTATTAACTCTCAAATCTACTTCCTCGTAAACATCCTATCACCCGCATATAATGTCAAATTTAAACCGGCCTAGTGATTTGAGATTAGATTTTTCTTTGTAAACTTTGGCGTTCACTATTCAGGGCTTCAAGTGATAAGTAAGCATACCTAACATAATTAGATATACTTAACATAATTATGATATACTTAACATAATTAGATATACTAAGTATTATTAGACCTACTTCAGATCTTTAAGTACCACGAATGGTTAAACCAATAAGCAATGATTGCTTTCCCAGCACCACAAACTTGTCAGAGTACATCACGTGACACATGACTGAAAGAAGAGGGTACAGGAAACTAATTACCGGGGAGCCTGGGAGCTGTTGGTGTGTACAGCGGAGGACACTCCCGGCCCCACTATAACAGCACATGACCTAATATTACGACATAATACTAATGTCACGTGATTAAGTAGTGTATTATGGTCAGCTTCGTTCACAGAGCTGCACTCTTGGAAATTTCAACTGCCGTTCAGAGAAACCAGATCATTTGAGGAGTTGTTAGATTAAAAAGCTCAGTTGGAGATACATCTCTGAACAATGAAAGTAATGGTCGTGTTTTGGGGTCTGGTAGCCTGTAAAGGTTGCCCGTTATTTACCGTTCTAATTAACCTGATCAAGCCCCCAATGTACAATAAGCAGTGTAACCGAGTATCTGGTCTGAAGACAGGGTGTAAAGTGGCTGTGGTGGTGCTGGATAAGTCAGTTAGGAGCGGCAAGGTAACGCCAGATAACAAGCTCGCTAAATGTCAGAGAGAGACAGCTGGATTCTGGTGTGTCTACTACCCTCACGACCCACTGTGTCTAGAGTCAATGTGTGGGAATTGTCCCTCCCCACCCCCTGTGTCTAGAGTCAATGTGTGGGAATTGTCTCCCCACCCACTGTGTCTAGAGTCAATGTGTGGGAATTGTCCGACAACTACTACCCTCCCCACCCCCTGTGTCTAGAGTCAATGTGTGGGAATTGTCCGACAACTACTACCCTCCCCACCCCCTGTGTCTAGAGTCAATGTGTGGGAATTGTCCGACTACCCTCCCCACCCACTGTGTCTAGAGTCAATGTGTGGGAATTGTCCGACTACCCTCCCCACCCCCTGTGTCTAGAGTCAATGTGTGGGAATTGTCCGACTACCCTCCCCACCCCCTCTGTCTAGAGTCAATGTGTGGGAATTGTCCGACTACCCTCCCCACCCCCTCTGTCTAAAGTCAATGTGTGGGAATTGTGTGTCTACTACCCTCCCCACCCCCTCTGTCTAGAGTCAATGTGTGGGAATTGTCTGCTACCCTCCCCACCCACTGTGTCTAGAGTCAATGTGTGGGAATACTACCCTCCCCACCCCCTGTGTCTAGAGTCAATGTGTGGGAATTGTACCAAACAAAGTCCTGAGACGTGTTTTAATTTGGTCATCGATCTGAATCAAACCGCGAGCCTGTGATTGACCAAATTTCTGAGAATATCGAAATCAAAATTTACAGACGCATCCGTAAGACTGGTAAAAGGACTGTATCTGATTATTGAGTTATCGTCAAACTGCAAATCTATCAGAAATTGAGTTTGGTTTAGGGAGTAACTTTATTTAAAACCTAGTCAAAAATTCAAAACATTGCAATATAATGATCGCAGCTATATCCAGCTAGACTACGTTACCCCATTGTTATTACACATCCCAAATAAATGTTTATAGAATTACATTCAACAGCGCGGTTGAAATCATGCCTATTATTACAGGACATTCAGAATTATTTCTGTAAGTTATGCTTGTTGGAACGAGCTGCTGACTACAGCCTACGCGACATCACTCTTCTCCGACTGTTCGAGGCTCTTGAAGCGGCACCTCAGGTACTACTTGCTTTTATTTTGAGAGGAAGGGGGGGGGGGGGGGGGGGCATCGCCATTAAGCCAAGATTTAGCCCCTCATTTGGTTTTCGACGGCAAAATGGTGAGATCAAAGTTGGAATTCTTGACTTATTTGCTGTTTTGCAATAAATCTGAGAAATCCCACAAATATACACTTACAAAAATTGCGATGTCCCCTCTTTCCTTCAGTTTTTAGTGAAGTTATATTTATCCATGTTTTATATATCCAAGTTTATTTATGCATGTGAGTATCGCATCAGCTCAGACCATCATCAGAAGTGTTCAATATGTTCTTACTCGAATTAATTTCCAGCAATAGCAGCAAATCTGGGGAAACTTTGAAATACACCAATTTGAAGCATTTAACCCCCCCTTAAAAATCAAAGATTATGAATTTTAGTAATCTGATTATTTACATAGGTCCAAAAATGTCATAGCTTCATGATAGTGCAACGAAAAAAATCTCAGAAAATTTTGGTGCTGAGTTAGGTGGTTAAGTAGTCGAAAAATGACTGATTTGTTAGTGGACATTTTTTATACCTCTAACACCCAAACCCTTACTACAGTGAAGATATAAGTACTACAGTTAATATTGATGGTCATTATTGAACAAAAATGGTTCATTGACACATAGTTGAAGAAGGAAATTAAAAAAATTAATAAATGTGGTCTGTGGAGTGGTTTATTTGTTTATGTTATAGTGTACGCGTGCGCGCGCTAGCGCGTACTTAACCATCTGTAGGCCAACATATTTAGTCTAGGCTTAAATTCTTTATATATTATGTCACCACTATGGTGCCCAATACTTTTAGTGAAGGTTTGATGTAGAACAGTTAACCACCAACTGTGGTATATCAAAAAAACCATGTTTGTACGCGTGCGCGCGCGCTAGCGCGTACTTAACCACCTGGTATGGCACAGCATTGAAATATCACCATAATTTCAAAAGCAGAGGTCACCATTCAGGTGCCCAAAACTTTTGACTATGGTCCCAATACCATAAAACCTTAGATGTGGCCTCAATGTGGTTAAAACATGTTTATTTTGGACTTTCGGTCAACAGAAGCCATCCCAAATTAACCATTATTCAGCAACCTCCGAACTTTTTGTGCCTTATTTTGTTTTGATATTTGATTATGAGAGATAGCTGGAGGATAATAAGTGATTTTAAAGATAATACAACAAAATGTGTGGCCGTATGGTGGTTAAAACGACCAAAAACACTGATTTTGGTCAATTTTAGACCTTTATTAACCATGATGGACGCAACAGAGGACTCAGCAATGTTTCTGGTCATATAAATGAGCAGGTAGTTATATCTAGATAATGTAGCATGGCCAGCTATAGCTTTACAAAGCTAATATGTGCTCTAAAAATGGTTAATTAGTGCAAATATAGGGTATTTTCGAGACATTTTAACCACCTTAGCTGCACATTGATCCGAATGCATGAACTTGGGGTAAATTATGCATTTGCAAACAAATATACACTCATTTGGATAGCAAACCATTATCTGAAGTTCATATTGTGGTTAATTTTCACTTTAATAGATGCCTTGTTCAACAGCCTAGCAAGTAATATAGCCCTTTTAACCACTTTTATGACAACATTTCTTGATAACTTTTATCAAGACCCTTCAAATGTCCTTTGTTGACCATAAAATGTTGACTAAAATCATTAATAATGTTTTGATTGGTGGTTAACAACAAATTTTGACATTTTAACCATCTTTTTAGCACTTTTTACGAATATTAACCACCTCAAATCAACCATACTATTAAATTGCACATTTGTGATAAAAAATTATCATCCATGCACAAATGAACAACCACCACTATACATCTATAATCAGAGCAATATTTATAGCTCACCGTTCATCTTCAATTTAACCACCATTAGGACCACAAAATGCCCCCCATGAGGTTTGAAAACTTTTGTGATAGTTGCACCATGATATGATCTCAATATAATGACTACTCAGTTCATAATATCATATCTCAAAATGGTGGTTAACCCTAAAACTGGTATTTTAACCACCATAGTGGCCACATAGATGACCCATTAACCACAATTATTCAACATAACCGTACTGCAGTGTTTTGTGCACCAGAAAAACATCACTCCAACATTGAGATTAACCACAATGAGCTGCAACATAATGTTGAAGTCAACATACTCAAATTGTGTGAAAAAAGTCAATGTCCACCAAGTTTCCCCAGATTTGCTGCTATTGCTGTTTCTATGGAACGCGACGTCATGAAGTTATATAGAACTAAGATTTACAACTCCCTCATTATGTCCCAGGTGTTACTTCAACTTTACCTGATATTCTACATGCAAGTGTTCACCTACAACCTCCTAGCTCCAGCTATTCTGGGTACACTGCAGGTGTCTTTCTGCCTCGCTCTCAGCATCAAGTACCAGCGCATGCCTCGCAGGGTACGTCTCAATCTTATTGTCTCGCTGTTGTTGTTGTTGTTGGCCCTGTTTTATTAGAATACAATATCTTTGTGTCTTTATGTTCCATTGTCTTCTAGTTGTGTCTCTATGATGGGTATAATCTACATTTCTAACGAATAGCCGTGTTAAGATTGAGTGCAGTGTATTGTACGGTGTTCGTGTACCGAGCCCCAGGAGAGTGTTTTTACAGTATATCTAACCGATAATAGCAACCATACATCTGATTAACCAGTCCTCGATAAACAATGAAACAATTCATTGAACGGACCATGTCTGTTGATTTGTCAATAAAAATGTTCCGCAATGAAAAATGTAACCTAGAGATTATTGAGTTTTCGTCAAGTCCAGTTTGTCTGTTGTAGTAATTGATTTAAATGCGGGCTAGTTTAAAGAAAGTTGAAATGTACACGAATGCGGCCCGTTCAGGAAACTTCATTAATAGCTTTATTAGGACAAACGAGCCATTTAACGCATTATAATATATCCTGATATCATGAGCATAGTTCATACAATCTATCATTCAAACACAAGGAAATATCTTATATCTCCCTTACAGGAGTCCTACGATCTGTCATTCAAACACAAGGAAATATCTTATATCTCACTTTACAGGAGTCATACGATCTGTCATTCAAACACAAGGAAATATCTTATATCTGACTTTACAGTTGTCCTACGATCTGTCATTCAAACACAAGGAAATATCTTATATCCCACTTTACAGGAGTCATACGATCTGTCATTCAAACACAAGGAAATATCTTATACCCCCCCTTTACAGGAGTCATACGATCAGACTACAGTGGGCCTGCTTTGTGTTACCCTATACAAAGTGTTCCTGGTGAGTTACAGGATGTTGTGTCTCGCAGTGTTCGCATCTCTGTACCGAGGATACCTCATCCTCCTCCTCTTCACTCATTCCCTTATCATGTTGCTATGGATACTCTACCTCGACAGTAGCTTCTCCAGCAGCAACCATGAGGTAATTGTGACGTGTTATCTGATAACAAACCACGTGTTAAGTTACCAGTTATAATTATGACAGCTTCAGCGTTTGCATTGAATAAATGAATTGAAAAACTGCTCCATTATGAGTGTCATTTGATCACGTTTTTTGAATACTGACTTTATTTTGGATGCTCCGATTTTTCCCACGGCCCAGTACAACTCGTTACAAAGTTACCGAGCAACTCAACTGAGATATCTAATTTCTCTTTTTTTTCTCAGGAAATCGCATTCAACTTCACAGTGGCAATGTTGAAGGCGTTTACCTTCGTAAACGTGAGTCCTGGACGGTCACGAAACAGGGTGGTCCTTTACCACGTTTGTCTAAACGTGGAGAACGTTGTCATAGGAACTGTTTGGTAAGTACTTTGTAAACCTTTACGCTACATAATATCAAGAATCAATATGTAGCAGGAAATCAAACTTTTATTATATTATCATGCCCCCAAATTGTCGAGACCTTGAGAGCAATTCAAACTTTAATTTAAATCGTCATAGTAACATGTCATAGTAACATGTCGATTTTAAATCTCTCATTAGAGCCTTGTTCCCACGCCTCTTTAAGAAGGTGCTCCCTCTCAAAAAATCCGCTATTTATCACACACAATACTACTTATACCACTACTGTACTATTTTTGTGATATTTGATAATTGTTGTTCAGGTACTACAAGACAGTCCATGAGATTGAGTACGGGCTGATAGCTATAGTGAGTATGGGAGCTCTGTATTTGGTGGGCATTCTTATCAAGACTCTCTACTACACTTGCTGTCATCCTACTAAACTGCAGAAACAAGGGTAATTCTTATTTTTAGTTTTGAGTTTTAAATTAATCAGTTTTATGGTTTATAGCACCTAGCTATGACTTGCTTTAAAATGCATTTAATATATTCTCTCTATTATGTGAGAAATTAAAATGTGTTCGTTCACAAGAATTCAATTTTGATTTTTTTAATTTACTTTTAATTACTGTAAGTCCAGCCATCTTTTCTGCAGAATAAAGTGCTCAAAATGTAGTCAAACCACTTTCAACAAATACCCACCAATAAGGCAATAAATATTGCAAATAATTTAGGGGTGTCTCTAATCTCCCTACATGTTGATCGTTCATGCGTCATCAACCTAAACACCATATAAGGGCATGTCTGATCACTGACGAGACCAATCTCTGTTTTACGTCAGGAATAAGAGTCAAATCACGTGACTAAATCGTGACTGCGTGCATGTCAAAACTATTGTAGTTTATCAATTACAATTGTATCAAAGCAGAGAGAGCGTGTATGTCTGTGTGTATGTCTGTGTGTGTGTCTGGTGTCCTGTGTGTATAACTATCGGCACATTTTTATACATTAAGTCATCCCAAGTCTAAACAAAACTGTGTTGTGAGCTCTAGTTTTTCCGTGAGAATATTCGGAAAATGTTAAACATTTTCGTCGCGTCCACTAATCATCGGTTGACAGACCAAATTAATGATCATGATAAGAGATAACATTATGATCATTGATCATGCACTCTACACCAGATGATAATCGATGATTTCACAGAACGCTCCCAAGTAAAGCATGTAATCAGTACCAACATTTCTATCAAGCTGTTGCTTTGCACGGACCACTTGAAATCAATAATGTAGTTTGTGATATGTAATGAGCAAAATGAACATTCCTCACTACCTGGGAGACCATTCCAGAGAGAGAGAGAGAGAGAGAGAGAGAGAGAGAGAGAGAGAGAGAGAGAGAGAGAGAGAGAGAGAGAGAGAGAGAGAGAGAGAGAGAGAGAGAGAGAGAGAGAGAGAGAGAGAGAGAGAGAGAGAGAGAGAGAGAGAGAGAGAGAGAGAGAGAGAGAGAGAGAGAGAGAGAGAGAGAGAGAGAGAGAGAGAGAGAGAGAGAGAGAGAGAGAGAGAGAGAGAGAGAGAGAGAGAGAGAGAGAGAGAGAGAGAGAGAGAGAGAGAGAGAGAGAGAGAGAGAGAGAGAGAGAGAGAGAGAGAGAGAGAGAGAGAGAGAGAGAGAGAGAGAGAGAGAGAGAGAGAGAGAGAGAGAGAGAGAGAGAGAGAGAGAGAGAGAGAGAGAGAGAGAGAGAGAGAGAGAGAGAGAGAGAGAGAGAGAGAGAGAGAGAGAGAGAGAGAGAGAGAGAGAGAGAGAGAGAGAGAGAGAGATTGCTTCCTCCAACTTACTCAGTGCAATAATATTACGGCAGTTTCTTTAGATCTTACATTTATTACTGCTAGCATATTATTATACAGTAGAACTGAAATTCTAGGCATCTCCGGTGGTATCGATAGTGGGTATGTACTATGGTGTGGCACCATTTTATCACATACTGCACTGGATGAATGATTATTGGAGAATGGAGACTGGTCGGTCAAGTCGGTTGGAAAGACACTGACCATATTTTTGTGAGGTACTATGGATAATAAATAATTGTGTACAATTGCAATCTGCATACCTTACAAGACATATTTATGGCGGCCTAATTTGCGACGACCAAAATTTTGGCGGTCCGAAAATATGGCGAAATTGAACAAAAACCGTCAAATTTCGGACGTCACAGAAAATAAGGGTATTTTTCATCATTTTTTGTGACAGTAAGCAGTAAGGAAATTTCTGAAATTCGGTAAAATCATGTTCAAACTTAGTCTGTATTAAGACTGTAAGACTTTCATGTTAGCACATACATGTATTTTAATGCAAATTTAAACTGTATTGCTTGACATTCAATTCGTCATTGGTGTGGTGATAATTTGTCCCAAGATGCCAGAATTTATTTATTTATTTTACTTGATATTACTTTTTAGAAACAAAATAAAGCAGTGAAGGCACAGTCATTGAAATAAGCTAAAAGATAATGCGACGGATTCTATTACGACGACCGAAATTTTGGCGGTCCGAAAATATGGCGAAATTTTCGGAAAACCGCCACATTTCGTACGTTATAAATATGTCTTGTAAGGTAGTTTCATTTGGAGTGCTTAACAATTTAGGACATCTACAATACATAGACATGTAGCAAACAGTGGTGTACTTAAAATTAAGCTTTTTCTGAATCGCAGGCTTCCTTTCCGGAATGCTATAAATGTACATACCCATTACGGCAGCTGTGCAGGTGCTGCTGTATTTGTAGATACAACTGTTCTTGTTTTATACATCCCCGTACAAACTTCTCACCAAATGTAATTCAAGATTATGTAACTGATGTGAAGACTTTTTGACATGGGCTCTATCTTGGTATTGGATACCTTGATAATCTTCACAATATATAAACCACTGTTTTGACAGCTGCTATTTACTTACACTGGCTGCAGAGGGTCGTGCCCCTTGCTCGGCCCTTAGTTGTGGTAGTTTAACCACAATTTAACCACAGCTACACCGCATTTTTATGTAATCTAAGTATCATTTTAAACTAATGCTGTAAGATAGCATGACACCCGTCCATTGAAAGGACCATGGAAAGGACCATGGAAAGAGCCAAGATGCAGCAGATGCTGCCATTATCTTACTTTACTCCAAAACCACAGTTGTAATCAACTATAATCAGAATCATGATTCTCCAAAATGTTACTCTTACCTCATTCACAGAAGAAGCCGGATGTAATAATCAATAATTAACTGATCTGTGTACTTTTGTTAAAACTTTCTAAGGCTACACCAGCGATATTATTCAAGAATGTACCTAACAGCTCACTAAAAATGTATCAGAATACGTACACTCCAATTTCATCTCGCAATACCAATTGAAAGACATTACACAAAACCTATTAAAATTAATTGTAGGAAACCAACACCTACGCTATCCTCCTCTGGTCTACCTCGCCAAGAATTCATTAATTGCCAATTTGACGGCTGTATACATCCCATCAAGCACCTTGTATGTACTGTGTACTGTAGAACTTGACTACATTGTTTCCACTGTAATATTCAGTACATCTAATCATTGCATGCTTCGTTGATCTCTTGAAAACAAAAGTGTCTGCCGAAGTTTCAATATTTTAGCTTCTGAGGAATCCTGGGTGATACGGAAAACAAAATCTCGTGGTTTTGAGCACTGCCCAGTTTAACCGACCAGTCTCATCAAATGTCTAGTCAAAAGTAGAAAGTTTACCCGTAGTGACGCTCCTAGGCGCAAATCTCTGATGTGAGATATCGTGAAATTAATATAGTTGCATGAAATTAATAAAGTTGTTGTGTTTTTAAAGCAAACTTTTCCTGGTTGGTAGATTTCCTTTATCATCGAATTCCCGTTGCTATAGGGGATTCCAGAACATTCGAACTTTTCAAATACCAAGCGTCAATCATCTCCTCTCGTGCGGCATGAAAATGTCTGAACAATATCGATATTGAGTAAATTCCTTTATTTTCAAGAATATTCTACAACCTTCTCGTTCTCACACTTAGACTATATGCAGGCCTCTGAAGCAGGAGATGAGCGTGCTGTACAAGAACAAGGGAGGCCCGGTGATGAACAACCCGATAAAGGATAACTCTCATCTTCTGAAACACGATGAGAACAATGACGTCATTCACTTTCCTCCCAACAACACCAACACCGGGTTAGTTGTGACATGTTTAATAATTTACTTTGGACTGGCTAATATTTTCAACAAAATAATAATAATAATAATAAGTAGGAATTTATACATCGCTTTATAGCCATAAAGAACTCAAAACCCAAAGATTCAATTCAAACCATCTAAAGCGACTCATGAGTAACATGTACATAAGAACTTATTTTTATGAAGTATGGATTTTATGAGAGAGGTAATACATGATACTTATACAAATACGTTTTCAAAGAGATGAGTTTTTAGTTTCTTTTTAAATAAGACGATATCAGTTAGTGTTCTCAATTGATAAGGAAGCTGATTCCAAACAGAGGGTCCGCAGTAGCTGAAACTTCTCTCGGTTTTACTATAGTTTGAAATAGGAGGAACATTTAGGAGGAAATAGTCTTCTTCAGTTCTTAGTACACGTACAGGTTGACTCTTGATGTCAATACATTTGGTGATATACTCCGGCGCTATGTTGTTGATGCATTTGAACACAGTTAGAGCAATCTTATACTCTATTCGTTGTCGTATTGGAAGAAAATGGGCTTTTTTCAGGAATGGAGTGACACTGTCCCATTTTTTGATAGCTTTCCAACCAAACAAGAATCGAACACAGGAATTTTGTACCTTCTGGAGTTTCTTTATGAGAAGATCGGGTAAACCGTATAGGAGTCCATTGCAGTAGTCTAGTTTTGAAAAGATCAAGCAGTGAATGAGCTGTCTTTTTAGATCATAGTTAAGCTTTGAGCCTATAACTCGAAGGTTCCTCAGATGGATGTTGCAGCAACTGATAATTGAATTTATTTGGTCTTCAAATGTTAGGAATTGATCAAATAGGACACCTAAACTTTTCACTGTGCGGGATGCATCCACAGGGTCAGCTGCATTGTCAAGTTGTATTGAATCGACTGGACATGAAGAGTAACTGTTCTTGGTCTGTACTACAAGAGCTTCTGTTTTGTTTTGGTTCAGTTTGAGTTTATTTTGGGTCATCCAGGTCTTAATATCTTCAAAACAATTTGTTATTCTCTCTTCGATTGTTGACAGATCTCGAAATAGTGGGTTAAACTCAATGTACAGTTGAGTGTCATCTGCGTACATATGGATGTTAAATCCATGTATCTTTGCGATCCGATTGAGCTCCTTTGTGTAAAGTATAAACAGAATTGGACCTAGAATTGAACCTTGCGGGACTCCAATTCTAAGGAAGCATCTCTTTGATCTTGATTTATCAATAGTTACTGTGAAGGATCTGTTATTAAGGTATGATGTAAACCATTCGAGAACAGTACCTTCAAAACCAAAGTCCTTTTTTAGTTTTTTTAGGAGCAAGTGATGATTTACAGTATCAAAAGCAGCACTGAGGTCCAAAAGGAGGAGGATAACCTTGCTTTTCATGTCACTGATACAAAGAAGATCATTGTAGATGGTAAGGGTTGCAGTTTCGCAGCTATGATTTGACCTATAACCACTTTGATGCTCAGCATGAAGATTGTGATAGTCAAGATGTTTGGTCATTTGTTTCTGGACACTCTTTTCAATGAGTTTCGAGAGGAAAGGTAAGTTACTAATTGGTCTATAGTTGTTGAAGCTATTGACATCTCCTTTATCATCTTTGATGGCTGGTCTGACAAGAGCACTCTTTAAGACTGACGGAAATTTTCCAGTGACAAGTGAGTCATTGATAATAAATGACACAATTGGTTTAACTTCATTAAAACACTGCATTAGAAGTTTTAGAGGGATGGGGTCCTCTTCACATTCTTTTTTGTTAAGTTCAGAAAGAATCATTTTGAGATCATTGTCGCTTATGGTTTCAAATTGGCTCCAGGCTTCGCCGAAATGGTTCTGAGTGGTCAAGTAGAGTGTCAGCTGCAGTATCATTGTTAATGGCAGAGTAAATCTTTTCCACTTTATCATTGAAAAACTCTTTCATCTCCTCACATAGAGTTTCAGCAGGTTTGTTATTAGGCTTCAAGTTTTTAGATATGTCCCGATCCATTAGCTGATTGACTATTTTGTAGGTATCTTTTTTATTGTCCTCACAGCTTTGCAGACGATTTTCATAGTATAGCTGTCTAGTGGTGTTTATAACTGCCTCAGCATGCTTAACAGCTTTTTTATAGTCCAATTTTGAATCTGCAGTTTGTAGTCTCCTGTTGTCACGTTCAGCTTTTCTTCGTTTCCTTCTGGCAGTTTGACATTTTGTGTCCACCCACTTGCTTTGATCAGGATTAATGCTAAAACAGATAAGGGGAGCATGTTTATCAAGAATTCTGCGAAGTTCTTTGTTATAGAGTTCTGTGGCAGAGTTGCAGTCAATAAACTTGTTGGGGTCATTTATGTCAGATAGCAACAGATCCTCTTTGAAAAGATTCATGTCTATATCTGATATCTTTCTGCCCACCATATCTTCTTTGTTGCTTCCTTTGTGGTGAGGAAAGGCAATAGAGAAATTTACGAAGTAGTGATCTTATGTTGTTACTGTTTTAGCTACATTTATATCTTTTATGTTCAACATATCACACGCATTGCTTCTAGTAAGAACAAGGTCTAAGATTCCACCCCCAATGTGTGTTGAACTGGAAATATGCTGGATGAGGCCATAGTTTGATATGAGATGGATAAAATTTATCGTATCAGGATCAGTGAGGTCTTCGACATGGATATTGAAGTCTCCAGCAATGATCAGTCTACCTGGAAGGTGAGTTAGACTGTCAAGATATTCATTAAATTCCCGTAAAAAGTCTGTCATTTTGGACATTTTAGCCGTACAAGATCGATAGATACAGCAGAAACGAAGAAGGTCATTGGAACTTGACTTCAGCACACACTCAACATGTTCGAAGGATTTATGGGTCTTTGTAGGGCGTTTATTGAAGCTAAGATCTTTCTTAAAGGCAATAGCGACACCACCTCCTCTACCAGCTCTAGATTGGTGAACAATATTATAACCTAGGTCTTTAATTTCCGCTATTTTTGACGTATCTCCCTTACGTAGCCAAGTTTCTGTCAGGAAACAGGCATTAATATTGGAGTCAGACAGTTGCTCAAATACTTGTGCAGTTTTATTACATAGTGACCTCGTGTTAAACAGTCCGACATTTAGGTTGAGAAGCGTAGTCTTTACATGTTTTTTGAGTACTCTGTTCTTTGTCGAAGACTCTCTTTCTCCAGCATTATGATGGGACAGTTTTCAGCACCAGAGTGATGGGTGTTACAAGATTCTCTGTATGATTCATAAGTGGAGTGTGAGCAGTTGGTGCATCTGTGACTTCTTCTGACCTCTTTGTAGGGACAAGCCCGGGTTATGTGTGATGCACTACAATACATACAAATAACATCAGTTTCCTGGCACTGAGATGAAATGTGTCCCAGTTTCTGACATCGGAAGCACTGCTTAAGATCAAATCTATCAACTACTTTACATCTGGAATTTCCTATGTAAATGGACTGATTGTTTAACAGGAAATGCCTTATATCAGGAGACACTTTAATCCCAACAGTAGTGTAGTCTCTTCCATAATTGACATACACAACTTTAAATGTTCTATCATGCTTGGTCACCAAATCTTTAACATATTGATTCTTTTCCAGAAGCTTCACTTCCATGAAGGTTTTAACCTTCTCTCGAAATTCAGGAACTGATAGATTTTCAGAGACAATGTGGGAGATTAAGTTGTTTGGAATATTCGTAACTGTGACTTTCGGGAACATTTTCTTTGCATCATTAACAGTGATTTTGGACGAAGTTACAGCTGATGAGTTTGCAAGGGCTATTTTCCCATCCTCTCTATCTTTTTCTGAAGGGAAGGAGATAACAATTTTGCCTGTCTTTGGTTTAGGGGTCAAGAAGATCATGGGTATTGTACCAAGGGCTTTGCTAGCTAGCTTTCCTGCTTCCTCAAGATTAATATTACTAGCTTCTACATTGAGGACGATAACATGATTATCAGGAGCATTATTATGGATATTGTCAGAGGGAAGTTTTTGCATAGGAGTTTCCTTCTTGGTTAGTTCTATGAAGTTCTCAGTAGCAGTACTAGTCGGGCTATCTATAGCCGATTCAGGAGACAACGCAACACTGTAGCTCTTTGAAGATGAAAGTGAACTGGTAGACTTCATTGGACAAGCACTTAAAGAACTAGATGTTTGCAGGGCTAGGGCTGATGCACTACTAGGGATAGATGATGCACTACTAGGGGTGCTGGATCTTTGTGTAAGATTTGGTACTTCTGTGAGCAGAGAATCTATGTGTGATTTAAGTTTGATGGAAATAAGTTCTTCTACACTTGACAGTAAACTTACTTTAAAATTGCTCAAAGTTTCAATCAATGTCTTCTCATCTCCATTGCTGGAAGTTGTATCAGTGGTGATACTAGCCCCACTTTCAGTGCTAGCCACACTTTCAGTGCTAGCCACACTCTCAGTGCTAGCCACACTCTTGGTGCTATCCATGCTTGTATTACAAGTTGAGTCCGCAGTTTTAACAGCAGTTTTTGCAAGGAGAGCTTTCTTACAGTTAGGACATGTCCAGCCAAAGTCACCATATCTTTGGGAATATGTATTACCGTATTTGTGAATAACTGGCAAAATATTCGTCAGGAAAGTCCGTGCACAAATAGACGTGGGCATA
This sequence comes from Bolinopsis microptera, assembly GCF_026151205.1. Classification (NCBI taxonomy): domain Eukaryota; kingdom Metazoa; phylum Ctenophora; class Tentaculata; order Lobata; family Bolinopsidae; genus Bolinopsis; species Bolinopsis microptera. The sequence continues at coordinate 25,352,756 of NC_087072.1, forward strand.
AGTGTGCCAGCCTTATCCTTACAACATGCGTGGAAAACGTCTTTACATATCTGACAAGAAATGGACTCATAGGCCATGTTATCACTTTTACAGCGACAACACAGCCCTTGGAGATTAAACTTGGGGACTGCTTTTGGGTTAATGGCACTTTTCTTTGGAGGGGCTTTAGAATCTTTAGAAAAATCTTTAGAAAAATCTTTAGAAACATCTTTAGAAACATCTTTAGAAACTTTGAGTATAGGTTTTTTTGATTTAACAGTACCTTTTTCTGAGAGCTTCTTTCTCTTTTTCTCTGCTTCTTCACTGCTGGGCGTTTGGCCTGCAGCCTTGTCATTTGTCATAGCTTTGAGGCTCGGGATCATACCTCAAATTATTTGTTATATAGTAGTGTTGAAAGTATTAAATAATGCTGTTATTAGTCAGATTAATACTTTCGGTTTGAGATGAATGGATTTTGTGTTTAGATTTGATGACGCCTAGGTGTTACTGCAGGTGTTACTGCAGGTGTTACTATTGTGTTTAGATTTGATGACGCAGGTGTTACTAATATGTTACTATTCAATATAGTAGGCTTTCTTATTACAGTTCTATTGTAACCTTAAATACAATTTGTTGTATAAAGTTAATTTGTAAAGCACAATAGCAGCTCTCTCCTTTGCTAAATTTCAAGGTGCCTACCTACCGAATAAAGCCTGATTACTGCAGTAATGAACAAAAAGCACCATCTCTACACTGCTTAACCGTACTGATATCGCAATAGCTCCAATTATTATACAGAAAGTGAAGTCGACCTATTTAAATTTTAAGTGGAAATGTCTCAACCTTTTACACCTCACTATTTACTAAACCCCATAACTCGGCTCACTTTACTCCCCCCTCTGAGTAGATATTATAGTAGATATTATAGATATTATAGTAGATATTATATCCTTCAAACTGATTAACATCTACCAGTTAATCAGGTATTTTACAGAATTCAAATTATCTTACTTAGTGCAGTGCCCTCTATTATCCAATCTATCAAATTGTAGCCGTAGTTATAACTTTGCAGTTTTAATACTCAAGTAAGAACTCGTACCAATCTGACTGGTATTACCTCTACCTTGTAAGTCTCCATTTCTCAGTGCTCGACTTTAACCGGGTGTGTTATCAGGGAGACCCCCCCCCCCCCCCCCCTTAACCGGCCAGTATTTAGTCCTTTACCGGCATTCTGGTGAGAGGACCTCGACATGGTCTTTAATTCCCATTACCGGCCGCAGCTTGTTCTTCTCGGTATTCAAACCGTTACGTACTGTCCCTTTATATGTCCTGGTTTATAGGTTGCTAACTGTGGGGTCGCCAGTCGCCACATTCAGTTAACTCGTGCAATTGCTGTGCGTCACGACCATAGAGCAGAACTTATAAGTACCATATTTGTCTCGATATCATAGTAACCGTGAGGGTAGCACATATCTTTAAGACATTGGTAGTTAATATGGGGATTAAAGGATCACATTGGTCTGAATTCTGCAGTTTTAAGTCCCCCTGTATGATAACCACAAACAATAACTCCCGCTTGTTTCAGGAGTACGTGGATGTTAGGTTTTATAGAACAGAACCCCGACTCAATAGGAGGAGGAGGAAGTAGGAGGATGCTGATCACACCTCAGTCCTACATGCACTCAGTTCGGTCCAGGTGTGGTTACGATACTTATCACAGTGTTCCTGGCAAAGACAGGTTGGTACTTTTTACTGGTTATTTACTTTGGATCCGTAGAACTGACGTCAGTTATGTTTTCTAGAAGATTCTTTTTGTATAGATTGTGATTAATAACGGTAAAAGTGTTGAAGATTTTCAAAAACCAAACAACAGTTGCAGTGGATACGATTCTGAGGTTGCGAGCATCATGTCTTCTAAAACTCCGATTTACGAGAACCTAGTTCCGTCCTCCAAGAACAGGATGCACAACTCCATCCCTCTCCAGCACCCCATCTCCAGTCTCCAGCACCCTATCTCCAGCATGCAGCACCCTCTGGTTCACCACCCTATCTCCTCCGTCCAACATCCCATCACGACCATCCCCCACCATATGTCTGGTGTCCAGCACCCCATATCCAACATCCAGCACCCCATATCTAGTTTACATCAACACAGTATCCTCCACCACAATAACCCTATACTGACCAACCCCATGGTTTGGCAGCCACAACAGCTCAATCCTCCATCAGGTACCTTTCTTTTGTTTATTATTACCTTGAATATAATAATTTCTGTTATCTTGTCGACAGTATTAAAATATGTTCTGTGATCATATATCAAATTTATAAGAGTAACACAATGGTCGTAAATTTAGTGAGGCAATTAAAACTTAACAAATGTTATATATGTAAAATCCGGATTGGAATATTATTTATGAGTCGCATAGTTGAAATGTTTTCTTGGGTAAATTTCTATTGATCCCGTTTGATGCGACAAGAAAAAGGCTCTATTTATAAACTTTGAATTTTAAAATAACTTATATCAAATTGCAGTGTTTCAGGACGTAACAGTGCAGTGTTTTCAGGACGTAACAGTGCAGTGTTTTCAGGACGTAACAGTGCGGATAGACAGTACAATAATAACGACAGTTTATCAAGTAGTGGAGTGTACAGCGAGGAAGAGAGAAAACTCAACCTTAAAGCCAGGTATGTAACTTACAGCGAGGAAGAGAGAAAACTCAACCTTAAAGCCAGGTATGTAACTTACAGCGAGGAAGAGAGAAAACTCAACCTTAAAGCCAGGTATGTAACTTACAGCGAGGAAGAGAGAAAACTCAACCTTAAAGCCAGGTATGTAACTTACAGCGAGGAAGAGAGAAAACTCAACCTTAAAGCCAGGTATGTAGTGTACAGCGAGGAAGAGAGAAAACTCAACCTTAAAGCCAGGTATGTAGTGTACAGCGAGGAAGAGAGAAAACTCAACCTTAAAGCCAGGTATGTAGTGTACAGCGAGGAAGAGAGAAAACTCAACCTTAAAGCCAGGTATGTAGTGTACAGCGAGGAAGAGAGAAAACTCAACCTTAAAGCCAGGTATGTAGTGTACAGCGAGGAAGAGAGAAAACTCAACCTTAAAGCCAGGTATGTAACTTAAAGTGTACAGCGAGGAAGAGAGAAAACTCAACCTCAAAGCCAGGTATGTAACTTAAAGCGAGGAAGAGAGAAAACTCAACCTTAAAGCCAGGTATGTAGTGTACAGCGAGGAAGAGAGAAAACTCAACCTTAAAGCCAGGTATGTAGTGTACAGCGAGGAAGAGAGAAAACTCAACCTTAAAGCCAGGTATGTAAGGGGTCGTTATTACGTAATCAGCGAGGAAGAGAGAAAACTCAACCTTAAAGCCAGGTATGTAAGGGGTCGTTATTACGTAATCAGCGAGGAAGAGAGAAAACTCAACCTTAAAGCCAGGTATGTAAGGGGTCGTTATTACGTAATCAGCGAGGAAGAGAGAAAACTCAACCTTAAAGCCAGGTATGTAACTTCATATAAAGCTAGGTATGTAACTTAAAGCTAGGTATGTAATATTCTCATTTCTCTCCAACAAATCTCATTTTCAAAGTAAGATATCAATATCAATCTCGACCTATTCTAGGGTGTGGCTCATAAATGGATAGTAGGAATTTACTGTCATTCTGGGAAATTTCTTGCTTTGCTGGGCATGTTTGGTGTTGATTTGGAGTAAAGTTTACAGTAACATTTTAAACTTCTATATACCCATCTGAACGATGCTAAGTTTAATCATCAAATTTGGCCGAGTTAGCACAGCAATTAGTGGTTTATAACACATCCAAGATGACGATCCAACTAATCCATGTCGTAACCCATATTTTGAAGGAGCTCATTAGTAGACTAAATATTACCAGAATATTATGAACATAATCTGACCACTACATATTTTCAGGTTGGAGTCAGAGTATGATAATCTAGAGGAGCCTAACTCAGACTCGACCCGCGCACCCCCAGAAGCCTCCCTCTCTCCAGACTCTGATAACGGAGATATCTACGAGAACCTACCAACAGTTATCAAGCAGGGTCAGCAGGTACACAGTGATGGTCTCACCATGCAGAGCATCAATATTCAGGGACCCAAAGCTCGGTTTGACGGGAGTTTCGATGGCTCCTCCGCGCCAAACCAATCCTGGGATATGCTGCAGGGGAGTTTAAACTTTGCGTACGGTCCCCCAACCAGTCAGGAGAAGGATCCAAAAGAGGACACTAGCGATTACACAAGCCTCAAAGAGTTGGCTCCTGCCAAGCCGGTTCATCCTGTGGTGCCTGCTCGCACAGTCAGCACAGTCAAGAACAGTGGCTCGCAGCACAGCCTCGCCAGTGCCTCACAGCTGACTGACGCTAACAGATTCCAGACTGATGTGTGAGACACTGGAAAATAAGAGATTAAACCACTGAACGGTTTGTTGTGATAGAGATGAAGGTTTGCGCCCTGATGGAGTTGACGTCACGTGGCTGGTTACGTCATATTGACTTACAGACTGAGAGAGAGAGAGAGAGAGGAACTTGGAAGAGATAAACGAATTGTTGGCTTGCATGGAGGTTTATTGTTAATATTTTAATTCAGATTTAATGGTTTGTATTTGAAAGAAAAAGCTATATATAATAATTATTATAGAAACTCCGATATATTAATACCTGACATACCTAGTAGCATGGTCTTTCATAACAAACATTTTAAATTCGTATTCTAGGGCTTTCAGAGTAATAAATTATTTCTTAAGCAACCACCCTTTTTAATGGTAAACATTTTTAATCGCTTTTGTTTTATATTACTGCTGTAATACAACATTGCGTTGGAAATGTAGGCGACGCCATAGGAAGAGCTGACTGGTTCACCAGACAAAGCCAGTAATGTTTTGTCTGGCTCAGTATCGGGACAAAAGAGTCAAATTTCTCATTAAAATGGCACGCGCGAAATTATTTTCGTTGAAAAAAATTGCACATTTTCCTGCGCGCACACGCGTTTTTATTTCCAATTTCCTCACATGCATGCTTAAATTTTGGGCTGAAGCTGGGTTTGTTCGAGCTTAACAATGGAATTTGAGCTTGTAATTAGATTAACGGTAACGCAGAGACCTCTGAATCGATAAGAGACTGGTACCTACATTTCCAATACCTCGCTTATCATCAATCAGCTATTTTTATCCTACTATACATACCTACAAGTACCGAGACATTACCGACAGTATGAAAGAAACGGTTAAAATGTGACCCTGGCATGCCTCTACATGTTCTAAATGATGCCTTAATTACCTTCACGTTATTTGTTTAAGCAAAGCATTCGATTGCACTGTGTATTTGTTGTATAATGTACATAAAATTATGGTATTTAAAATCTGATCTTTGGTACAAGATATAGTTGAAAAATGGCCAATTCTTCATCTGCATTTGACGTAAATGACTACTTCAAAATCACCGAATTGTTACTTGAGCATTCGTTTTTTATAAAAATTTGATGTTACGGTAGCTGGTTTGGCCGAGAGCTGTTTTCTATCATTAATAAATATTTATATTTATTTGTAGGAAATTCGTCTTTTATTTTGTATCTGTTCTATTTAAAAAACCGGAGTTTTTTAGCTAGAAATCCTAACAAAAGCCGGACATATTAGTGTACGGCTCAAAAATAATAAATAATACATAATTAATTTGTCCTTCAATTCGGGAAGATTTGAAAACACTTGTGCAAGATGGGACCCCTGATAGCTAAGTAGAGCTACTTGAAGTAGGAGATTATCACTGAACTGAGAAATTCTTTAACATGACCATTCTTGGTCGTATATAGAAGTACTACCAGACTGTTTTAGCCATCTTTAAATAACATCCAAAGCATGAGAGGCTATGTCAACAGACTTTTCGATAGGAAGTGCAAGGGTAAAAAGAAGCGTTCATGGTAGATGGTACATGCAAGCAATGCGTGCAGGCCATACTAGCGCGCGCGCTCAGCTAGCAGCATGCATGCATATATGCACACTGGATTGATTTGTGCTACATTCTGATACACTTTTATCACTAAAATTTGGATGGGCGCCGCGCGTTCCGTATATCCGCCAGTCAAATCACATGACAACAACAGTAAATGAGATAAGATCATCTTAGATCCCAATTACCAGTACATCTCCCTTCGAATGAGCTTCTAATAACGACGGTGTGATAAATTACAAATAACTCGTCCAAGAGAAACAACTAACTGCATACTAAACCAAAATCATTGATATGGTTATTCAATCAAAGTTCAAAGGAAAATTATAAGAATCTTGTAATAATCAATCATTAGTCAATGTTTAATTTTATTTGGTATTAATGATCAAATAATCAAATAATTCCTCGTAAAAAAGTTGAAAAAGTTTAAAATGTCTAAAAAGTCTAAAAATGCGTATGCCTTATTTATAAACAATATTTAATGCATCAATCGAATGGTTATAAATTAAAATATGAATTCAAATCCTAGATAAGACAAAAAACTTGGTTGCCACTCCTTTCAGCACATATAGCATAAAAATTGGCCAAGAAAAGCCCATAACCAATCAAATCATGCGTGAACTATAAAACGTATCTGTAATCTATATTTGTTCACCAGTATGTTCAACTAAGCCAACATTTCTTTTAAGAAATCAGAACCTATCATATCATCAATCTCCTTCCAACTTTCTTTGTTTTTCATCTCACACTTAAAACCATCCTCGAACAGTGTATGGTGCTCTCTTTCAGCCGATACCTTATCATCAGGGTCATATTCTATGTCGCTGTGAATCCGTATGTAGCCCTGAACAAATTATCTATAAATGTTATTTAAGTCGGCTTAATAGTATATATAAGTCTAAATTGTCAGTGAATTCTTATCGGCAGCATGTCTGCTGAATATTTTATAATAGTAGAGTTTTATAATAACTCTATAGGTACAATAGACAGTTTTTGGGTTTTTCCAAATAGTTTCTGATTATTCTGATTTGCGACAAATGATATTGCACTGTTAGGATAAACGACGTTTCAAAGTAACAACTTCTTATTCATGCTGACAGTGGTACAGTGTAGGGTATCATATTTCAGGGTCCTTATCTACTCAGAATACAACTTTACACAGAAGAAACTCTGCAATATTGACCTTTATTGCAGGGTCACGGGAGAAATATGTAATATCAATAGTTAGTGAAAAATAACGACGGTGTGATAAATTACAAATAACTCGTCCAAGAGAAACAACTAACTGCATACTAAACCAAAATCATTGATATGGTTATTCAATCAAAGTTCAAAGGAAAATTATAAGAATCTTGTAATAAGCAATCATTAGTCATTATTTAATTTTATTTGGTAATGATGATCAAATAATCAAATAATTCCTCGAAAAAAAGTTAAAAAGTCAAAAATGTCTAAAAATGCGTATGCCTAATATTTATAAACAATATTTAATGCATCAATCGGCTGGTTATAAATTAAAATATGAATTCAACTCCTAGATAAGACAAAAAAATTGGTTGCCACTCCTTTCACCACATAGAGCATAAAAATTGGCCAAGAAAAGCCCATAACCAATCAAATCATGCGTGAACTATAAAACGTATCTGTAATCTATATTTGTTCACCAGTATGTTCAACTAAGCCAACATTTCTTTTAAGAAATCAGAACCTATCATATCATCAATCTCCTTCCAACTTTCTTTGTTTTTCATCTCACACTTAAAACCATCCTCGAACAGTGTATGGTGCTCTCTTTCAGCCGATACCTTATCATCAGGGTCATATTCTATGTCGCTGTGAATCCGTATGTAGCCCTGAACAAATTATCTATAAATGTTAGTAAATAGTACATATAATTCTAAATTGTCATTGAATTCTTATCGGCAGCATGTCTGCTGAATATTTTATAATAGTAGAGTTTTATAATTACTCTATAGGTACAGTGTAGGGTATCATATTTCAGGGTCCTTATCTACTCAGAATACAACTTTACACAGAAGAAACTCTGCAATATTGAGCTTTTATTGCAGGGTCACGGGAAAAATATTCCGACATTTAAGGAATGTAATATCAATAGTTAGTGAATAAAGGAGCATTTTATTTTTACAAATTTATAAGATCGTAGGCTAGGGTCACACAGTATATTTCCTAAATCAGGTCCATGTGTGATGTGTCGATGAACTACAATAGTGACGGCTAAAAAATTATAAAATTTTTTATTTAGCATCAGTTTTATTTCAACTTACGTCATCGAGTTGAAAGTCAAATCCTGAGAAATTAACGTGATCGATTGCAGGAAGTGGGATTCCGTGCTTGAGATTGCTATTTGCAAAGTCTTTAATGATCCCTCGAGAGAATTTGAGGAATGTTTGGAGCGTACTTATTGAGAAGTTTCCAATGTTTGAACTCCTTAGCTGTATGAACGGCCTGAAAATTCATAATTTATAGGAGAGTTATGTTTTTTAACTCTATGTAAAGACCACGAAAACGACATAATTTATTATAGTAAAGAGAATGATTTGAAACTACGACTAGTCTTAAAAACATAGATTTCACTTTTTCAAATATTATAATGGGGGGGGGGGGGGGGGGGGCGGGGAATTACGGATTCGGACAAGAGTCGTGTTACCCAGGATCTACTACGGAATGGCTATGATAATATTAACCAATAACCATTAAACTGTAACTTATATAGAGTTATAGTTATCAGATAATTAAATTATCTATTAATTATGAAATAAAGTTAGGGTTCACTACGATACACTAATTGAATTATGATCCGTTTTGTGGCTTACTATTACTTACCGCTTATTATTCTTAAATATGCCCCTCCCCGGCCCCCTATAATAAAATGTGTTTGAACTTACTCGACAGTGATGAGATCAAGGTATAAGTCAGATTTACCGCCAAGTTGCACACTGAGATTAACACAAAGATCAAGTTGAGCGTCCAGGGTAAAGGCAGGAACTAAAGTATCGTTAACATGGACCAGCCAAGTTATTGTTCCCTCTGCTCTACCACTCACTCCTGACAGGGGAAATTTATATTATCTTAGTATTTAATTATAGTATTTAATAATATTATTTAATAATATTATTTATCATATTATTTATCATATTATGATTGATCTGATTAATATTAGGTCTCATTTGACGAGGGATTCACACTAAATAAGTAACTAATTTATGTGGTATAAATAATTCAGAAATGATTTATAATATTAATTCCTTGACCTTGAGCACCAGGTTATTACTGCTTGATAAGTTTATGTAGTTTGTGTAGGAACTAATTGTGAATACATAAAGTGTAAAGCGTACTGTTTATTTTATTAGTATCACGTGTTGTTTCCTCGAGGGTTAAGCTTCTCTGTTTGTTTCCTCTTAATACACTGTGTGTCTGTACTTATAGTATGTACAATACAATAGTATATGTATTTAACGATATACTGGTTAAACTCGAGATTAGACTTAAACTTCTAGTATCAGGGAATTATGGCCATTTGCTGAGGTTTTTGGAACAAATCTCCTTTTTTATCTCAATAAAATAATAAAAATGAGGTTTAGTATAATATCATTGTATTTATTTTCGCTTTACCAATTCGATCTTCATTTTTTATGTAAATCAACAATTGATACGTTATATATTTAAATAATGGTGGAATTTTCAGCAGTCCTGTTTTTTTTCATTTCAATAACCACATATCAAATTGATCATAGAATGAACCAAAACAGAAACCGACGTCCGAGTTCAACCGGCTCAAAACAACCGGAACTTGAAACTTTGATGGAACAGTATGAGAAAAAATTAAAATGGGATGGACTAGACCATGATATGGAGCACCAAGAGTTGTTCGAGAAGATAAAGGCACACAATCACGCAGATGTGGAGAGTATTTTAGCAGAGAAGGGGGCAAAGATTAAAAGCTGGCAAGTTTCCATAAACGATATTTTATGATCGGCGCCGATAATCGCTTATTGAGCGCTTTTTCGGCGCTTTTTTAAAAAAAAACCGTTTACAATCGCTTTTTTTACGATTATAAACGGTTCAAAAAAAATCGCTTATAATCGACTATAATTGGTGTCATAATTCAAAAAAGCGCTTTTTTTAATTTAAAAGCGCTTATAAGCGCTTATAAGCGCTTACTAGCGTCGCTGAGCGATTTGAAAGCGGTTTTCCAGTAGGATTGGCGCCAAAAACGGGTGGATAAGCGGTTGGCCGGATAAGCGATTCGTAGGCGCTTTTTTGAACCATTTATAAGCGATTATAAGCGCTTATAATCGGGGTGCAATTTAGCTGTTTGTAAAGCGCAAATAAAGCGCTTATAAGCGCTTTTAATATTGAGTCAGGAAAACGCTATATTACATCTTATAACCGCTTATAATCGATTATAAGCGTTTTTTTAGAAATCGCTTATAACGGCTAATTCATCGCTATTTCACCGCTTTTACCGCTTTTCCTATCATCCATGGCCAGGTGAGCAGGAATTGAAAAGCGCTTATAAGCGCTTTTTCGATGCTGCCCCTAGCCTGGTCGGAACGGGGTAGTGCCCGGAATTTAAAAGCGCTTATAAGCGATTTCTCAATTCCCCTCAACCTGGTTGGAACTTTCATGTGCTTTTCTGAGCAACCTGGGGTGCACCGGCAGAGTCAGGATTTAAAAGCGCTTATAGGCGCTTATGATCGCTTTTCTACCACTTTTCCTATCACCCATGGCATGGGTTGGCAAGAATTATAAAGCGCTTATAAGCGTTTTCAATGCTGCCCCTTACCTGGTCGGAACGGGGGAGTGCCCGGAATAAAAAAGCGCTCATAAGCGCTTTTTAAATGCTGCCCCTAACCTGGTCGGAACTGGAAATCAGAGTGCCCGCTTATAAGTGCTTTTCTGAGCAACCTGGGGTGCACCGGCAGAGTCAGGATTAAAAAGCGCTTATGATCGCTTTTCTACCGCTTTTCCTATCACCCATGGCCTGGTTGGCAAGAATTATAAAGCGCTTATAAGCTTTTTTCAATGCTGCCCCTAACCTGTTCGGAACGGGGGTGTGCCCGGAATTAAAAAGCGCTTATAAACGATTTCTCAATTCTCTTCAACCTGGTCGGAACTGGAGAGTGCCCACTTGCATGTGCTTTTCTGAGCAACCTGGGGTGCACCGGCAGAGTCAGGATTTAAAAGCGCTTATAGGCGCTTATGATTGCTTTTCTACCGCTTTTCCCATCACCCATGGCCTGGTTGGCAAGAATTATAAAGCGCTTATAAGCGTTTTTTCAATGCTGCCCCTAACCTGGTCGGAACGGGGGAGTGCCTGGAATTAATAAGCGCTTATAAGCGATTTCTCAATTCCCCTTAACCTGGTCGGAACTAGAAATCAGAGTGCCCGCTTATAAGTGCTTTTCTGTGCAACCTGGGTTGCACCGGCAGAGTCAGGATTTAAAAGCGCTTATAGGCGCTTATGATCGCTTTTCTACCGCTTTTCCCATTACCCATGGCCTGGTTGGCAAGAATTTTAAGCGCCTTTTCAATGCTACCCCTAACCTGGTCGGAACGGGGGAGTGCCTGGAATTAATATGCGCTTATAAGCGATTTCTGAATTCCCCTTAACCTGGTCGGAACTGGAAATCAGAGTGCCCGCTTATAAGTTCTTTTCTGTGCAACCTGGGGTGCACCGGCAGAGTCAGGATTTAAAAACGCTTATAGGCGCTTATGATCGCTTTTCTACCGCTTTTCCTATCGCCCATGACCTGGTTGGCAGGAATTAGAAAGCGCTTATAAGCGCTTTTTCAATGCTGCCACTAACCAGTAACCTGGTCGCAACGGGGGAGTGCCCGGAATTAAAAGGCGCTTATAAGCACTTTTTCAATGCTGCCCCTAACCTGGTCGGAACGGGGGAGTGCCCGATATTTAAAAGCGCTTATAGTTATAAGCGATTTCTCAATTCCCTTCAACCTGGTCGGAACTGGAGAGTGCCCACTCGTATGTGCTTTTCTGAGCAAACTGGGGTGCACCGGCAGAGTCAGGATTTAAAAGCGCTTATAGGCGCTTATGATCGCTTATCTACCGCTTTTCCCATCACCCATGGGCACCTAAGGATTTGAAAAGCGGTTATAAGTTATAAGCGATTACAATCACTTTTTATTGCTGGTTTTTACCGATTTATCTATCATTTATCAACATGGATTTAAACATAGTTGTTTGACTGGCGATCTAGAAGCCAAGCAAGAAGGCTAAGTGCACGGCGCGGCAAAGTTCTCCGACAATAATTGTCAGAAATTGTAAAGCACTTGCAAGCGTTTATTTATATGTTGTTAATGGTGGTGGTTGTCCTGGTGGCGGTCGATGCGCGCTGCGTCATCAGTCATACACACTTCACATTCAGAACTTGCAAAAGAAAAATATAGCATATGAAATTAAATTATTGCGCTGGGCCACGCTCAGTCTGTCAACGAGTATGACAGGCCTGTTTATGTCATTCCAAGGAATCTCTAGTCGGGCTGAGCGAATCACGACGTCTGAAAAAAGTGCGGTGCTCATTGAAAGTTAGTGTGTGCGTGACCAGCATTCACGTACTTGTTCATAATCAATCGTGGACATAAAAACAAGTGCAGTGCACGCTGAGTACCAATAGGAAAAAAGTAATGTATATATACGCTAGTTACTGGGCCGCGCTCAGCCTGTCATTCCGCCTAATCTCTATTCGGTTTTATTTATGTTTATGAACATAATAGCCTGAGGTCCCCAGGTAAATACGCTAGTAAAGCCGTGCGCGTGCAGGCGTGCTGAGAGTGAGATAGCTTGTAAAATTTGGTTATTAGATAGTAAAACTGCAACAAATAAACCGCGCAAGATTGCGCGTTTGAATCGCTCCTACGAAATCGCTCGCCCAAATTTTAAGAAAATTCTTGTGAAAAGGCCTTTGGGTATGACATTGATCTAAATCGGTGTATTTTTGGACGCTGATCCCGAATCACCCGCCATGACGTAGGGTAAAAATATTTCCCTGGAGAGTTACATGGGCAAAAACCGTTTTAGTCACGTGACAGGCTAGTAAAACATGATTTCGATTGTTTAGGGCTCATGTTAGGGTTTGGGTTAAGGTACGCGGGTTATGGATAGCTTCGGGGTTATGCACTTATGGTTGGGATTAGGGTTTATGTAAAATTGTTTTGTACGGCTGCAAAACCATAAAAACCAAGGTCACGTGAAATTTTTGGGCGAGCGAATTAGCAAGAGCCGGTCGCGGTTTTTATACAAAAATAAGCGTACACATGATATACAATGCAATAAAGCTAAGAGTTTCTGCATGTTCGATTATTTTGCACCTAACTTAACCATGTGCCTTCGTGCTGCCGTTGCTCTATCCAGATAGGTAGTGCGCCATCAACAGTGAGCCGCGCGTGCCGACTGTATAGTAGGATAGTTTTTTAGCGCTAATTTTGGCCAGCACAATTTTCTTCAAACAAATAGATATTGAGTATCCTTCCCGACCTCCAATTGCAACAAAAATTGGTAAGCTTACTCATAGACTTACAAGGAAAGTGTCCGAAAAATTTAAAGCATATCCAACCATCAGACATTATATTACAACTAAAAACAGCGTATTTTGCCCCAATTTGATCACTATATCAACTCTGATATCCACCAAATTTTTCGGACAGTTGTGAAAGCCCTATTGGAAGGTCGTCGCCAATTTCCAGAATGATATCATTCAAGGAACTGGAGATATATCCGAATAATACGACAAAAATGGTCAAATTTGGACGAATTTGGTCAAATTACGCAACTTTTACAGCTACTTTTGCTCCAAAAGCCGCGCACCATCAAATATGGCACCTAGGCAAAACTCACTGATCTTTCCAAAAAGGTATGACAAATTTGGTATTGTGGAAATCCTCACACTCTCTAGAAAACAGTGGTACAAAAATTTTTTAAATCCGAGCAAGTTTATTTTTATCGTGCACCCCCTAATGTTACTGGTCTGGCCCGACATAGCACGTGCCATCGTGGCATTTCGAGAAGAAAGCGGCGCGCGCTACTTTAGACGAGTAACATCCGTCAATTAAGAGTATCACCTGTTAACCATGGGTATTGGGTCTATTTGTATTATTCAGGTCGCGTCGTGACATAGTCATAAGTAAATTAAACAATTGCGCGGTAATCGTGAATCGGTAAACAAGCTGATATGCCCATTTTACAGCATGAACTAACATGAGACAAAATAAAATATTGACTCACAATGCGATGTCAATCTTTCAATTCACAGCTTGGCGAGGCCCAGTCTAGTGGTGAATTTTTACCAAACTAGCGAAGCGCAATGTTGAATGTGATTGCGAGAATTGACGGGTGACACTCGTAAAATATTTGTTCCATATATTGGAGTCCAACTCGGCTTTTACTAATTCGCTCGCCCAAAAATTTCACGTGACTTTGGTTTTTATGGTTTTGCAGCCGTACAAAACGGTTTTACATAAATCCTAATCCCAACCCTAACCCTAACCATAACCCCGAAGTTAACCATAACCCTTTCCACAAGCCTAACCCTAACCCGGGCCCTAAACAATCGAATTCGTATTTTACTAGCCTGTCACGTGACCAAAACGGTTTTTTGCCCATAACTCTCCAGGGAAGCATTTTAACCCTACGTCATAGGGGGTGATTCGGAATCAGCGTCCAAAAATACACCGATATAGATCACTTTCATGCCCCAAAGGGCCTTTTCACAAGAATTTCCTTAAAATTTGGGCGAGCGATTTAGTAGAAGCGGTAGAAAAGCGATCATAAGCGCCTATAAGCGCTTTTAAATCCTGATTCTGCCGGTGACCCCAGGTTGCACAGAAAAGCACTTATAACTATAAGCGGGCACACTGATTTCCAGTAGGCTATCCACTCCGATAATCGTAACCGATAATTATCTCCGATAATTCGTTAAAAAAGGTTATCTGTTTATCTAGATAAAACATATTTTTATCGGTATAAAAATTCACTAGAAATTACCGAAAAAACTGCCACAATACCGTAAAATTTAAAGAAATATTAGTGTTTTTTGCCTTCCCAAGTAATCCAAGAAACAGTCCCAAACGTTTTATAGTATGATAGAAGAGGTAGTTTACTTAAATGTGAGCTTAAGAGGTTTATTTACATTTGTATACCTATGGAACTGTAGAACTGTAGAACTGTAGAAGTCTAGAGAAAGTTATTGACATTGTTATCTTGAGGCTAGGGTGCTGGCGTTCTACCTTACAACCATTCTGGAGACAGGAACGAGCATGTTACTGTTAACGAGAGTCAAAAATACCGGCAGGGCACTCAATTAAATTCCGTAAGTGTTCTAGGCGTGAAACATTGTCTTCAGGAGAAGGAATCTGTTGCTCCAAGTTATCCACAGGATAAGGAAACGGTTCACTGAATCACTTTAAATGTTTTACTGTTTCGAGGAGAACTGGTATTTGTTGCACTACTGTTCTCAGGAGAAGGAAACCGGTGGTCTACTGTTTTGAAGAGAACTAGCGCGTTACTGTTCTCAGGAGAAGGAAACCGGTGGTCTACTGTTTTGAAGAGAACTAGTGCGTTACTGTTCTCAGGAGAAGGAAACCCTTGGTCTACTGTTTTGAAGAGAACTTGTACACTATTGTTCCCCGGAGAAGAAAACAGATGCTCTAATATTTTTAAAAGAAAGGAAGTTGTACTTTAGCAAGATTACTGGTAAACAGTAATAAAAGTCGACAATCAGTTTTTGTGAAATTTGGAAAATATTTTGGCTTTGGCCTTCAACAGAAAAATTATCGGTTTTATCGGTTTTATCTAGATAAAACCTAAATTTTTATCTGTTTATCTAGATAAAAGATTTCATACCGATAATGGATAGCCTAATTTCCAGTTCTGACCAGGTTAAGGGGAATTGAGAAATCGCTTATAAGCGCAGCATTAAAAAAGCGCTAATGAGCGCTTTTTAATTCCGGGCACTCCCCGTTCCGACCAGGTTAGTGGCAGCATTGAAAAAGCGCTTATAAGCGCTTTCTAATTCTTGCCAACCAGGCCATGGGTGATAGGAAAAGCGGTAGAAAAGCGATCATAAGCGCTTTTAAATCCTGGCTCTGCCGGTGCACCCCAGGTTGCTCAGAAAAGCACTTATAAGCGGGCACTCTGATTTCCAGTTCCGACCAGGTTAGGGGCAGCATTTAAAAAGCGCTTATGAGCGCTTTTTAATTCCAGGCACTCCCCCGTTCCGACCAGGTTAGTGGCAGCATTGAAAAAGCGCTTATAAGCGCTTTCTAATTCTTGCCAACCAGGCCATGGGTGATAGGAAAAGCGGTAGAAAAGCGATCATAAGCGCTTTTAAATCCTGACTCTGCCGGTGCACCCCAGGTTGCTCAGAAAAGCACATGAAAGTTCCAACCAGGTTGAGGGGAATTGAGAAATCGCTTATAAGCGCTTTTAAATTCCGGGCACTACCCCGTTCCGACCAGGCTAGGGGCAGCATCGAAAAAGCGCTTATAAGCGCTTTTCAATTCCTGCTCACCTGGCCATGGATGATAGGAAAAGCGGTAAAAGCGGTGAAATAGCGATGAATTAGCCGTTATAAGCGATTTCTAAAAAAACGCTTATAATCGATTATAAGCGGTTATAAGATGTAATATAGCGTTTTCCTGACTCAATATTAAAAGCGCTTATAAGCGCTTTATTTGCGCTTTACAAACAGCTAAATTGCACCCCGATTATAAGCGCTTATAATCGCTTATAAATGGTTCAAAAAAGCGCCTACGAATCGCTTATCCGGCCAACCGCTTATCCACCCGTTTTTGGCGCCAATCCTACTGGAAAACCGCTTTCAAATCGCTCAGCGACGCTAGTAAGCGCTTATAAGCGCTTATAAGCGCTTTTAAATTTAAAAAAGCGCTTTTTTGAATTATGACACCAATTATAGTCGATTATAAGCGATTTTTTTTGAACCGTTTATAATCGTAAAAAAAGCGATTGTAAACGGTTTTTTTTTTTAAAAGCGCCGAAAAAGCGCTCAATAAGCGATTATCGGCGCCGATCATAAAATATCGTTTATGGAAACTTGCCTAAAAGCTTTCCTAAGATGGGTTGCCCAGCATTTCACTACTCAACATTAAATCTGGCTAACAAGGAGGATGGAAAAGGAAACAGCACTCTGATCATGGCGGCTAAGGTTGACTGCAAGATGGTCGAGATAATCCTCAGCTACGGTGGCAATCCTAATCATGCCAACCAGAATGGGGATATGCCCCTGAGCATAGCTGCGAACAGGTATGACAAAGAAACCATAAACTCTCTCCTACATGAGGGAGGTGATCTTGAAACAGCCGTTGTGAGGTTGACATCATCTTTGAGACATGACTCCCAGGAAAAGCTTCGAGAGAACAATGTCATCGGTTTTTGTTCAAGGCCTTTGATTTTCTTGTTAGCTGACGATGCGTACTTGAGATGCAGGGACCCAATAAAGACAGCATTTCGCGTTTCTAACGATATCAAGAGGATTAAACACGTAAGGAACGAGTTTGAGACGGAGTTCGAGTTGCTGATTGAGAACGCAGACACATTTGCGTATACGTTTCTGGACCAATGTGATAAGATGACGGATGCTAAAGAAATTATTCTTTACCCGGAGAATCTGCTGAAAACGGCTATCAAGCAGGAAAAGAAACAGTTTGTTTCCCATCCATTCAATCAACAGATCATCAATGAGAGTTGGAATGGAGATTTTAACAACACACTTCTTTATGGTAAAACCCTGATAGCATTAAAGTACATTGCTAGTCCGATAATGCTACCATTGCTCTTTCTGAAGTTACTTCTGGTCGAACTTCCCAGAGGAATAAAGTTCATGGAGTCTTCTTTCGCAGAACTCCTCAAGTTGAAGTTCACTCCTTGCATGTGCTTCATTACGGACGCATTGAACTACTTGATTTTCCTGATGATACTGATATGCGCTTGTATTTTTCCTACAGATGGAAAATACCAAGTTGGGGGAACGGATTACTTGCTCTATTTCTGTGTCTTATCTCGTTTGATCATTGAAATAGATTTCCTGGTGCAGCAAGGTTGGGGATACCTCCGGCATTTTTGGAATATTGTAGATATCATTGTCATAGTTATGCTATGCGTGGGAGCCGTCCACAATGTGATGATTCAGTACAGGGTTGATGGCCTTCTGAAGGAACATAAAGAAAAGAAGGAAAAAATTGACTACAAGGCGACTGAAGGAGATCTGATGCGATCACATCAAGATTCCATGAATGTTTACTACATGTATGCGGTTGCAGAATTTATCCTGACGTTGCGGATTCTAGGTCTTTTGGAAGTCTTTAAATCACTTGGAACAATGATGATTGCACTAAAGTACCTAGTAATAGATGTACTAAACTTCGGAATCCTATTGCTTACAGTAATCTTTGGAACATCAATAGCGATTTACAGCATGACGATAAGCATTCACCGATGGAACAAGGAACTCAAAAGCTCAGTGGCAATATTCTTTGACGGTGCTGAAGACCACATTTTCACATTGCTACCATACAACCACAGCCATCCCGAGGGGGAGGTCACCGCTCCAGCTGTTTTCGAGACCTTTTATGACACTATGAGGAATATCATGTGGTCAACTTTTGGACTTCTTGATGTTGTGGTGGGTTATCTTGTTTTGATTATACTCGTTCTATTTGTAATTTGTATTGAATTTGTTTCAAAATCTCCTAACTTTGCATTAAAGAACGACTAAAACAATTTTCAGAATTTGGCAGTGGAACACGAAGCTCGCACAACAGTCTTCATCAACATCATTCTCATCTTATACATTCTTCTTTCGTGTGTGCTGCTACTCAACATGCTCATAGGCATCCTTGGAAGCACTTTCGATAGAATCAAGGACAACTGTGACATTGAATGGAAATATGCTCGCAGCAAACTCCTGAAGGATTACATCAGAGCGCAGCCTCTCTTATTTCCGTACTTCGCCATATTCTTCCCTTTCATCATCTGGTTCAGGAGACGGTTAAGAGAAGAACGGAGCAGAAAGAAGGAGAAAGACACCAGCTTGACAACAAATGAAGAGACGGAACGGGATAAGCTGATTTCTGCCCTTTGTGATAGATTTACGTGTGGGAACCTGGTGGAAGAATCTGGCGGAAAGTTTAGTGATATGGACCAAAATGGCGGAACGTTCGAACAAAGGATAAAGATAAGGAGGCAGAGATCTGTGTTACACTCATCTGTTAAGGTGAAGGAGCAGAACGCAGGAGCAACAACATGAATTTGTGAAACATTTTAGTCAAAATGATGGTTAAATCTTTCCAAAATTTTTGAATTTGAATTTGAAGAATTACGAATAGAAATTTTCCCCGCAAATTGACAATAACTGTAAAAACGTTTCCTTAATCATCATGGCTTCGTGGTAAATAGTCGAATTTCAATTGTTCAAAATATTACATCAATTAAACTAAAGCCGGCCAGCTTACCCGCTTTGTTGACATTGAAAAGGACTGGTTTTGTAGCGTAGATCCAGAGGGTAAGATTTTTGTCAGGGTAAGCCTTGTTGAGATCAGGAACGAAGAATTTGAAAAATTCAGTTGTCAACTTAAACTTGATGGGGTTGTCACTAGGAATCTGAAGTAAAAAGATTCACTGTTTAACACACTCTAAATTACAGAAGTTTAGAATACTGTTTATCAGAAAGGTGTCTTCAGGATATTACTGAAATCGAGTACGATATTCTATAAATGTGTATCAATTGACGTCAACAGATGAAATATGAGCCCGAAGTCTTGATAGCATTCTCGTGGAAATATCGATACAAAATAACTGCCACATGAGTATATAAAACGCTATCAGATCAAAGTTCAATAAAAACTAACATCATCGCTGGTGAGGTTGTACTGGAGGAAGCCAGCGGTCTGGTAAGCGTATCCAGCAGTGTTCAACATGTACTCAGTTATCCAAAGTGTGACCATCCTCTCACTGTCCACTGTTTCAGGCATGTCTTGTTTAGGGGACGGACACTCTTTTGGGTCGGATTTATCGAATATTTCTCCTGAGATATTGAAATCATTCGAGTTTCAAATCATTGGTGTTAAGAGGAAAGATACCATGATGTAATATTTCCGATTGTATAGGTGGTGTAATCCGATTTCCTCGATCAGATCACTTTTTCTACCACTAGCTCCGCCTGACCAAATCATATATATATTTTATATGTAGGTATGTTTCACTGTTTGTCAATGTGAAAGCAATACCCCCCCCCCCCCCCCCCCCCCCCCCCCCCAGCAATAAAACTTACCTTTTCCATCGACAAAAAGGGCCTCTTTGGTGACAAACGGTGGTTGTATAAGAGAATAGTCGATATAACAGTTCTCATCTATATCTGACTGGAGTTCTAAAGTGTCCAATATACTGTTCAGATCGTTGTTGACCTCATCTGTAATCAACGGGCACACCTGAAACAAACCTTTATAGGTCTATTGTATCTTACTCTGTGTCATTCAATCAGTATGTTGCCTGTTAACAACTTTGCAGGAAATTAAAAACGGAAGTGTATATATATTATATATTCTTTAGCTGTACTTCTACACATTAAAAGCCAGTGTTGATTAGATCTTCGAAATTCTTTGCATCGTTTTATTATACATCATTATCTCAAATTATTTGTTATATAGTAGTGTTGAAAGTATTAAAAATATTACATATAAACATTGTACGAACCTGACCCTGAATACCTTCCTTGAGAGAATCGGAGAGAGTCTCACTGAATATATATAAACATTGTACGAACCTGACCCTGAATACCTTCCTTGAGAGAATCAGAGAGAGTCTCACTGAATATATATAAACATTGTACGAACCTGACCCTGAATACCTTCCTTGAGAGAATCAGAGAGAGTCTCACTGAATATATATAAACATTGTACGAACCTGACCCTGAATACCTTCCTTGAGAGAATCAGAGAGAGTCTCACTGAATATATATAAACATTGTACGAACCTGACCCTGAATACCTTCCTTGAGAGAATAAGAGAGAGTCTCACTGAATATATATAAACATTGTACGAACCTGACCCTGAATACCTTCCTTGAGAGAATCAGAGAGAGTCTCACTGAATATATATAAACATTGTACGAACCTGACCCTGAATACCTTCCTTGAGAGAATCGGAGAGAGTCTCACTGAATATATTATATAAACATTGTACGAACCTGACCCTGAATACCTTCCTTGAGAGAATCGGAGAGAGTCTCACTGAATATATATAAACATTGTACGAACCTGACCCTGAATACCTTCCTTGAGAGAATCAGAGAGAGTCTCACTGAATATATATAAACATTGTACGAACCTGACCCTGAATACCTTCCTTGAGAGAATCAGAGAGAGTCTCACTGAATATATATAAACATTGTACGAACCTGACCCTGAATACCTTCCTTGAGAGAATCAGAGAGAGTCTCACTGAATATATATAAACATTGTACGAACCTGACCCTGAATACCTTCCTTGAGAGAATAAGAGAGAGTCTCACTGAATATATATAAACATTGTACGAACCTGACCCTGAATACCTTCCTTGAGAGAATCAGAGAGAGTCTCACTGAATATATATAAACATTGTACGAACCTGACCCTGAATACCTTCCTTGAGAGAATCGGAGAGAGTCTCACTGAATATATTATATAAACATTGTACGAACCTGACCCTGAATACCTTCCTTGAGAGAATCGGAGAGAGTCTCACTGAATATATATAAACATTGTACGAACCTGACCCTGAATACCTTCCTTGAGAGAATCAGAGAGAGTCTCACTGAATATATATAAACATTGTACGAACCTGACCCTGAATACCTTCCTTGAGAGAATCAGAGAGAGTCTCACTGAATATATATAAACATTAAACATTGTACGAACCTGACCCTGAATACCTTCCTTGAGAGAATCAGAGAGAGTCTCACTGAATATATATAAACATTGTACGAACCTGACCCTGAATACCTTCCTTAAGAGAATCAGAGAGAGTCTCACTGAATATATATAAACATTGTACGAACCTGACCCTGTATACCTTCCTTGAGAGAATCAGAGAGAGTCTCACTGAATATATATAAACATTGTACGAACCTGACCCTGAATACCTTCCTTGAGAGACACAGAGAGAGTCTCACTGAATATATATAAACATTGTACGAACCTGACCCTGAATCCCTTCCTTGAGAGACACAGAGACAGTCTCACTGAATATATATAAACATTGTACGAACCTGACCCTGAATCCCTTCCTTGAGAGAATCAGAGAGAGTCTCACTGAATATATATAAACATTGTACGAACCTGACCCTGAATACCTTCCTTGAGAGAATCAGAGAGAGTCTCACTGAATATATATAAACATTGTACGAACCTGACCCTGAATACCTTCCTTGAGAGAATCAGAGAGAGTCTCACTGAATATATATAAACATTGTACGAACCTGACCCTGAATACCTTCCTTGAGAGAATCAGAGAGAGTCTCACTGAATATATATAAACATTGTACGAACCTGACCCTGAATACCTTCCTTGAGAGAATCAGAGAGAGTCTCACTGAATATATATAAACATTGTACGAACCTGACCCTGAATACCTTCCTTGAGAGAATCAGAGAGAGTCTCACTGAATATATATAAACATTGTACGAACCTGACCCTGAATACCTTCCTTGAGAGACACAGAGAGAGTCTCACTGAATATATATAAACATTGTACGAACCTGACCCTGAATACCTTCCTTGAGAGAATCAGAGAGAGTCTCACTGAATATATATAAACATTGTACGAACCTGACCCTGAATACCTTCCTTGAGAGAATCAGAGAGAGTCTCACTGAATATATATAAACATTGTACGAACCTGACCCTGAATACCTTCCTTGAGAGAATCAGAGAGAGTCTCACTGAATATATATAAACATTGTACGAACCTGACCCTGAATACCTTCCTTGAGAGAATCAGAGAGAGTCTCACTGAATATATATAAACATTGTACGAACCTGACCCTGAATACCTTCCTTGAGAGAATCAGAGAGAGTCTCACTGAATATATATAAACATTGTACGAACCTGACCCTGAATACCTTCCTTGAGAGAATCAGAGAGAGTCTCACTGAATATATATAAACATTGTATGAACCTGACCCTGAATACCTTCCTTGAGAGAATCAGAGAGAGTCTCACTGAATATATATAAACATTGTACGAACCTGACCCTGAATACCTTCCTTGAGAGAATCAGAGAGAGTCTCACTGAATATATATAAACATTGTACGAACCTGACCCTGAATACCTTCCTTGAGAGAATCAGAGAGAGTCTCACTGAATATATATAAACATTGTACGAACCTGACCCTGAATACCTTCCTTGAGAGAATCAGAGAGAGTCTCACTGAATATATATAAACATTGTACGAACCTGACCCTGAATACCTTCCTTGAGAGAATCAGAGAGAGTCTCACTGAATATATATAAACATTGTACGAACCTGACCCTGAATACCTTCCTTGAGAGAATCAGAGAGAGTCTCACTGAATATATATAAACATTGTACGAACCTGACCCTGAATACCTTCCTTGAGAGAATCAGAGAGAGTCTCACTGAATATATATAAACATTGTACGAACCTGACCCTGAATACCTTCCTTGAGAGAATCAGAGAGAGTCTCACTGAATATATATAAACATTGTACGAACCTGACCCTGAATACCTTCCTTGAGAGAATCAGAGAGAGTCTCACTGAATATATATAAACATTGTACGAACCTGACCCTGAATACCTTCCTTGAGAGAATCAGAGAGAGTCTCACTGAATATATATAAACATTGTACGAACCTGACCCTGAATACCTTCCTTGAGAGAATCAGAGAGAGTCTCACTGAATATATATAAACATTGTATGAACCTGACCCTGAATACCTTCCTTGAGAGAATCAGAGAGAGTCTCACTGAATATATATAAACATTGTACGAACCTGACCCTGAATACCTTCCTTGAGAGAATCAGAGAGAGTCTCACTAAATATATATAAACATTGTACGAACCTGACCCTGAATACCTTCCTTGAGAGAATCAGAGAGAGTCTCACTGAATATATATAAACATTGTACGAACCTGACCCTGAATACCTTCCTTGAGAGAATCAGAGAGAGTCTCACTGAATATATATAAACATTGTACGAACCTGACCCTGAATACCTTCCTTGAGAGAATCAGAGAGAGTCTCACTGAATATATATAAACATTGTACGAACCTGACCCTGAATACCTTCCTTGAGAGAATCAGAGAGAGTCTCACTGAATATATATAAACATTGTACGAACCTGACCCTGAATACCTTCCTTGAGAGAATCAGAGAGCGTCTCACTGAATATATATAAACATTGTACGAACCTGACCCTGAATACCTTCCTTGAGAGAATCAGAGAGAGTCTCACTGAATATATATAAACATTGTACGAACCTGACCCTGAATACCTTCCTTGAGAGAATCAGAGAGAGTCTCACTGAATATATATAAACATTGTACGAACCTGACCATGAATGCCTTCCTTGAGAGAATCAGAGAGCGTCTCACTGAATATATATAAACATTGTACGAACCTGACCCTGAATACCTTCCTTGAGAGAATCAGAGAGAGTCTCACTGAACAAGTTGTAAAGCCAACTCCAGCCACCGTGGAACGTGACGTCAACATTGCCAACATCAAACGTACAACTTTCAGAGGTCACGTGAGGTTCTCCTTTATCAGTAGTTCCTAATGATGATATTTATGGTTATTATGTGGTAATAACTAGAGTCTGGAGGTATGAACTGTGATTTACGAAATTTTGTCGTATATCAAGAGTAGACTGTGCGGCTTAAAATTGTATCATTCGATTTTAGTATCCAGTTTAGTGCTTCATCCATCTAATATAACTATTAACTAGTTTGAAAAATATAAACGTCATGTACCAATTCGTAAATCCAGGTTAATGGATATCTTAGAAGCTGTGATCTCGACCCTGCCGTGGTCGCTTAGGTTGGGCCAATGATCCTTCCTGTAGTGCCAATCAGCATTAACCTGGGACAGTTTAGTAAGGGTTGACAAACTTAACGAAGAACTGAACAATAGATATTTGAAGCCTTCTTGTGGCTTTGTTTGTATCAAAGTAGTACTCATGAATCATGATCAGCATTTCTATTATCAATATAATATTTATTAGGACACACGTTATGACTAAATATATTTTAAAGTACAAACGCGATGAACATATTATAAGAACAACAATTTTTTTTCGAACGAGTACCCACAGCTAAAACTGCATTTTGGATTGTAGCCACGACATCTGAAGGACTTCCTAGCTTCACAGACGTTTGAGAAATGTCAACTTCAGTTACTTTTGCGCTGAAAATATTTCTCTACTACTGGAATCAACAGTTTGTAAATTTGGGAAAGTTTGGTTACCAACGTTGAAACACAACAAAATATCTGTGCTGTGGTCGACTAAAATGCCGTTCAGTTTCATTCCTGCTAAAGATTGATATATATATAATATTACTTTCATAATATTGTTAACTTTTAATCTCTGATAGTGAAAGATTTTCAGTTCCGTTATCATTTTCACTCTAGTAGTTCCCATCACTAAAACCTCCACAACAGAAAGTTCCCCTTACTAAAACCTTACTTACTTGTAAACTTTAAAGGTAATGTGTCCGATTGGACTATCTACTCTATTTTCCGTGTCGGATATTTTCGCTGTTTTAATCGCGTCAGTTGCCAAAGGAAGCAGCACATCCCGAACTGAAAGAAAAACTATAATGAAGAATCTGGGATTACCGATTGAGAAGTGCTCTTTAATTCCGCAAAAATCCACCAGAGTATGAATTATAAAAGGTAATCCATACGCACACCTCAATATTACAACTGAATTACTATGATTATACAAGGTTTTATAAAGATATATCATGTTACATTACAATTACCACCGCGATGGCTAAAATTTTACCACTTTATTGACAAATCACATACCGTAATCGATTCCTTTCTGACTGACTTGGACCCTAAAACCAGGTTTCTCATCCAACGACACTCCAATGTGGAGCAAATACAATGTCAGGAGTATAAGGCGCATTTGAAAGGAGGAACCTGTAGACCTTTAACAAAGTTAATTATAATATTATCAGATAATGGAGTTTGGTAATGATAATATAAGCTTTGAGAGTAATTAAATCTCACTAGCAGCATGTCAGATAACTTATTTTAATTAATGCTTGATATATAATTTGCGGTAAATAATGTACCTTTATTGAAGAGACTACAACTTCGAACTTACGGAAACAAAAATATGAAGAAATGTAAAGAATGATCAAGAAACAGCCCTATTGAATAATACATAGAAATGCAACACCAGTAAATATGCAAGTGAGGCAGTCACGTGGTAGTCACGCGGCAGTCTCGTGGTAAGTCACGCGGCAGTCTCGTGGTCTTCCTAACCAGCTCATCTGTTCAGGGATTCCTGCAACTATTCTACTCAAAGTTAGTGTATAGGATCTGAATGGAGAAGGGGAAGGAGAATGTTAGTTAGGAATACAAGGAATACAAGGAATACAAATTTAAAATCTTAAGTTACAACAGTAACTGTTAAGATAATAACAATATCATAAGATTTAGATTTAATTCAGGCCACTTTGTGACCACGTAGAAACAGCACAGGTACAAGTCATTCTTTGCACCACCACTGGACACTGAGCAAATTACATTTTTTACTATAGGTACTGAATTAAGAAGATATTTCAAATTAATTCATTCGGAACAAAGTAACTGTCAATTCACTAGTCCTTTTTGACTGGCACATCTCTAAAATAGGTAGTCTTACTAAGATTCTTAAATCATCATCTCTTCATTTCGACTCTAAATTTAAAATTAGTAAATTAACTGAAGCTGAAAAATGCCACATTCAAGTTAAGTAAAGTTTTGGCTTCGATTTTAGCGCATCCATTGAATTAACATTAGAGCTTTAACGGACCAACGGTGGCTCTGATGTTTCTTTATGATATACAGGGGAGAGTATCTGTGATACAATAAGAAAAGTAAGAGTAGATGATTACGGGGGCCGGTGGAGGGATGCCTTCTCCTGGCTTACGGGGTTTCTCAAAGCTTACGGTGGCAATTCGGCCAACGAAATATGTGAGTGATCCCAAAAGAATAGAACGGTTCGTCAAGAGATTGACAGTTAGATATTTAAACTCTAACTCTTGCTCAGCCGTTCCTGGCAGTAGACGACGTTAGCACAGCAGATGACGGGGTGATAGTGAGAATAGTGATAACGAGGATGTTGTCCATCCTATCCGGATACTGCCCTCTAACTTCCAGGATGTAAGGGACGAGTTCCAGCCCTTTCCTTACGTCAAATGTAAGTGACATCACGTGACTTACATGAAATGTAGTAACAGTGTATCTTCTATCAGCTACTTGTAAGTAATCTTCATTGTTTGCTGGTTAATAACTTATAAATTAAAACCAAATATTTTAATGGCCACTTTTTTCTTTGATATTACTTGTTCAGGCTCATGACTTGTGTTTCATACTGGTTATTTTATTTCGCAGATAATGATCTTTTTTTGGCAAAGACAAAAGAAGCTGCATTGTATTAGATTTTGTTAACAAATTATATTAACAGTCGTACTTTTTTTTAAATCGATCATTCATCATTGTAGAAAATCGTATTTTACCGGCATTCCCATCTTTAGTTCTTTGCAATCATTAACAACTATTATATAAGTATATAGCATTCTCGTCGATATAAAGATTGATAAAAGTGTGAACGGTTATATAAGTATATAGCATTCTCGTCGATATAAAGATTGATAAAAGTGTGAACGGTTATTTGTTACCCTTATATTGCAAGAAAGAACCCTCGCATAAATAAAACTAAAGCTCATCTGTACAAACAGGTAAATACAATGCATTCATTGAATAAATACTCATAGAAATAATATTTTACTTTTTCAAATGTTAACACATGGTGACGTCCGATTTGACCAAAAACTGTTTCTGTTTTTAATGAGAAGAATATATATTGTTCACGTGTCAGAGCTTGCCACGTGCTGAGAGTGAGAGCGTGTCACGTGCTTAGAGTGAGAGCGTGTCACGTGCTGAGAGTGAGAGCGTGTCACGTGCTGAGAGTGAGAGCGTGTCACGTGCTGAGAGTGAGAGCGTGTCACGTGCTGAGAGTGAGAGCGTGTCACGTGCTGAGAGTGAGAGCTTGTCACGTGCTGAGAGTGAGAGCGTGTCACGTGCTGAGAGTGAGAGCTTGTCACGTGCTGAGAGTGAGAGCGTGTCACGTGCTGAGAGTGAGAGCGTGTCACGTGCTGAGAGTGAGAGCGTGTCACGTGCTGAGAGTGAGAGCGTGTCACGTGCTGAGAGTGAGAGCGTGTCACGTGCTGAGAGTGAGAGCGTGTCACGTGCTGAGAGTGAGAGCTTGTCACGTGCTGAGAGTGAGAGCGTGTCACGTGCTGAGAGTGAGAGCTTGTCACGTGCTGAGAGTGAGAGCGTGTCACGTGCTGAGAGTGAGAGCTTGTCACGTGCTGAGAGTGAGAGCGTGTCACGTGCTGAGAGTGAGAGCTTACCACGTGCTGAGAGTGAGAGCGTGTCACGTGCTGAGAGTGACAGCTTGTCACGTGCTGAGAGTGAGAGCGTGTCACGTGCTGAGAGTGACAGCTTGTCACGTGCTGAGAGTGAGAGCTTGTCACGTGCTGAGAGTGAGAGGTAGTCCCGTGCTGAGAGTGAGAGCTTGTCACGTGCTGAGAGTGAGAGCGTGTCACGTGCTGAGAGTGAGAGCTTGTCACGTGCTGAGAGTGAAAGCTTGTCACGTGCTGAGAGTGAGAGCTTGTCACGTGCTGAGAGTGAGAGGTAGTCCCGTGCTGAGAGTGAGAGCTTACCACGTGCTGAGAGTGAGAGCTTGTCCCGTGCTGAGAGTGAGAGCTTGTCACGTGCTGAGAGTGAGAGCGTGTCACGTGCTGAGAGTGAGAGCTTGTCACGTGCTGAGAGTGAGAGCTTGTCACGTGCTGAGAGTGAGAGCTTGTCACGTGCTGAGAGTGAGAGCTTGTCACGTGCTGAGAGTGAGAGCTTGTCACGCGCTGAGAGCGAGAGGTAGTCCCGTGCTGAGAGTGAGAGCGTGTCACGTGCTGAGAGTGAGAGCTTGTCACGTGCTGAGAGTGAGAGCATGTCACGTGCTGAGAGTGAGAGCTTGTCACGTGCTGAGAGTGAGAGCTTGTCACGTGCTGAGAGTGAGAGTAATCTTTTCAGACCTGAAAGAGAAAGGTTGAATTTTACATAAATAAAACTATCATACTTAGACAATATTGTTTTGGGAAAGATTAGAAAACGTATGAATATGATAGTGTCGAATGAGTTCTGAAATCTGAACTGTCAAAAAGTTATAAAAATGTACTGAAATATTGATATTGACCTGAAAGTCTTAGGTATTAGATCTTCCTTTCGTCTCTTTAGAAAAATATTCTTTTCTTGTTTATGGGGTGTCCTAGATCGCAGGGCGTCCTATCTTTATAAACCTGTAGGTTAATATCTCATAACACAAAACATACTTTATCTTTTCGTGGATTAATAACAGCAATAATTGGCCATTTCACTAATGTTCACGAATTTTGATGCAATTGTATGATGATGTGAACTGAAATACGAATATTGCGAATATAAAGTAATTTAATTGAAATTGATGATATACCTGTAGTCCTACTCAGCGTAGTTACGGTTTAAAAATGATGCTAGGAAGTGATACTGTGACATATAAGTTGTTACTTTGAAGTAAGTGTTACTTTACAACAAAGTTATTGATCACAATGAAAAGAGAAGCAGCCCTACTACTTCCCTTTTCTTGAGTCAATAAAACAGGTCTTATGGAGGCGGGAAAATTCTGACCTTATGTTTTTGATTATGATCCACAGCTGCTAAAACTTACCGTTGAACAACTTCTAAAAAATTAGACTAATTAGAATTAAAATTTGCAAAGTTTTGGAAACCAAATAATTTGCATCCGAGTTTTGTATCACCCAAATTTATTGTTCCCGCAATTTGTTATGCCATATTTCTAGCATGATGCATCGTCTTTACCGAATTTTACCGCTTTTCCCGCCTCCATTGAAATTAAACCGTTACTTCTAACAATTTATGCTCACTGTACATAAATAGCCTTTGCTTTGCGTCTCGAAGACTTCCTGAAATCTATAAAGTGTGAGTTGAGGTCTACCATCATCTAGAGGATACACCTGATTAAGTGACCGAATAAGTATTGGGGCTAGGTTTGAATGCTTGTAGTAACTTATATAAAAAGTATGTATATCGAAAAAGATGCTACTTGTTTATTGTTAATTATAAACTATAGCTAATTCTCTGAAGTAAAAACTACCATACCCATATCCTGACATGTTGGTGTAGTTGACCACGTGTCCTCCGCTTCGCACGTGACCGATATGACGTAATGCAAATGGTCGGACATGCACGTTACCTTGGCAACTGTGTTTACTTGAACAGGTCCACTTGGGGAGACAAGGGCGTTTCCCACCGTCAGAGCGGTACATTGCACTGGAAATAGTGTGTTATAAACATTAATTGATTAGTTGAGTCAGATCGTAGACACCTCAGGTCCATTTTAAACATCAAATGGCCTAAAGGTATGATAAGCAACAAAGCATTGTATGAAAGGTGCAAAGTTGAAAAGTTATCCAAGCGTATTGAACACCAGCGGTGGAAAATGTTTGGACACATTCTCAGGAGTATGGAGAACACCCCAGCCCAAACGGCTCTCTCATTTGCTATTGAATCAGATAATTTATTCATTGGAAGATTGGGGAGACCTAGAATGAACTTGTTATCGGTTTTAAGAAGTGATTTAAATAGTAGAAGTTTGCAAATGGACAACTTGTATGAATTGAACGAAATTAAAGATATAGCTGCATGCAACAGATGTTGGGAAAATCTTTTTCAAGGGTACAGTTTACCGCATTAAGGTATTTTTAAGAATCATTTTTGTCGGTAAGATCCTGTTTTATAATAATAATAAGTTGAGTCAGATAAGTTACAATTAAGAAAGCAACCGTCCTAGCTCGGACACTATGACTGCTTAACCCTTCTTTCAATATTCTTATTCAACTTTAATCAACCCGAAAAAAGTATCAGTAAAAAATTAGCTTTTTTATGATTTATGAGGTTTTTACGATTCCATAGTTCAAACAATTCGTAACATTCAGTACTTTCATTATTTGTAGGGCTTTTCCAATCAACCACAATTATTAAACGTGGTTTTTACACGTTTATTACCTGGTTTAGGCCTGTAAAAGGCCGCGACGGTCGGTCTGATTCTGATCTCTATCTTTACCAAAGGATTGTCCCAAATATCTCCCCAGCCTTCATCACACTCCCCATCTGACGTGTCCGTAACTGTTACCTCGTTACACTGCACTATAACCCTTGGTCCTGGAAGCTTCTTCGAGAAGGTCCACACAATATCATCACCACCACTTGGTGAGCTACAGTCATTGAAGAATTTTTCAGTTTGATCATAATATTCGCTAATGTACTGTTTTGGGGAGTTTAAGAGGTCATATACGGCAATTTGTCCTTTGTAATATCCTACGCTGTCATAAAAGTACACTGTTACTTTCTCTGCGTTGTTTGCCTTTATTTGAAGATCTTCACTTTCCCAATCGAAGTCTACTTTTGCATCTTGAGTTACTGGTATCCAGCCTGAAGTTGTGATTGGAGTTTGAAGACCAGACAAACAACGACACTTACAGTTATCGCTATGGTTACGTTTTTAAAAATATCTTGGCGGACTAACGGAAAATTTTTTAAGATCTACGGAAAATTTAAGCCCTAACCATAATAAGATAAGAAACAACTAGTAACTGTTGAATACGATATTGAAACTAGTAACTACTATGTACGATATTTTAACTAGTAACTACTATGTACGATATTGAAACTAGGAACTACTATGTACGATATTCTAAATAGTAACTACTATGTACGATATTGAAACTAGTAACTACTATGTACGATATTCTAACTAGTAAATACTGTGTACGATATTGAAACTAGTAACTACTATGTACGATATTTTAACTAGTAACTACTATGTACGATATTGAAACTAGTAACTACTATGTACGATATTCTAAATAGTAACTACTATGTACGATATTCTAACTAGTAAATACTGTGTACGATATTGAAACTAGTAACTACTATGTACGATATTCTAACTAGTAACTACTATGTACGATATTGAAACTAGTAACTACTATGTACGATATTTTAACTAGTAACTACTATGTACGATATTGAAACTAGTAACTACTATGTACGATATTGAAACTAGTAACTACTATGTACGATATTTTAACTAGTAACTACTATGAACGATATTCTAAATAGTAACTACTATGTACGATATTCTAAATAGTAACTACTATGTACGATATTCTAACTAGTAACTACTATGTACGATATTGAAACTAGTAACTACTATGTACGATATTCTAACTAGTAACTACTATGTACGATATTTTAACTAGTAACTACTATGTACGATATTGAAACTAGTAACTACTATGTACGATATTGAAACTAGTAACTACTATGTACGATATTCTAAATAGTAACTACTATGTACGATATTCTAAATAGTAACTACTATGTACGATATTGAAACTAGTAACTACTATGTACGATATTGAAACTAGTAACTACTATGTACGATATTTTAACTAGTAACTACTATGTACGATATTCTAAATAGTAACTACTATGTACGATATTCTAAATAGTAACTACTATGTACGATATTCTAACTAGTAAATACTGTGTACGATATTGAAACTAGTAACTACTATGTACGATATTCTAACTAGTAACTACTATGTACGATATTGAAACTAGTAACTACTATGTACGATATTTTAACTAGTAACTACTATGTACGATATTTTAACTAGTAACTACTATGTACGATATTGAAACTAGTAACTACTATGTACGATATTGAAACTAGTAACTACAATGTACGATATTCTAACTAGTAACTACTGTGTACGATATTCTAACTAGTAACTACTATGTACGATATTCTAACTAGTAACTACTATGTACGATATTGAAACTAGTAACTACTATGTACGATATTGAAACTAGTAACTACAATGTACGATATTCTAACTAGTAACTACTGTGTACGATATTCTAACTAGTAACTACTATGTACGATATTCTAACTAGTAACTACTATGTACGATATTCTAACTAGTAACTACTATGTACGATATTCTAACTAGTAAATACTGTGTACGATATTTTAACTAGTAACTACTATGTACGATATTGAAACTAGTAACTACTATGTACGATATTGAAACTAGTAACTACTATGTACGATATTCTAAATAGTAACTACTATGTACGATATTCTAAATAGTAACTACTATGTACGATATTGAAACTAGTAACTACTATGTACGATATTGAAACTAGTAACTACTATGTACGATATTTTAACTAGTAACTACTATGTACGATATTCTAAATAGTAACTACTATGTACGATATTCTAAATAGTAACTACTATGTACGATATTCTAACTAGTAAATACTGTGTACGATATTGAAACTAGTAACTACTATGTACGATATTCTAACTAGTAACTACTATGTACGATATTGAAACTATTAACTACTATGTACGATATTTTAACTAGTAACTACTATGTACGATATTTTAACTAGTAACTACTATGTACGATATTGAAACTAGTAACTACTATGTACGATATTGAAACTAGTAACTACAATGTACGATATTCTAAATAGTAACTACTATGTACGATATTCTAAATAGTAACTACTATGTACGATATTTTAACTAGTAACTACTATGTACGATATTCTAAATAGTAACTACTATGTACGATATTTTAACTAGTAACTACTATGTACGATATTGAAACTAGTAACTACTATGTACGATATTCTAAATAGTAACTACTATGTACGATATTGAAAGTAGTAACTACTATGTACGATATTTTAACTAGTAACTACTATGTACGATATTCTAAATAGTAACTACTATGTACGATATTTTAACTAGTAACTACTATGTACGATATTGAAACTAGTAACTACTATGTACGATATTCTAAATAGTAACTACTATGTACGATATTGAAAGTAGTAACTACTATGTACGATATTTTAACTAGTAACTACTATGTACGATATTCTAAATAGTAACTTCTATGTACGATATTGAAACTAGTAACTACTATGTACGATATTCTAACTAGTAAATACTGTGTACGATATTCTAACTAGTAACTACTGCGTACGATATTGAAACTAGTAACTACTATGTACGATATTCTAACTAGTAAATACTGTGTACGATATTCTAACTAGTAACTACTGTGTACGATATTGAAACTAGTAACTACTATGTACGATATTCTAACTAGTAAATACTGTGTACGATATTCTAACTAGTAACTACTGCGTACGATATTCTAAATAGTAACTACTATGTACGATATTCTAACTAGTAAATACTGTGTACGATATTCTAACTAGTAACTACTGCGTACGATATTGAAACTAGTAACTACTATGTACGATATTCTAACTAGTAAATACTGTGTACGATATTCTAACTAGTAACTACTGCGTACGATATTGAAACTAGTAACTACTATGTACGATATTCTAACTAGTAAATACTGTGTACGATATTGAAACTAGTAACTACTATGTACGATATTCTAACTAGTAACTACTATGTACGATATTCTAAATAGTAACTACTATGTACGATATTCTAACTA
This sequence comes from Bolinopsis microptera, assembly GCF_026151205.1. Taxonomy (NCBI): domain Eukaryota; kingdom Metazoa; phylum Ctenophora; class Tentaculata; order Lobata; family Bolinopsidae; genus Bolinopsis; species Bolinopsis microptera. Next base: position 25,387,651 of record NC_087072.1, read on the forward strand.
GTAAATACTGTGTACGATATTCTAACTAGTAACTACTGCGTACGATATTGAAACTAGTAACTACTATGTACGATATTCTAACTAGTAAATACTGTGTACGATATTCTAACTAGTAACTACTGCGTACGATATTGAAACTAGTAACTACTATGTACGATATTCTAACTAGTAAATACTGTGTACGATATTGAAACTAGTAACTACTATGTACGATATTCTAACTAGTAAATACTGTGTACGATATTGAAACTAGTAACTACTATGTACGATATTTTAACTAGTAACTACTATGTACGATATTGAAACTAGTAACTACTATGTACGATATTGAAACTAGTAACTACTATGTACGATATTCTAACTAGTAACTACTGCGTACGATATTCTAAATAGTAACTACTATGTACGATATTCTAACTAGTAACTACTATGTACGATATTCTAACTAGTAAATACTGTGTACGATATTCTAACTAGTAACTACTGTGTACGATATTGAAACTAGTAACTACTATGTACGATATTCTAACTAGTAAATACTGTGTACGATATTCTAACTAGTAACTACTGCGTACGATATTCTAAATAGTAACTACTATGTACGATATTCTAACTAGTAAATACTGTGTACGATATTCTAACTAGTAACTACTGCGTACGATATTCTAAATAGTAACTACTATGTACGATATTTTAACTAGTAACTACTATGTACGATATTGAAACTAGTAACTACTATGTACGATATTCTAACTAGTAACTACTATGTACGATATTCTAACTAGTAAATACTGTGTACGATATTCTAACTAGTAACTACTGCGTACGATATTGAAACTAGTAACTACTATGTACGATATTTTAACTAGTAACTACTATGTACGATATTCTAACTAGTAACTAATATGTACGATATTCTAAATAGTAACTGCTATGTACGATATTCTAAATAGTAACTGCTATGTACGATATTCTAACTAGTAACTGCTGTGTACGTACCATCATCAGTAGCAGCAGCTCCAGCGAAGAAGAAGAGGAGAGCTGTGAAGAAGATAACCATCTTGATACTGCAGTCTAGGACTTGACAGTTGACTACTTCGGTTATCTAACTTTAGATAGCTTTAAAATTGTACTAAGCAGTGTCACAAACGAAGGTAAACCGTTGGCTTGTATTGTGGCTACAAAGAGAGCATGCTCCCTCTTTCTAACCTTGTATCACGTGGTTTGCCCGGCGGAGGAAAAGTTAATTTGTTAGGGACTAATGGCTCAACAAGCCCAGGTATAATTCCACGTGTGTAATTATAATCAATAACAACGTGCGAGGTTAGCAATCATTGCTGCCCTACAGTCATCACACAGTCGCCAGTTATCCACGCGAACATACTAAGGACTGAATATTTCAGTTATAACGGCCCATCAGCTGCTCTGGCAGCACATGACTAAATTATCTGCGTTACTAATAATTATAGTATCTGTACATAATAAATTAATAAGATCAGGACCTGTGGCCACGTCAGTAGCCAGATGGTTTCACCTGAGATGAGACTCACTAGAGTTTTAGCGAATGCCCTGTTTTATGTGCTCTTCAGTGTGGTTCTCAGTTCTGACTATAAGTATATACTATATATATAGAATATAGATGCATTGTGCACATTCACTCTGTGTCTGTCCTGTGCCATCTTGTTTGTTTGTTTGTTTGTTTATAGAACCCGTCCCCAATCTCGTATCGGAAAATGACTAAACTCAGTTCTGAGTGTGAATACGGGTGGTACCTGCAAGTGTGTTCATTAAGCATTTAGAGTTCTGTAAAACTGCAGTTACAATTGTACTAGAGTATTTTTAGTATTTAGTATTTACGATCGATATCAGGTCTATATCCAGGTATATGCTTCCAAAATTTTTAATCTCCAACTTCCTGCACAAAGTACTGAAATGTTTTGAAGAAAGAAAAAAAAGAAAGTGATATAAAAATAAAATCAACGATTTAATTTTATGAAGGTAAAACTAATTCCCTGGTTTCTTAAGTCAGCTTTAAGGTCGGAAAATCAAAGTATGTAGCGTCGATACCAAACCGATTATTGAGCGATCATAGCTAAAAAGTTGGTTCCTGGGATACGTAGAGTCCTCCTGATTCCTCAGCTAAGATGAGAAGTACGAATGAGTCGGACTTTTCGATTTACTCGTATCGTACGTACTTTTCAATTCTACTGAAAAGTTGTCCTTCTAGAAATCGATGAAAGAGTTCTAAATCGCATGTTACGGACTAATATTGAGCGTTTTCAAAAACTTGTGTTTCTATATTCCAATCGTCGATTAACTTAAAGTTTAACTTTAAGAGTTAAACTTAAAGGAGCGGCTTGCCTGACCTAAGAATTGTGTGTTTAATTTGTTCGCGAACAGTATATTTTCTCTAACATCGGCGAACAATTATATTTTACCACGGCCCCGATGATAATAATTCAAAAACAAAAAAATTCTATCTGAATGGCACGTCGTATGAGTCGGACTTTTCAAAGTTGCGTACAAGTACGTACTTTTCCCCCTAAACGAGTCCGTACTTCTCATCTTAGTTCCTCAGTCTTTGAATGTGATTTTTGTTCTTGTTCAGTTCTGTCCATATTTCCTCGTGTTATGTTGAAAGTTTTGGAGTGTCATGTTGTCCTCAAATTATTTGTTTTTTTAACCGTTTTACAACATCAAATTGCGTCGTGTCTATTTGGACTTTGATAACCACTTGTACTCTTGTAGACTGAGATCAGCATTTTTCAAGAAACTTTTCCTATTCTAGGAGGACTCTGAATGGACCATATCTAACAAATTATGGTTCATACGTACTACCCACAACCCTTACCACCCTCATCATCATGTCCTGTGTGATATCTATCTGCTGTTTATTGGTTTCTGGAAGGGCGGATGGGAACACCAACGGTAATAGGAGAAGGAATGTGCACGCCTCTACAACAGTCCTAATCCTTGCCATGATCTTCTGCCTGTTTAACATCCCCTTAAATTATCCTGCGATCATATGAAATGTGGTCAATATATAAATAGCATATTCTACAATCTAGATCTATAAAACAGAGTACGAGTTACGGGGGGAAGGGGGGGGGGGGGGGGGTCACGCCATCGGCCATCTTTTTACATCTTCTCATAGTTTCCAATTGTGTTAACAAACAATTAAAGGTCAACTTGTAGTGATAAATTCTCTCCTATACAAGCTATGGTTAGAGATAATATAAACAATAGAACGACAACATCAGCTTAACGGCTTAACGTTGAAGGACCCGATAGAGACAGAGTGCTGGAGACTAATCCACAGTGATCACTTCATCACCCCGTAATGTGTTATATTGAACAACATACCGAGCGGACAATGTTCCAGATCTATAAAACAGAGTACGAGTTACAAGGGGGGGGGGGGGGGGGTCACGCCATCTTTTTACATCTTGCTTATACACTTACCTTCGAGATAGTAGTTGACCAACAAACTAGTGTCCCAACTTTCGAGGGGGTCCCAGCCTTAAAATAACCTCAACATACCCAACATCTCAGAATTTAAGCGCTGAACTTGTATACAAAAAACCATATATCCATATTTGGGCATACGCACCAAATTTGATAGATTTCAACCTATAAATTGGTCAAATATCAACATTTCTATGAAAGGTAAGCCTAAACTACATATTATCTGTGAACTATAGCTCAATATCTATTAAAATGTGGATTGTGGAAACTAGTTTGTGGTCAACTACAATCCGAAAACAAGTTTCACAACAAATTTAGGGTTAATCCCCTTAATCCCCTTGTAGAATATTGCTCAGTATGTTGTTCAATATAACACATACGGCCGTATGGGGTCTCGTGGTATAGTGGATACAGTAGCCACGGCCCACGTGATTGTTAATGTACAAAGTTTGCGATTGTAATAAACAGACATCTTTCCAAGACGTGCTGATTGGAGCAACGGTGTTCTGATCATCAATCACATTTCTTTCTATCCAAAACATTATGTTTCTTTTATTAGTGGTTGTGAGTCTCGCGTCCCTGCATCTTGCAGCAGCAGGTAATATTTCATCTTCACAATATACTCCACCTGAGGATTCTCTCTACAAAAGAGTCTCTTTCTAGACAAATCTTTGTTCAAAAAACTGATTTGGACAACTTTTCTAAACATTGGTCGCAACTCGAGCAATGAACCTTAATTGCTTGTAATCTAATATCAATATTAACCAATAACCAGCTCATCTTATTCCTGCATTTCAGCAGACAACATTTTGTTGGCGACATGTGATGATCAAATGACAGTCTGGATTGACGGAAAGCAAACATACATAAGGGGCCAAGGGGTCTATGACGCTATGGGTTATATTAGGGTTAAATCATACACTCAAGTCATTGCCATCAAATGCGTTAACACAGGAAATAGTTATGGGATCATGGCCTCGCTCCAAAGAGGAGATAGATCAAGGCACATTATTGCGGCCACTGACGAGTCTTGGTCTTGCTCAAATACAGCTGATATAGGGTGGGAGAATCCAGGCTTTGTACAAGGAGCAAACTGGAAACCAGCAACTACCCTAGCTACAATGGCCGTATGAGATCCTCCATTTATTTTGGGCCTAATAGAAAAACTATCTGGACTGATAGTGCCGCAGATACCACTGTTTACTGCCGACTACAAGGCAAGATTCCTTTTACACTGCCAGGCCTGTAAACTATCTGGACTGATAGTGCCGCAGATACCACTGTTTACTGCCGACTACAAGGCAAGATTCCTTTTACACTGCCAGGCCTGTAAACTATCTGGACGGATAGTGCCGCAGATACCACTGTTTACTGCCGACTACAAGGCAAGATTCCTTTTACACTGCCAGGCCTGTAAACTATCTGGACTGATAGTGCCGCAGATACCACTGTTTACTGCCGACTACAAGGCAAGATTCCTTTTACACTGCCAGGCCTGTAAACTATCTGGACTGATAGTGCCGCAGATACCACTGTTTACTGCCGACTACAAGGCAAGATTCCTTTTACACTGCCAGGCCTGTAAACTATCTGGACTGATAGTGCCGCAGATACCACTGTTTACTGCCGACTACAAGGCAAGATTCCTTTTACACTGCCAGGCCTGTAAACTATCTGGACGGATAGTGCCGCAGATACCACTGTTTACTGCCGACTACAAGGCAAGATTCCTTTTACACTGCCAGGCCTGTAAACTATCTGGACTGATAGTGCCGCAGATACCACTGTTTACTGCCGACTACAAGGCAAGATTCCTTTTACACTGCCAGGCCTGTAAACTATCTGGACTGATAGTGCCGCAGATACCACTGTTTACTGCCGACTACAAGGCAAGATTCCTTTTACACTGCCAGGCCTGTAAACTATCTGGACGGATAGTGCCGCAGATACCACTGTTTACTGCCGACTACAAGGCAAGATTCCTTTTACACTGCCAGGCTTGTAAACTATCTGGACTGATAGTGCCGCAGATACCACTGTTTACTGCCGACTACAAGGCAAGATTCCTTTTACACTGCCAGGCTTGTAAACTGAGAACAGGAGAACATTACGTAGGAGTGCTGATAGGACAACATGACGTACTACTACTACCAGTGCTGATAGGACCCTCACAACAATGGAAATGGAATGTGAACTATTAGACGGAGCAGACAACATTAGAAATATTACAAATATTACAAAATATTATAAAATATTACAAATATGTAGTAAAATCCCAATTTACCGCAGTTTAAAACAGTTTAAACAGTCCCGGTAAAGGAAGGAGGTGTTTTTCTTTGTGTAAATACGAAGCTCAGCGGCTGTTTAGTGTTTAAACTTGAATAGATGGTTTTTTTAGTGTAGTATTTGTCAGTCACGTGACACAGTTTTTTTCGTAAATTCAACTTCAAGATAAAAGTGTATTATTTGTCGTGTTTTCCAATGGTTTTAAACTAATTACAGCACTACAAATCTTGTCAAATCTATTACATTAATGAGTCCTAACTCTCCTCGCGTTATAAGATTACGTTTCTCTTGTCTCATATATATTATAATAATAAAAAATAAAACTCGAAAAATGTTTGCAGTGAACATGTTTTGTCAAACTTTATCTTCACAAAAAGAGATATATATTATATATCCTTAGTGATCATTTAAATCATTAAAAACCTTCTTTTGTCGATATTTTCTTCAGAAAAAGAAATAATAAAAATAACTTTAAATAAATATCTAAAATCACTGACCAGTGTAATTCCTCATGTAGATAAGCTGATCAGAGAAGATTTTTTCCATCGACTTCTTTTTTCTTAAAAAAGCATAAGATGGTTAGAAGTGGTAGTATTTGAGGGTGGGTAGGGTAGGTAGGTAGGTTTTTCGTGGTGTCACAAAGCAAAACATGCATTACCCTCCGCATACATGTGCTCCTTCATAAATGTACACACAGCGTAAAAAGTGGATTTTGGTAATGCTGCGCCTTACGTTCAAGCCAGGTTCAAGGGATGTAACTTTGAACTTCAATCGATCATAATTGCAATGAATTCAGTATTTCATTATTATCATAGCTACAGAATGCGAAACAATTTCGAAAACAGTTGCCAGCTGCAATTACAAAGACGAAATTTAAAAAGCAAACTGATCGCAATCAAATCCAACATTTTTACCATTTTCTTGACTATCACTAACTCTAAGTAGTAAGTACAGAACATAAAACTAGATTTTGAGAATAACAAAAAATATGTCCGAAGAACGTAGCCATCATCGAAAACCGATAAAATCACTTTACAATTGTAGAATTGTGCACTTAAAATGACGCAAATCGCTGCTCAGCGGTGCGCAATAAGCGCATGGCTGGCGAATCAAACTTTCATTTTCAACGAAAGCAAACAGAACAGAACGCAACTAAATTGTCCGATTATATGCGCGTGAATTTCCTTTAAAAACTGTATGCGTCGCATTACGTGACATTCCATATATGGTCATGCGAATCGAAATCAGGACGGGTATAAGATTTAGTTAGTAATGTGAACGTAGTCATACTGCAAATTAATCGCGATGCATATATTATATTCGAACGAATTTTGCTAAGTATTATGATATAGAATTGTAATTATAGGACTTATAAAGACAGTTAATGGAAATTTAGCGTCCGCCTATAGCCTAACGGGCGCAATTCTTGTTGTATTTAATTTTCTCAAATATTGGGTTTCATTTTTATAAAATAAGGAAAAGAAAAAAATCGGTTTTCGGTAAAATTCCCATATTTTCTTTCCCAAATCATTTAGGTCACCGGAATTACGTCGAACATAAATAATAAATATTTCTCGTAAGGTAGATGGTTACTCCTTCCTGAATTAAATATAGTCTACAGATGTTTGAAACCGTTCCGATGTATCGGGAGCACCCTGTACATAGTGAAGGTATGTATGTATAACTAACATCATAAGCTATTATATCCAGGTTGATGCAAATCGATAAAACGGAGTACGACGGAGACTTGAAGTCCTCTATTATCGATCAGCGTGCCTTAAGGAATCTCTTAAAATTCAAAGCCGAACCGCATGGAGAACGGCACTATACACCTATACACATTGATCCCAGTTCATTTTGTAACGGAGTTTTATATTAACAGGAAACGATGTAACAGAGTCGATATATTTTAATGTTGCCATGGGGTGGCAAGTCCCCATACATCGTGGTCCGGTAGTTTCATTGCGTCCTAATATAAGACTGCTAATTGGTAACATCCCCGATTTTGATCATAAAGAATACTACTTAACATGTGCATTGTGCACGTTCGAGAACTTATAATAAACATATTATGGCTAGCAAGAACTACTGTCTTGAACACACTAAACCGCTATTCGCTATTATGAATCCGGAGAATCTGCACATGTATCATACATTCAAGTTCTGCCCTAAAAATGAGAAACTTCTTCTGATCCCATTACTGAGATTAGATATGATCCCAACAGAACTTTCTGTACACCTTCACTAAAATTTGGAATGATCTCATCCCTAATAGCAATGTATAGTATAAGTATATAACTATTACTATCAGTAAGGCTCAAAAATGCTATTGTCAAAGCCTATTTTGAGAATGACTCAAATCCGTTTGTCACCAAAAAGTACCTTTAACTTACCCAAAAACATAGTTTTCGGGTATTTTACTTTTTCGGTGGGGGGGGGGGGGCGCCAACAGGCAACTTTACGCCACTGGTGGGCTTTGGGCCGGTGGTATCGGTGGGATTAAATTAATCCCACTGGGAAACATGAATGAAAAATCACGCTTATAAAGCAATGAACTAGCATGTACCAGAATAAAGACCATTTGTATAAATGATGGGTCCCCATATCCAATTTCAAACTAGCATCATTGTTGGTGAAGTTTTACTGGAGGAAAGGCGCATGTTTAAAGATATTGTTTGTTAACGATTAACAAGTTGAGATCCTTTTAGGGTGACATCTAAAGTAAATTGATGTGTAAACCATAAAGATTGGTATAACTGTATAAGATATAAGATTAACACAAAGAATCGCTTCATAAAGTTAAATCTCGAAATTATCTTCGAAATTGATCAACATCAGCATATATTAGTTAGTTCCAATGTTACTGAGGATATAAATTATAAATAAGTTGCAATATGCGCCTCAACATAATTATCATTTCCCGAGACATATCTGAATGTTAAACAGGGGGCGCAAAACTGTTTTACGGAAATCTTACTTGATAAAATCAAGTTGTAATCAGTTGCAACAAGAACAAGTAATCTGTTTGTAGTGATACTTTTCCAGAAACTTTACTATCTGCCATGCTTATAAGTTATTAATATCACTAATCAGTGATTAGAAAAACATTGGTCAATCATTGGACTTCATGGATTTGGATGCTGTTCAGTTTATGATGAGTCAATTCCGCTTCAGCTCAATCTGATTCTTTCCCTTAGCTCCATATTCTGTGAAACGAAGGAGAAGTTGTCTTCACACGACATATGGTAGAGGACTGTTTCAGACCCTCTCCTTTGATCTTGATCTGAACATGTCCGTCTTTGAAGGAAAAGATCCACTTTGTGCACTCGTCCCAAGGACACATCCTCTCCAAAGCTCTTGGTCTGTAACATCCAATACATCCTGTCAGCACCACACCCTCACGAGCCCAGTGGAACATTCCTAACATGCTTCCAGCTTCATCAAACAGCGCGATAGAACTGTTATAGAGCCTCTTGATGGTAGAGCGAACTTCAATGACCTGGTCTGGATAAGATGTTATACTCTGCTTTACGGTATGAGACAAGTTGGGACAATATCCACACTCTCCATTCCAGCAGGAGCAAGGAGGGTGCTTTTCTGAAATATGAGAGTCAGCTTGGTATTTACTGCTATGTCATTACAATCTCCTCATGTTCTGTAATTGCGAAATATGATTATGAAAAGAATGATTTATAACAATAATAAAGCGTAAACAGGAGGAAATTGTGACAGTTTCAGCATTCCTAATTCAGATCATAACCATACTATATTTTACCCAAGTTATGTAGTGAAGTGTTCTCCTGCTTGTAGTCCGCTCCTTTAGAGAGTGGGGTAGCGTTATCACAGGATCCGTTTTTAGACTGAGTTCTTACGTCGCATTCTACAGAGCACTTAGACCAATCTCCATAGTCACTCCACCCGCCGTCCACGTAAAATGATGTGGACTCCACAATAAGGCCCACGGAGCCACGGCTACTCGTTATTACCGTAGTTATCGGTAGATAAGTACACAAAGAAGCTCCATCGCTGCTGAAAGTATTCTCTCCACATTGCTGACATCCAGTGTCACTCATGTAGTCTCCAGCGGAGCCTGAAATATTAATCGCATTTTGGCATCAGGAGTGAACATAGGACCCAAAGGACCACAAAAAAATGATCGATTTTATGACACGAATAATCGTTACTTTATTAATATTAATCCTTGCTTCAACAAAATCTGAATAATCAAGTATGGGAATTGAATAATCAAGTATTGGAATGCAATACCTATGCCATTAAATTTTTTTTAAGAAGAGATAAACATTCAAACAATATACACATAATATAGCAATGACCCTATATAAAATTCTGTAAAAATGGTACAAATTTAAAAACTGAGGTAAAAATAAAAATAAAACCCTTTGTAATAATATATATATAAAATCCACTAAATCACATCACAACAAAAAGCAGTTTAGACCCCCATCCAACTAGAGCACTCCATGACCTTTTAGGGTTTAAGAGTGTTGATCAGGTTAAGGTCCAAATCACTTATTGCCGTGGGTGGAAGGGTTCTGGTACCTCTGTACCCCCTGATAGAGATTATACAGGTTCTGAGTAGATCAAAACGCAGTCTGCGTCTGACAAATGACATCACATCACAATACCGTTGGCCTTTCTTTAGGCTGATCTTTTCAGCGAGATGTTTTAGAAACTGTGAAGCCTCAGTTGCCATTCCTCCTGTAGTACTGAACACCAGTGGCGTGAAGGTATGCCATTAAATTCCTACCTAGAACATATTTAAAATTCAAAATTGCCTTCATGCCTTGCCTAGTTCCCTTTTAACCCTTTCTTTGAATATACTTACAACATTGACTGTCGCAGTTTCCTGTGTCGGAAGATGATCCTGAGCAGGATGACCCCCCACAAGATGGTGAGGGGTTGTTGCAGGATCTAGTTCGGGTCCATGTTCCGGTTTCAGAGTTGTAGTTACAGGTACAGCTACCCCATCCAGTCCAGCTGCTCCATCCTCCATTTATTGTCCTGCCTGTACAAATTTGGGTTTTTGTCAAATGTGACCATGTCGTGTCATATTATACATTATTATTATATACTATTTGGTCATTCTCAATACATCTAGGAGACAGTTATCATGTCATGAAACAAATTCTTACATTTTCTGGAAAGTCTGTAGTAATGCGTTACTGCAGAATCGGAATAGAAGAATACGGGATAACTTCCTGTTCCTAATCTTAGCCACTGTGAATATGATAGGCAGTTAAAATAACTCTCCCGATTAAGTTGTCCTACTCGGATTCCACTGCAGTAAATACTTAGGTAGTTCGAATCTCTACTGAATTTCCAGGTTCTGGTAGAGGTGCTTGGTACAGGAACATTGGTAAGCGTTGCATCTGTGGTACAACCAGAGCTAGTGTCTAATCCTGATGTGTGAATATTTACTGAAATGGTTGTACTGGACGAGCTCAAATCCCATTCAAGGGCTATCCAACCTGATCCATACTGAAAATGGATATCAAACTGGCTACCATCACTTCTACTTGCTTGAACTTCCAAATCATAACTGTTGAAGTCCACATTAATCAGATTGCTATCTCCAGTGCTTTTGTGTATCGTGCTCCAAGTTGAACCTGTGGCAGAGCTCAATTACTAGTTATTCATAATTGTCAATTTCTTAGATGAAGGAAGGGCTTGAATTTTGCATTGGTGTGCTTTTATCGTGTCAATAACGAAAACATATGAAACGATACAAGCGGGTTTCAAATAAAACTGCCATAGAAACATATTTATGCACCTGTGAAGTGAAGCTACTGATCTAGCTAAAGTAATTACTTATATTGATTTTTTCAAGTGGAGACTTCATGTTATATAGGTACTCACATTGCTCTGCTCCCATCAACAAAATAATTACACCCAGGAGGAATTTATCACTCATGATATCTCGCCAAGATTTGGTATCTTATCTATTTTAAAGTATTCTTAGTTGAATCCATGGACAAAGTATAAAACTCTGGACAAAACGGACAAGTTAAAAACGGACGAAAGATAAAAGTGTTAAATAACATTCAACAAATCATCTGCATTTCATTCTCAACCCGAAAACACGATTCTTGACAGGAAATCCAAAAAAACCACGTTGAGAAATAAGATTGAAAGGAAGAACCCATCAACTAATAGCAGGAACCCGTATAACCCTAAAATGGTGCCAAGACTCGTAGAAATCATGATTAGTCACCACCGCAGAGGATATTTAAAAACTTTATAATCATATTTGTGACTAGAGATTGGAGTTATTCATCCGTAAATGCTGAATTTCATTCATTCCTTGTCCGACTAATTTAAATCGTCTCATCTCATCGGGTAATACCACTCACCTGACCCAGTGGACCTCACACCTGGCAACAACAAAACAAATTTATTCAACACCGAGACAGGAGTATTACTCTAATAAATCGAACTAATTATCGAGTTTTGAGAAATTTCAGAAGTCGAAACTCCCTCAGAGCAAGCCCAAGCCAATTGAATTATATACAAATTTTGCAACACGAAATTATGAATTATAAATACAAAGTTGGAATGACATCAACGACATCCTTACAAAGTTACAACAATACAACTATAAGGATTCAAGTAGTTATTCCGATGGAGGTTTTGGAGGAGAAGTATGCCAACGACGTGAAGAAGAACGGTAGTCTATCGAAGCGTGAGAATTATTTAACGTTTTAATGTAATTTATTAATGTGGTTGAGTTTGTAATATTTACAATATATATATAACATGATAATATTAAGTCCTAGTTAATTTGTAGTTCTTCATAGAATTTGGAGTGGAGTTGGGGATGGAATTTTTGATGGAATTTTAAATGAAATTCCATATGGAATTGCACGTAGAAGGGTCGAACTTCTTAGACGTCAATCTCACAAGTGAAATTCTGCACATAATTATAAACTTTAAAAGGTGAAATCATGAACAACTGTTTGACAAATATCATACGTACAAACAACAATAACTTTCTAAAACAAATACAAAATCAAAAATTGTAAACTAACTGTAAAACATTCTACGATCACACTTTAACTGATTAATGATCATTACATCATGTCTCTGCTTACTTATAAAAATCAATCATTGAATGCTACATATAAAAATACAATTAATCATTGAATGCTCACGTATAAAAATCATTGAATGCTTACATTTTATAAAAATCACCATCGAATTTAAAGCAAAATTGCATACAATTTGAACAAGTCATATTAATATTATTCAAAGAAATGTCAACAGAAAACCACCCATGAGTCTATCAGAATCAATTAACTTCATTTGAAAAGTAAGAAAAGATGTCGTCCGCCACTGTGTTTGCCCAGAGGTCTTTATCTTTCATCTTACACTCAAAACCATCTTTAGAAAGTGAGTAATATTCTCGCTCCGAGGAGACCCTCTCATTAGGAACGTACTTTATATCAGTGTGGATCTGTATGTAGCCCTGAAGAAGAGACACTGTCATGTTGGAGGCTTACTTTGTGTCACGAGGATATGTTACAGATCATAATATTATCTGTATTTGATGGTTCATTGCAATAAATATTGATCTAACTAACCAGTTAAACATTTGGGCATACATAATACGGATCCTGATGCAAGTTTCGTGTTTTTAAGGATCCAGCTGGCGCCGTTAGTTCCATATATTATACCACCGATGAATTCTATCATTCAGTTATAGTATCATGATATGTTTCCGATAAAGTTCTGATGGCTATCCCGGACCCCGGTAACAGAAGAAGGCCAAGTATATATAGGGTGTAAAAACTAAAAGAGAGAAGGTACTTACATCCTCCAAGTTGAAGTCAAATCCAGTAAAAGAGACGTAATCAAAGGAAGGCAGAGGAATACCATTCTTGACAAGAGCATTGACGAATGGGACTATGAGCGCTCTGGAGAACTTGATGAATGATTGGAGGGCGCTGACGGAGAAGTTGCCGATGTTCGAACTCTTCAGCTGTATGTACGGTCTGAAAGTACAGTTATTTAAATCATAGGCTATCTTAAATAAATATACATACTAGAGAGGCACAGAATAATGGCAAATCTATTCTTTACTTATTCTAACTTATCTTGATAAATGGTTGTATGTATGCTTAATTTATACCGTGAATCACACACAAGTAATTAACCAATAAAAGAATAAAAGCTGCGTTGTTTAACTAACTCGACAGTGATGAGATCAAGGTATATTTCAGAGTTAGATCCAAGTTGCACACTGAGATTAACACAAAGATCAAGTTGAGCGTCCAGGGTAAAGGCAGGAACTAGAGTATCGTTAACATGGACCAGCCAAGTTATTGTTCCCTCTGCTCTACCACTCACTCCTAGAAATAAATAGATATTAGACATGAGTAAGTAGCTTTGTTGTTAACTGTGTTACAAATAGTAAATACCATTGTTGTAATCTAAAGGTTATTACTTTGTTTTAAGAGAAATCTAATAACCTGCTTTGTTAACGTCGAATGTTACAGGTTTTGTGACATATAACCAGAGAGTGAGATCCTTGTCAGGATATGTCTTGTAAAGGATGGGGACAAAGTATTTGAAGAAACCAGTGGTCATCTTTATGGGGATCTTGTCCGGAATCTGTGATAAAGTAGACCTTAAGACAGCTTACACTGTATTACAATGGACAATGATACCAGCATTGCTCGCATACCAAAGACCGTCAAACTAGTAGTGTATTACCGAAAAGTTGTAAGAGCTAAAAAGTTTAAATTAACACAAAATATTATTTCAATAAAAACTAACATCATCGCTGGTGAGGTTGTACTGGAGGAAGCCAGCAGTCTGGTAAGCGTAACCAGCAGTGTTCAACATGTACTCAGTTATCCAAAGTGTTACCATCCTCTCACTGTCCACTGTTTCAGGCATATCTTGTTTAGGGGAGGGACACTCTTTTGGATTGGATTTATCGAATATTTCTCCTGAAAAATGAGGTTATTAATATGATAGAACACGTACGTCGTACATCTACTTTTATGTAGCTGAGACACGTAGAGTTATGCTGGTTCATAAATAAATTTCATGGTTACCACTAAAATCAGATTTCAACTTCAAGCATTGGAGATTTATGCCATTAACAGGGTCACGTACCTTTTCCATTGACAAAGATGGCATCTTTAATGACAAAAGGAGGTTGTACAAGAGAATAATCAATGTAGCAGTTGTCATCAATGTCCGCCTTGAGGTCTACAGTATCCAGAATATCATTGAGATTAGTATCAACAGCATCTGTTACCAGGGGACACACCTGACAAACATGTGTAAAGAATAGAATTGTCGATTAAATTAATACTTGTATCTAAAAATACTTTCATTTTAACAGGTTTCTTTACGTGCGATTGAATAAATGCGATGAGTTAAAAGCTAGTATAAGCGAGGTAAAATGTCTGCACCTGGTCTTTGATAGCATCCTTAAGAGCGTCAGCAATACTGCTGCTGAACAGATTGTACAGCCAGCTAGCACCTCCGTGGAAAGTAACATCAACATGACCAATGTTAAAGGAGCATGTTTTAGTGGTCACGTGAGGTTCTCCCTTGTCTGTTGTACCTTTAATAATAATGAGTCGTTTGTTATATGTAATTAGTGAGTAATTAGTGAGGAATTAGTAGGTATTTACTAAGTAATTAGTATATGATTAGCAGGTGATTTTAAGAGAACTACTGTCTGCTGCACCAACGATAGCCACATAATTCTTCCACGAAGTCTAAAAGGAGTTAAATCTAAGACCCACAACAATAGGGACTATGGGTCCCTACTGTGTTAGATGTTGTATCATCATTTGCTGCCGCAATCCTCAGTGGAGTTCCACAAGGCACCGTTCTTGGGCCACTGTTATTCATTCTGTTCATAAATGATATGAAGCTATGTGTTAAAGGGTCTGTCATCAGATTCTTTGCTGATGACACTAGGATTCTTAAGCATATCTACAGTTTGGCCGACAAAGATGTCCTGCAGGATGATCTCAACTCTGTTGTTAATTGGGTTAAGTGCAACAACATGGCACTTCACGAGGATAAGTTCGAGCTTCTTGTTCACAAGCATTGTCCAAAGAATTCCTTGTTTGATCATCCATTCGCCATCCAAGCTCAAACATATGAAGTGTCTAACGGAAACATGCTGTACCCCACTCAAACGGTGAAAGATCTAGGAGTGACAGTTTCCGCTGATTTGTCCTGGACCCCACACATCAACAGGATAGCTGAACGTGCAGGAAAAGTTGCTTCTTGGGTACTAAGTGCGTTCAAAACGAGAGACAAAGCCACCATGATGACTCTGTACAAGTCTCTCGTTAGAAGCCATCTGGAGTATTGCTGTCCTCTGTGGAATTGCTCTAAGAACAAGGACATCCAACAGCTAGAAGGGATTCAGCGTACGTTTACATCGAAAATAGATGGCACCCAGCACCTCAACTACTGGCAAAGATTAAAGGCCCTAGATCTGATGTCATTGCAAAGAAGAATAGAACGGTATTTAATCATCAACATGTGGAAAGTTCTGCATTGCAAGTGCCCTAATGATATTGGTATCCAGTTCTCGGTGACTCTCAGACATGGTCAAAAAGCAGTTGTGCCCAGTATAGCTAAGTCCAGCAGTCAACGTAATCAAGCACTACATGACAACTCATTTGCAGTCACTGGACCTCGATTATGGAATGTAATCCCATTACATATGCACACCATCGAGGATCCTATGCAATTCAAAGCAGCTTTAACGAACTTTGTGAAGTCATTTCCGGACGAGCCTCCAGCTCCAGGATACAGCCGTCGGAATGGAAACTCCTTGCTGGATTGGAGTGGTGATAAAACAGTTTCTACACTGTCCGGGGGGTCGACTTTTTCGATGGCCCGATAGAGGATTCTATGAAGCCCTACAAAGTAACAAAGTAAGTACACAACAATATCTAACCAATCTGTAGGTTGAGGTTGATGGATATTTGAGTAGCACTGATATCCACTGAACCGTCGTCACTGATGTGGGGCCACGAGTCTTCTCTGTAATTCCAGCGTGCATTTAACTGATAAGATGATTCCTCATTTACTATGATACACATTTAATAAACTGAGCAAGCTGTTAATAATAAATATATAATATAGCTATGATCATTAATATTTGAAAACTTACAGCTATAAAAGCGTCACTAATGGCAGCCACAGCATTGGAAGGTGTGTCCAGTTCAACAGTTGTGTGAGAAATATCAACATTCCCTATTCTTATACTGAAATAAATACCAATATCATTCCACGGAAATTAATTTCTACTAATTAATTATTATCAATTAACAGAATTTTAGAAACGATCGAGGTACTCAAAATTCTATTCCCAAAGAAAGCTTTGATATAAACGGAAAATCATCAACATATAAAAAGATATTTAGATTTCAGGAATATTTTTGAAGAGGAGCTTTTCTGCCGTCCCCTTGACCGAAATTTCGCGTTTTTGACTAAATTCTTGACCAGTGACCAATCAGCAAGGTCGGCGAGAGTGACACAAGTCGCCATCAAGGTATTCGAACCAGTATATCCGGAAAAACGTTGACGGAATGAAATTTTGAAAATAAAATCCTACAGTTCAGTTGTAACGTTCCTCCTAATATTATGATACATATTACATAACAGTAAAACTCTAATTTACCGCGGAGTTTTTGGGAAAGGAAACATCCACGGTAAATCGGGGTTTACGGTAAATCAGGGTGCGGTAAATCAGGGTTTTACACAGACCTTGATAATCCGAAGGTGATGTGGCCAATAGGGGTGTCTACCCTCTGATTTATTGGAGGAATCTCAGCAGTTTTAATCGCATCAGTCACCACGGGGATCAGCACATCACGCACTGAGGGGGGGGGGAGGCAGTTAAAGTTTCTTACTTTTATCTTCTCATAATTAATGAAGATAGTTAGAACTCAAACCGATTTCTTAATTGAAACATAATTATAAACCTACAAATAACCTTTTACAATAACATCATATCCGAGCAGTTACTAAAATGTTATTCAGATAAAAACATTTCGCCACTCACAGTAGTTGATGCCTTTCTGAGTGACCTGGAATCGAAAACCAGGATTTGAATTGTCAGGGTTTGAATTTACAGGTAGAGAGAGCCCACAATGGATAAGTATCGCAAACAGTATCCAATACATTCTGAGCTTAAAATAGTTGTGATGAAGACGTGAAATAGCAGATCAAAAACTACATTATCTCTACAGTCTATTTGGACAGTTAACTCTTTGACTAAACGAGAGGAATGCAGCAAGTCTACCAATCCATAGTTATATTTTGGAACGAAAGTGAACAATGAATGTTGTATTTGTTAACCTAAACAAGTAGTATAAAATATATTACAAATTACAATGTCAACATTTCTAATCATAAAATTACTTAAAGCTGAAAATGATTATATTTATCGATTGAAAATTATGAATAAACATTATTTATATATTATAAGAGAAACAAAATTTTTAAGAAAAACAAAAAACCGATGGCTAATTCTCTAAGGCTGATATTCTTTTTATTTGTACGCCATTATTGTCAAGTATGTTCATGGAAAGTAGATATCTTCAGTGAAATATTATTCGAAAGATTCAATGATTTCTACAGCTTTGTCCACTGATTCAGGGGATTTTGCAAAGCACACTCGTAGATACGAGGTTAACTTACTCTTAGAATCCGAGCCATAAAAAAGGCTCAAGGGTAAAACTGATAATTTGTATTTATTAACAATACCTTTAGCAATTTTAATATCAAAGGTTTCTACAGATGACTGAAATTCAGGCGAATCTTGGAACTTGAACCTTCTTTTTGTGCAGTCCACAATCATGAAAAACCCACCATCCGCTGGTATAACAGGCATATTGGCATTAGTAAAAGCTTTTTGAAGTTTGGTATAATTTTCAACGAAAATGTTCCTTGCCCATTGAAAATATGATTCCTTCGGAGGGATACAAAGTCTTTGCCTCTGCAACATGCCAGCTAAAGCTTCTTGTAGGATAGTGCTAGCTCCAAATGTGTCACATTTACAGATCCTAAAAAGCTTCTCGATCAGATTTGCACCACCAAATGCCCAACCGACCCGCCAACCAGTAACTCCAAACATTTTACCGGCACTGCACAGGGTTATCGTTCTCTCCCACATTCCTGACAAACGCCATCTTTTGAATAAAAACCCTCCATTTATTTATAATTAATTAATGAATAAAATATCGAACGCATATAATTAAGTGTAATATAAACTTCATAAAAAAGGCTAATAGAGACAAATGTCATATTCTTAAAAGTAATACAGTTATGTGGATTTGGGAACATCCGTCTGTCTTATTGAATTATTAAACTTAACTAGGATTTAGCAAGCATTGAACTTTACCAGGTAGGGATGCAATGCTAAGGTGCTCGTGTCCATCAAATACATATCGATCATAAACCTCGTCAGCAAGTATCAAACAATTGTACTCCTTACTCAATTTTGAAATAAATTCAAGCTCTTTCCTGAAAATTGAACTTCATTAAAGTCAAATCATTTTTATTTGAATACAATCCACCGTTTATAATTATCAAGTTAGTAAAACTGTTATGATGCTTGATCATTTAAAACAAGCTTGATATGAGCGTTAAAACAAAGTAAAAAAATTAACCTGGTAAAAACTTTGCCGGTCGGATTGTGGGGTGTGTTAACAACAATCATCTTTGTGTTACAATTAAAGCTGTTTTCAAATAATTCCTCATCTAGTACCCATGAACCTGACTTGAAAAATCAAAGTACATCAAATTTGTATTACTGTACCCTAAAACCCTGACTTTATCATGTGATTGATATTTTATTCGACTATTTTCTCGACTAAACATAATGATAACTTCTGCTAACGAATAACGATGCTGCCAATGGAACTGTAGTTTGATGAAGTCAGTTTTTGTTGAACTGCTTGTGAAATAATTATCATTATATTTTCAGTATTCTGCTTTGTGTATGAATCTAGGATTTCACTTACCTCCAACTTAAGTGCTACAGGAACGAATTTTGCTCCTGCTAGGACACAGTCCAAGCGGTATGCATCAAACATAGGATCAAACACAATAACCTCATCCCCAGCTTGAACAAATGCTTCAAATGACCAGAATATTCCCTGATACGCTCCAATAGTTACAATTGCTTCTGTTGGTTGAATTTCTCGACCAACTAAAGGAGAATATGTTGCAATAATCTCTTCAATAAACTTTGGATGTCCTTGAGCTCGTGTATACCTAAAGTTGATGATATACATTAATTGTTGTAATCCTAAATTTTTCTGTGATCTAACAGTGAAACAGAAATTTGAAAATTAAATGATAGGTATGATATCCACTGAGTGTGAATTGAGAGCTTAATGAATAGTGAAAAAAATAACACTTTATCTAATCCTCTTTTGAAAAGAAGCTGGCTGCTTTTCAAATACATAGCATTACAGCACCTTATCATAGATCATATGTGAATACAAATAAAACAACTTGTGACTTTCAGTACCCAGTTTTCTTGAGCCCGAATCTCAGAGTATTAACTAAATACAGAGAAACTATTGACTAAACTATTATCTAAATACAGACTGAGAAACACCTACCAACAAGTCACAGGATTTTCTGCGGCACTGACAAGTTCTTCCCTCAAATCAGGGTGGAGAGGAAAATTAGGAAATCCAGATCCTGAAAGTAAACATTTGACAACATGCACCAAGGTGACCTGCCACTACTTTATTGAATTTTATGCGATAATCTCATTTATTTGTATTGATTGATAAAAATGTGACCATAATATGAAACTAGTGCTGAATCAATTTTTGGTTTGTCTTGTTTAGGTTATTATTTAGGTTATTATTTATGTTATTATTAATGTTTTTGAATATAATGGTATGTATCCTTATAACATTAAAAGATGTTGATGACCTAAATTACAAGAGTTGTTCTTCCTTGCTAAGTCCCCCCACTCTATCCACATGCTGGGTGCTCCCAGTTCAGAGATCTTGTCTGCATGTCCAATTTCCATATTTTCCGAAGGTATCTACACTAAAAGGTAAAGTTCATTAAGAGAAAATTTGTGGAGTTGTACAGTACAACCTCTTTTAACCGGTGATACTCGTAAAATATTTGTTTCAAATATTAGACCGTCGACAAGTACAACTCGGTGTGCGTCTTGGTAGGTTATAAACCTACAAAACCTCTTGCAATCGGTATGCAATTATAGTCAAGTCAGTTATACAAATCGTGAGAGACATTTCATACTTTGAAGTTTGAAGAGATGCTCCTCTTGGACTCTTCAATCATTTTTGTTTTCAGGAGCTAACAGTCAAATATTGAATATGGATGAGATCTTAAATTTTGCATATCCCTACTGTTACTTCCCAGGGTTGGATTAGGTTACCACTAATACTAATCCCATACCATGGAAACTCCATTTATAAACCGCTTAATCACATTATTTTTGTTTTAATCAAGAAAACGGTAAGAGTTAGGAGTTATTTTTATTGTTATTTGCTAGACAATTTTGTTACAGTCTGATGCAGGTTTTCGACTGAGTGGGTTTATACTTTCGCAATATTGTTTTAACTGCAATAGCGAAATTCAGCCGAAAGTTGGGTTGTACTAGTACCTATACTACTAGTGTAAATTAAGTGTAATGTAAAGACTCAGCGATTCAATATTTAATATACTTTTTATCATAATATTTTATTACTGGGCGGCGCTCAGCCTGTCATTCCGCCGAATCTTTATTCGGTGTTTATGAACATAATAGCCTGGGGTCCCCAGATAAAAGATTTTATTACACACCAGGTTGATTTGATTCGCATTTGGTGCACTGAAGATTTTTATTTTGCAAGTGCAACGTGTTTTGAAGAGTTTATAACGTGCAGTCTGACACCTGCGTTATGCACTATGCAGCTCATATTATTTCGATTCATGAGTACTTACTAGCTTATATTATTATTTGTTATTATTATTATATTATTAAGACGGCAGGTTTTATTAATAGGTCTAGGTTATACTCGCAAAATACTTGTTCCAGGACTTCGCAGCTTCGAAACGCCGCGCGAACTATCATTATTGCTTTGCAGAGCAACTTGATCTGAATTGTATCACGTCATGACACCCATCGTCGTTTCACTATAGTACAGTTTCACTATAGTATAGTTTCACTATGGTAGAGTTTGTACAATACATGGGGAGCCGCACACTCGTGCACGGCGGGTCATACAACGTATGACAAGATCTGAAAGGGTTGATATCGTCAATCAAATTTGTTTCAAATATTAAATTAATTATTAGTCGATAAGATCGACTGAAGACCGCCGACGAGTCCAACTCGGCGCGCGCCTTGGTAGGTTATAAACTTACAACAAGTCCTTGATTCACGATGTCAATCCTTTGCATCTCGTCGATCTGCATACATTTGTGGTTGCGATAAGCATTATTTGATGCGCGCGCGACCCAGTAGTGCATCGCGCTACAAAACAAGTCCTATCGTTATTTGTATCATGTATATTGAAAGCTAGATCCTATTATATTTTTGTTCGAGATGCGGTCTGTTTGTTGTTAGTATTGATCTTCACATAGCCATGTGTCTACGCGTACTGCGTGACGCGCCTTCGGCGGTCGCGCGCTAGTGCAAGCGAGAGGGCTCTGGTTAGAGCAAGTATTATTTAATGTGTGCCACTTCAGACGCTCTAGGATCAATCGGAGGGTGATCCTATATTTAATTGTATATATCTGATTAAAACATAATTTACTGGGCCGCGCTCAGCCTGTCATTCCGCCTAATCTTTATTATCTTTATTGTTTATGAACTTAATTGACGATGTCAATTCATCGTAGCTCGGCGAGGCCCAGTAGCGCATTTCGCCGATTTAGTGGTCGCGAGAAGCATAATTGAGTGCGCGGCGCGGCCCAGTAACGCATTGCGCCACAATTATAAACATAATCTTTTACTAATTTGCTCGCCCAAAAATATCACGTGACTTTGGTTTTTATGGTTTTGCAGCCGTGCAAAACGGTGTTACAAAAACCCTAATCCCAACCCTAACCCTAAAGTCTAAACCCTAACCAAAACCCCGAACTACGAAGCTATCCTTAACCCTTCGAGCGTGCTAAATCACTCTACAGTCGATCTTCGAGATTGTTCTAAAAGGGCCCCCGACAGTTGAAACCAACTTCAATCGATGTATTTTCGGACGCTGATTCCGAATCACCCCCCTGACATAGGGTTAAAATGCTCCCCTGACGAGATATTGGCGAAAAACTGTCTCGATCACGTGATATGCCCATATAAGGAAGTTAGTCTAATTTTTCGTTAGGGTTAGGGTTTCAGCAAATGCTTTTGTTATGGATTGGGTTAGGGTTAGGGTTGGGATCAGACTAAAGGGTTAGGGTTCCGAATAGTCTTTTAGGGCCAGCTAGAGAACGGGTTGAAAAAGTCACGTGACAGTCGAGTGTAGAGTGATTAATCATCATCCTTAACCCTTACCATGTACCACAACCCTAACCCTTACTCGAGTCCTAAACAATCGAATTCATGTTTTACCCATAACTCTCCAGGGAAACATTTTTACCCTACGTCATGGGGGGTGATTCGGATTTCGGAATCAGCGTCTAAAAAACACCGATCTAGATCAATTTCATACCCAAAGGGCCTTTTCACACGAATTTTCTTGAAATTTGGGCATGCGATTTAGTAGAAGCGGATAGCCTGAGGTCTCCAGGTAAAACATAAAAAACATCGCAGAAATCGGCCTTGACGGATGTTACTTGTCTAAATTTCTTCGAAGTAGCGCGCGCCGCTTTCTTCTCGAAATGTTATGGCCCGATGGCACGTGCTACGAAGTAGCGCGCGCCGGGCCAGACCATTAACAATGGTCAACAAGAAATGCGGCCGCTTTTCTTTTGTGGATGGCCGCTCAATTTCCCGATCTGTGATGGCGTATTTATCATATTTCATACAACCTGGGGACGGCCCAGTCTTTACTGTTTATATAAACATGCAAATATGGCGAAGTGACATGCCGACTGCCGCTCAGTTAATATAATTCTATATTGAATTTGAAAATCGTGTATACTTCTATGTAACCATATGTTTATTGTTTATGCAACCTGACACGGATCTGTGCAAAATAGTAATACTAACTCAAAATAATAATAATATGCTATTAATTAGTGCCTAGTGGGATACGTACATGATGAAATTAATAATGTACTTGGTTGGTTCAGCGCCGCGCGCCAACAATTATATAATTCAGATTGTCACGCAAAATAGCTTTGCGCAGGTAGTCACGTGGGCGATAACAGTGCTCGCAGGCACGTACGGTCGCACACTCGCACACACGGTCGCAAAGCTACCATATTAAAAAAACCTCGATCGCTAACCCTTGTCCTTGACTCTTTTGTGCCTTCGGCACTTTGAGTCATGGATCGGGGAAAAATCGGCCTTATGACATATGAGCTGACATGAGTGGCTGTGTATTGTATCGCGATGACGGCACCGGGTACTTAAAGAGGGAGAGTGGAGACTATTGTAAACAGCGCTACTGTTTACATACACTACTATAAAGCTATACACTACTATAACTACTGTTACACTACTTCTACACACTATGTTAATGTCTCACTATTTTATTATTGCAGACAGTTCCTTCCTTTCTACCTTAGTTGATCTTACTTAATCAGGTACCGTCACTTGTCTGATCCAAGCTTTAGCACCAATGGATTTGAACTTTTTCTCTGTTTCAGTTAACAAGTTAAGTATACTCTGTCTGGCAGATCTGTCTGTACTATAACAGTATTTAGTAAGTTTAGATTCTAATACTTCCCTGCACAGGGGGGCTGTATGCATGTACAAATGAGTTATTTGTTTGTTTACGGGGTGTTAGAGTGCGGGTGTAAGAACAGTCAGTTCCACAAGAGGAAATGTCCTCTCCGTCACTACATGGGCAACGACTCCGGGTCAGTAACATTCAAACTTATCAGGTACATGGTCAGTAACATTCAAATATACACTGCATGTCATCAGGTACATGGTCAGTAACACTCAAATATACACTGCATGTCATCAGGTACATGATCAGTAACACTCAAATATACACTGCATGTCATCAGGTACATGATCAGTAACACTCAAATATACACTGCATGTCATCAGGTACATGGTCAGTAACACTCAAATATACACTGCATGTCATCAGGTACATGATCAGTAACACTCAAATATACACTGCATGTCATCAGGTACATGGTCAGTAACACTCAAATATACACTGCATGTCATCAGGTACATGGTCAGTAACACTCAAATATACACTGCATGTCATCAGGTACATGGTCAGTAACACTCAAATATACACTGCGTGTCATCAGGTACATGGTTAGTAACACTCAAATATACACTGCATGTCATCAGGTACATGATCAGTAACACTCAAATATACACTGCATGTCATCAGATACATGATCAGTAACACTCAAATATACACTACATGTCATCAGGTACATGATCAGTAACACTCAAATATACACTGCATGTCATCAGGTACATGATCAGTAACACTCAAATATACACTGCGCGTCATCAGGTAAATGGTTAGTAACACTCAAAATACACTGCATGTCATCAGGTACATGATCAGTAACACTCAAATATACACTGCATGTCATCAGGTACATGATCAGCAACACTCAAATATACACTGCATGTCATCAGGTACATGGTCAGTAACACTCAAATATATACTGCATGTCATCAGGTACATGGTCAGTAACACTCAAATATACACTGCATGTCATCAGGTACATGATCAGTAACACTCAAATATACACTGCATGTCATCAGATACATGGTCAGTAACACTCAAATATACACTGCATGTCATCAGGTACATGGTCGTAACGCTCAAATATACATCCTTACTAAAGTATGGCCACATTGGCCATACTTTGGTAAAACAAACTTCTTGGCGACTCTAACTAGGGCCAGAAAAATTTAGTCATTCAAAATTTGTATATAAATGTGTTGATTTAATGTGTTGATTTAATTGACGATGTCAATCCTTCGCAATTTGGCGTGGCCCAATGGCCCAGCATCGCGCTACAAATAAATGTGTAGTTTGTACGGGTTCAATCATAGTCTAGAGTGGGTACAGAATTTGTTTCCCTCTTATTTTTATAAATTTTGTACCAAATGTTGGCCCATGAATGTGGTTTCGATGAGATCTAAAAGCTGAACTTTATAAGAACGTGATTACTTAAAATGCTAAAATAGTGACCCCCCCCCCCCCCTCACCCACTTCATATTGCAATTTAACAAATAAACCCGTTTACAAAACTTTTCCCAAAAGCTCCAACTATCACAAACTGCTCAAATGACAAATATCTCAATGGTCCTACTTACTAACTTCTAGACAGGACTACCTTATCGGACGTAATTTTGCCGAAAATGTTGATATGATTTAGTCCGATGATAGATATTGACAATAAATTCGTAGTGGATTACTTTTGGGACAACATTTTGACGGACTTTGACTGTAAACGGACAGACGTTATTTGAACGGACATTAAAATGAACGCTAGGGCCTCCAGCATGCAATTAATGTACCCGTTCAAATAAAGTCCGATAAGGTTGTAGTAGTAAGATATGACAGTATGAATCCTAATCTTAAACCCTGATTTTCCTACTCAGGTTTCGAAATGAGACACTATTTGTCAAGATTGGGCGCTTCAAGCTAAACGAGAAACAGCTCGTCACCAACATATTTCAGGGATTTGATAGCTGTCATTTGAACATTTACCCTCCTTTTAAAAAGGTTATTACGTTTAATTTGATAAATATCATTTGAATTAATTCCTCCCTTTGAAATAGTAAATTTTATTCTAATAAGCTGTTAAATAATATTATGATTATTAAGATCAGACAATCGAGAATGATTTAAATTTCCCTTATCTTCATAAATGTACTGTTTTGAATCATTGTTACTCATTTCATGATTTAAAGAAATACCTTAGTTAATAATGGTCAACATGTTAATTAGAATAAAGTTTATATATACAAGTATAAAGTATATTTATAATACAGTATACTGCAAACACGCTCTTAAACAATCCTCCCAGGACAAGGGGTCTGGACGATGTTTTGTAGACGCCTCCCTGTCCCAAGAGGGTGTCTCACAAGTCTCTCAAATCACAAGCCTTGTTAGTTCCGAGCTGGCGTCTCCGTTTGTAGAAACAAAAAGACTCTGTCTTTTTCACGAGGTTGGAACATTTTCGCTTTTATTACTATTTGACTGCTTCCCTCTAGCCGGTGGGTGGGGAACCAGTGTCGTAATATTTGGGAACCTTCTGTCTTTCCACCTTTACTTTAGGGAACCTTCTGTCTTTCGTCTTTTACTTTAGGGAGACTTCTATTCATCTACCTTTACTTTAGGGAGACTTCTATTCATCTACCTTTACTTTAGGGAGGCTTCTATTCATTCCACTTTTACTTTAGGGAAGCTTCTATTTATTCCAACTTTACTTTAGGAAGGCTTATATTCTTTCCATGAAATTTAAACGTTTAACCTTTAGAATCAAATGTTATTTTGCTTAGCTCTCAATCTGGTAAAGATAACGGTACCTTTTCAATCTTCATAAGGTGCTGCCTCTTACAAACCGACTAAACAAGAAGTTTGACAGTTTTCCTCTTCAACTGGCTAGGATTGAGATTTATAAGTCACGTAAGTTATTTCTGATATTTTCCTTCTTACCTTTTCAAATTCTTCGAATTCTTCAAAACCGAACACAACTAATATTGTTACTAATATTACAGTTGTGTATTACCAGGAGGAATAGCTGGTGGGATGGGATCAGCAGCTGAAGTGATAATCCCGTGTAGGAAGGATGACACGAGCGAGGCGAGGATGGTGCGACAATCCAAGTGTAAGGAACAAACCAAACACACTACCACCATATTCAAATACTGCTGCTGCACTTTCCTCATGCTCATAGGAGCCCTCATACTCATTCCTATCATTGCTACGGAGATGCTTAACAGACAGAAAGCAACTGTTGTGAACGGTAGTTAATTAGTTACCATGGTTACTAAATGGTTACTAATTAGGTTATTAACGTCATTCATTATTCAGTGATTATTCGCAACGAAAATTGTTTATTATATTGCGAACATAGTTTTCATCGGTCACATATTTATTGGGAGTTTTGATTTTCTAGACAATACATCCCAAAAACGATTCAGATGCTTTTCTGTATTCCTGATAGTGAAACACTGAACTGAATTATTTTGTTTTTCTGTAAAGTTTCTAAAACATAACGATAAGTTTAGATTAAATACCCCTAGTAGTAATAGTAATAGTGAAGATAGTGTCAACTAATAAAAATAAATGTTGAAAATTAGTAATTTTCAATAGCAGCTGGTGGAAATAACTAACTTTAGTAGTGTGGGCTATACAGTATACAGTATATATACAGTATACACACTACTAACTCTCAACATACAGGGTGGCCAAAAAGCAACTACCCTCACGCAACCGGGCGTCGCAACCCTTTAATCGTCACCCGGCATCTTTAATTGTCACCCGGCATCTCATCGGCATCTCATCGGCAGCTACTCCCAAACGTGGAACAATGAGCCTCATTAGGCGGTACCAAACATGTTGGGGGATGACGATCTGATCACTCTGAGTGATATTCGCGTTATATCGGTTGCTGCCCTATAAGCAGTCTCGAACCAATCAGACGGTTGATTGAGTGAGGAGATCACTGATTAACTGTCCACCAGATCTTAAAATGACCACAACTCGGCTGAAATTCTGGGAAATCACTTGAATTATGAAACCAAATGTGTCTATAAATTTTGGAGTTCCTAACTCAAAGCGTTCTCACTTTATGGCGACAATAGTGAAAAAGAGGGAGTGGCGTGCCACAACTTTCAGAAAATTCTAAGTTTGACCCACATCTTTTATATTATCTGAGATTTTTGTGAAATTCTGACACGAATTACGTGAGTTATTAAGGGTTGCGTTGTTTCCCCATTTGGCTGACGGTCGGCCTCCACTTTTTAAAAAATTACCTTAAGTGAAGGCTGATGGTCAACAAATAGCGATGTTAGAGCTTGGTGTGAATAAATCCTGACCTCCTTTTACACCATTGGAGTCGACTCTCGCAAATGCGAGAGGAAAGATCCTGGGGAGGGCACCATCGTTTTTGGTAGGTTGCATATTTTTTTTTCAAATACATAAATAAAAATAAATTTTTTTAAAAAGGGTTGCGTGTGGGTAGTTATTTTTGGGCCACCCTGGATAATATGCAGCTAATAAACATTAAACAGTTGCCTAATTATTCAACCTAATTTTGTGGAATCAACGTTACACCCCTGTGGGTAAGTGTAACCTTTATTACCTTGAAATGATATGCCATTAGTGCGTAAGTGTAACCTTTATTACCCTGAAATGAGATTAGTGATGTTACTACTGTACTCCCAGCAGCTTATGATAGATATGGTAGATAACACGTCCCTCCCCATCTCTACAAAGCAGCTCTCTAGCAGCATGTCAGTAACCATGGTAACAAAGCAGCTGTCTTCTCAGAAGAGGCTAGATCTATACGACCCGTGCCACGCCTCCCTCGTGCTAGCTCAGATAAACAAGTACGGAAGTTTAAATGAAATTTAAATAAACTGTTCTACTTCATACTAACTGTTATCTTACTCTAATGAAGGAAACGTCACTGAAATTCCACTTTTCACTTTTACTGATGATTAATATCCGCAGGTTGTTGGTGATAGGGAAACTAAGTGATGTGTGTATCAAGTGTGGAGTCGAGACCTTCACTTCTAGTCAGCTCCTTCTCTCGGCTAACAGTCATTACTTCAAAGCAATGTTCCTAAATGAGTACGGCTAAGATCAAAGGACTATCTAATATATTATTATTATGTGTTCTACTAGAGAGAGACTAGTGTTAGCGTGGCACTACCATTACATGAGCCTTATCAAATTTAGTGAGGTCACATGTTTATTATTGCAAAGAAGTATTAATGAGGTCACATGTTAATTATTGCAGAGAAGTATTTTTATAGTTTTAAGAATGACAGCATTTGACGATTTTCAGCTTTGGTGAGAGCAGAAAGAGAAAAGTAACTATTGAAGATGTTGACCCCGAAATCTTGAAATCCCTGATAGACTTCTGTTCCACATCTCGTTTAACAATAACGAGCGACAATGTGTTCGAAATCTTCAATGCTGCCAACAGGTCAAAACCTTGTTTAATAGTAAAAGTGAAAGTGAAACATTTGCACTTTTAGGTCCGTTTGATATTATGATTGCGATGTATAAAATATAATGGTGGGACAAGTGACATGATGTAATGGTGAGACAAGTGACATGATGTAATGGTGGGACAAGTGACATGATGTAATGGTGGGACAAGTGACATGATGTAATGGTGGGACAAGTGACATGATGTAATGGTGGGACAAGTGACATGATGTAATGGTGGGACAAGTGACATGATGTAATGGTGGGACAAGTGACATGATGTAATGGTGGGACAAGTGACATGATGTAATGGTGGGACAAGTGACATGATGTAATGGTGGGACAAGTGACATGATGTAATGGTGGGACAAGTGACATGATGTAATGGTGGGACAAGTGACATGATGTAATGGTGGGACAAGTGACATGATGTAATGGTGGGACAAGTGACATGATGTAATGGTGGGACAAGTGACATGATGTAATGGTGGGACAAGTGACATGATGTAATGGTGGGACAAGTGACATGATGTAATGGTGGGACAAGTGACATGATGTAATGGTGGGACAAGTGACATGATGTAATGGTGGGACAAGTGACATGATGTAATGGTGGGACAAGTGACATGATGTAATGGTGGGACAAGTGACACAACATTCCTCAGGTTCGGGTTCAGGAGTGTAGAAGATACGTGCTGTGAGTTTCTGAAGAGTATGCTCTCAGTCGACAACCATCTTAAACTCTGGCACTTTGGTGATGAAAGGTCAGTAGCATGGTGTGTCAATAAGCAAATAAATGACAAAAGCGAGCGGTACATCTTAGTTGATATCCACCACTGCCCGTTCAAAGGAGCATTATAATTTCAGAGGAGCTGCGGAGTTAGTGGGATGGTGTGATCAGTTCATAAGAGAAAATATACTCCGAATATTCGGCACTCAAGCGTAGGATGATTAGTTAATAAATTTGCTGAATTTTATAAGTTAATTATCTGATTATTTCGGTTGAGTTTTTAAATTGCCGAAATCAAAACTTCATGGTTAGGTTACTAGCACCCAGGGATGAAGATTTTTGCTTATTATGTTGAACTTCTCCCTCTAATAAACTTCTCCACCAGATGGCTAGAGTACCCCTTAGAGTTAGTGAGGACGGTAGCTGGGTCCAATTATTTAACTATTTACAACGAGAGTCAACTGTTCGAGGGTCTTATCACGTGGGTGAAACACGACCCTCATATCAGATCACAGTTTCTTACTGAACTCTTCGCTTGTATCAGGTGTGTACCCTCATATCAGATCACAGTTTCTTACTGAACTTTTCGCTTGTATCAGGTGTGTGCCCTCATATCAGATCACAGTTTCTTACTGAACTTTTCGCTTGTATCAGGTGTGTGCCCTCATATCAGATTACAGTTTCTTACTGAACTCTTCGCTTGTGTCAGGTGTGTACCCTCATATCAGATTACAGTTTCTTACTGAACTCTTCGCTTGTATCAGGTGTGTACCCTCATATCAGATTACAGTTTCTTACTGAACTATTCGCTTGTATCAGGTGTGTACCCTCATATCATATTACAGTTTCTTACTGAACTATTCGCTTGTATCAGGTGTGTGCCCTCATATCAGATTACAGTTTCTTACTGAACTCTTCGCTTGTATCAGGTGTGTGCCCTCATATCAGATTACAGTTTCTTACTGAACTATTCGCTTGTATCAGGTGTGTGCCCTCATATCAGATTACAGTTTCTTACTGAACTCTTCGCTTGTATCAGGTGTGTACCCTCATATCAGATTACAGTTTCTTACTGAACTCTTCGCTTGTATCAGGTGTGTACCCTCATATCAGATTACAATTTCTTACTGAACTCTTCGCTTGTATCAGGTGTGTACCCTCATATCAGATTACAGTTTCTTACTGAACTATTCGCTTGTATCAGGTGTGTACCCTCATATCAGATTACAGTTTCTTACTGAACTCTTCGCTTGTATCAGGTGTGTACCCTCATATCAGATTACAGTTTCTTACTGAACTATTCGCTTGTATCAGGTGTGTACCCTCATATCAGATTACAGTTTCTTACTGAACTCTTCGCTTGTATCAGGTGTGTACCCTCATATCAGATTACAGTTTCTTACTGAACTCTTCGCTTGTATCAAGTGTGTACCCTCATATCAGATTACAGTTTCTTACTGAACTATTCGCTTGTATCAGGTGTGTACCCTCATATCAGATTACAGTTTCTTACTGAACTCTTCGCTTGTATCAGGTGTGTACCCTCATATCAGATTACAGTTTCTTACTGAACTATTCGCTTGTATCAGGTGTGTACCCTCATATCATATTACAGTTTCTTACTGAACTATTCGCTTGTATCAAGTGTGTACCCTCATATCAGATTACAGTTTCTTACTGAACTATTCGCTTGTATCAGGTGTGTACCCTCATATCAGATTACAGTTTCTTACTGAACTCTTCGCTTGTATCAGGTGTGTACCCTCATATCAGATTACAGTTTCTTACTGAACTATTCGCTTGTATCAGGTGTGTACCCTCATATCATATTACAGTTTCTTACTGAACTATTCGCTTGTATCAGGTGTGTACCCTCATATCAGATTACAGTTTCTTACTGAACTCTTCGCTTGTATCAGGTGTGTACCCTCATATCAGATTACAGTTTCTTACTGAACTCTTCGCTTGTATCAAGTGTGTACCCTCATATCAGATTACAGTTTCTTACTGAACTATTCGCTTGTATCAGGTGTGTACCCTCATATCAGATTACAGTTTCTTACTGAACTCTTCGCTTGTATCAGGTGTGTACCCTCATATCAGATTACAGTTTCTTACTGAACTATTCGCTTGTATCAGGTGTGTACCCTCATATCATATTACAGTTTCTTACTGAACTCTTCGCTTGTATCAGGTGTGCACCCTCATATCAGATTACAGTTTCTTACTGAACTCTTCGCTTGTATCAGGTGTGTACCCTCATATCAGATTACAGTTTCTTACTGAACTATTCGCTTGTATCAGGTGTGTACCCTCATATCAGATTACAGTTTCTTACTGAACTCTTCGCTTGTATCAAGTGTGTACCCTCATATCAGATTACAGTTTCTTACTGAACTCTTCGCTTGTATCAAGTGTGTACCCTCATATCAGATTACAGTTTCTTACTGAACTATTCGCTTGTATCAGGTGTGTACCCTCATATCAGATTACAGTTTCTTACTGAACTATTCGCTTGTATCAGGTGTGTACCCTCATATCAGATTACAGTTTCTTACTGAACTCTTCGCTTGTATCAGGTGTGCACCCTCATATCAGATTACAGTTTCTTACTGAACTATTCGCTTGTATCAGGTGTGTACCCTCATATCAGATTACAGTTTCTTACTGAACTATTCGCTTGTATCAGGTGTGTACCCTCATATCAGATTACAGTTTCTTACTGAACTCTTCGCTTGTATCAGGTGTGTACCCTCATATCAGATTACAGTTTCTTACTGAACTCTTCGCTTGTATCAAGTGTGTACCCTCATATCAGATTACAGTTTCTTACTGAACTATTCGCTTGTATCAGGTGTGTACCCTCATATCAGATTACAGTTTCTTACTGAACTATTCGCTTGTATCAGGTGTGTACCCTCATATCAGATTACAGTTTCTTACTGAACTCTTCGCTTGTATCAGGTGTGCACCCTCATATCAGATTACAGTTTCTTACTGAACTATTCGCTTGTATCAGGTGTGTACCCTCATATCAGATTACAGTTTCTTACTGAACTATTCGCTTGTATCAGGTGTGTACCCTCATATCAGATTACAGTTTCTTACTGAACTCTTCGCTTGTATCAGGTATGTATCCTCATATCATATTACAGTTTCTTACTGAACTCTTCGCTTGTATCAGGTGTGTACCCTCATATCAGATTACAGTTTCTTACTGAACTATTCGCTTGTATCAGGTGTGTACCCTCATATCAGATTACAGTTTCTTACTGAACTCTTCGCTTGTATCAGGTGTGTACCCTCATATCATATTACAGTTTCTTACTGAACTCTTCGCTTGTATCAAGTGTGTACCCTCATATCAGATTACAGTTTCTTACTGAACTCTTCGCTTGTATCAAGTGTGTACCCTCATATCAGATTATAGTTTCTTACTGAACTCTTCGCTTGTATCAGGTGTGTACCCTCATATCAGATTACAGTTTCTTACTGAACTATTCGCTTGTATCAGGTGTGTACCCTCATATCATATTACAGTTTCTTACTGAACTCTTCGCTTGTATCAAGTGTGTACCCTCATATCAGATTACAGTTTCTTACTGAACTCTTCGCTTGTATCAGGTGTGTACCCTCATATCAGATTACAGTTTCTTACTGAACTATTCGCTTGTATCAAGTGTGTACCCTCATATCAGATTACAGTTTCTTACTGAACTATTCGCTTGTATCAGGTGTGTACCCTCATATCAGATTACAGTTTCTTACTGAACTATTCGCTTGTATCAGGTGTGTACCCTCATATCATATTACAGTTTCTTACTGAACTCTTCGCTTGTATCAGGTGTGCACCCTCATATCAGATTACAGTTTCTTACTGAACTATTCGCTTGTATCAGGTGTGTGCCCTCATATCAGATTACAGTTTCTTACTGAACTATTCGCTTGTATCAGGTGTGTACCCTCATATCAGATTACAGTTTCTTACTGAACTCTTCGCTTGTATCAGGTGTGTGCCCTCATATCAGATTACAGTTTCTTACTGAACTATTCGCTTGTATCAGGTGTGTACCCTCATATCAGATTACAGTTTCTTACTGAACTCTTCGCTTGTATCAGGTGTGTGCCCTCATATCAGATTACAGTTTCTTACTGAACTCTTCGCTTGTATCAGGTGTGTACCCTCATATCAGATTACAGTTTCTTACTGAACTATTCGCTTGTATCAGGTGTGTACCCTCATATCATATTACAGTTTCTTACTGAACTATTCGCTTGTATCAGGTGTGTACCCTCATATCAGATTACAGTTTCTTACTGAACTATTCGCTTGTGTCAGGTGTGTACTCATTTTTTCCCGATCCATGACTCATGAGTCAAGGAAAGAGTCTTTTTTTGTATATGGTAGCTTGTGTCCGTCGTCATCGTCGTCGTTCGTTTGTGCCCACGCGCACAGTTGTCGCCCACGTTCCTCACTCCGCAAAGTTATTTTGCACGATATTCCGAATCAAATTATTATTGGTGAACAGCGCTGAACTGATCAATTAAATCGTTAATTTCACCATGAACGTATCCCACTAGCCACTTATTTATAAAGTTGGAAGATATAATAAATTATTTTCACTGTATTTCGAGTTAGTATTACTATTATGCACAGATCTGTGTCAGCTTGCATAAAAAATGAACGAAATATACGATATTTTCGAAATCAATATGGAATTAACTGGGCGACGCTCGGCCTGTCACTCCGGCATATCTATTTGCTTATAAGTTATAAACAGTAAAGCCTGGTGACTGGTGACTGGTGTCCACATGTTGCATGGAATATGATAAATACGCAATCAAGGATCGGGAAATTGAGCGGCCATCCACAAAAGAAAAGCGGCCGCATTTCTTGTTGAATTGTGCTGAAGTTTACAATCTTGGGAAAGATTGGGTGTTATCCTACTATCTTCAGTAATCAGCCAGCAGCCTTGACTGCTCTGTAACCGCTCTGTAACCGCTCTGTAACCTCTCTGTAACCACTCTGTAACTGCTCTGTAACCGCTCTGTAACCGCTCTGTAACCTCTCTGTAACCTCTCTGTAACCTCTCTGTAACCTCTCTGTAACCTCTCTGTAACCGCTCTGTAACCTATCTGTAACCTCTCTGTAACCTCTCTGTAACCGCTCTGTAACCTCTCTGTAACCTCTCTGTAACCGCTCTGTAACGTCTCTGTAACCTCTCTGTAACCGCTCTGTAACCTCTCTGTAACTGCTCTGTAACCTCTCTATAACCTCTCTATAACCTCTCTGTAACCTCTCTGTAACCTCTCTGTAACCTCTCTGTAACCGCTCTGTAACGTCTCTGTAACCTCTCTGTAACCGCTCTGTAACCACTCTGTAACCGCTCTGTAACCGCTCTGTAACCGCTCTGTAACCGCCCTGTAACCGCTCTGTAACCACTCTGTAACCACTCTGTAACCTCTCTATAACCGCTCTGTAACCACTCTGTAACCTCTCTGTAACCTCTCTGTAACCGCTCTGTAACGTCTCTGTAACCTCTCTGTAACCTCTCTGTAACCGCTCTGTAACCTATCTGTAACCTCTCTGTAACCTCTCTGTAACCGCTCTGTAACCTCTCTGTAACCTCTCTGTAACCGCTCTGTAACGTCTCTGTAACCTCTCTGTAACCGCTCTGTAACCTCTCTGTAACTGCTCTGTAACCCCTCTATAACCTCTCTATAACCTCTCTGTAACCTCTCTGTAACCTCTCTGTAACCTCTCTGTAACCGCTCTGTAACGTCTCTGTAACCTCTCTGTAACCGCTCTGTAACCACTCTGTAACCACTCTGTAACCTCTCTATAACCGCTCTGTAACCGCTCTGTAACTGCTCTGTAACCGCTCTCTAACCGCTCTGTAACCGCTCTGTAACCACTCTGTAACCGCTCTGTAACCATTCTGTAACCTCTCTGTAACCGCTCTGTAACTGCTCTGTAACCGCTCTCTAACTGCTCTGTAACTGCTCTGTAACCTCTCTGTAACCTCTCTCTAACTGCTCTGTAACCACTCTGTAACCGCTCTATAACCGCTCTGTAACCTCTCTGTAACCTCTCTGTAACCGCTCTGTAACCATTCTGTAACCGCTCTGTAACCTCTCTGTAACCTCTCTGTAACCGCTCTGTAACCGCTCTGTAACTGCTCTGTAACCGCTCTCTAACTGCTCTGTAACTGCTCTGTAACCGCTCTGTAACCACTCTGTAACCATTCTGTAACCGCTCTGTAACCTCTCTGTAACCTCTCTGTAACCGCTCTGTAACGTCTCTGTAACCTCTCTGTAACCTCTCTGTAACTGCTCTGTAACCTCTCTATAACCTCTCTATAACCTCTCTGTAACCTCTCTGTAACCTCTCTGTAACCTCTCTGTAACCGCTCTGTAACGTCTCTGTAACCTCTCTGTAACCGCTCTGTAACCACTCTGTAACCACTCTGTAACCTCTCTATAACCGCTCTGTAACCGCTCTGTAACTGCTCTGTAACCGCTCTGTAACTGCTCTGTAACCGCTCTGTAACCGCTCTGTAACCGCTCTGTAACCATTCTGTAACCGCTCTGTAACCACTCTGTAACCGCTCTCTAACCGCTCTGTAACCATTCTGTAACCGCTCTGTAACCACTCTGTAACCGCTCTCTAACCGCTCTGTAACCGCTCTGTAACTGCTCTGTAACCGCTCTCTAACTGCTCTGTAACCGCTCTGTAACTGCTCTGTAACCACTCTGTAACCGCTCTGTAACCGCTCTGTAACCACTCTGTAACCTCTCTCTAACTGCTCTGTAACCGCTCTGTAACCGCTCTGTAACCTCTCTGTAACCGCTCTGTAACTGCTCTGTAACCGCTCTCTAACTGCTCTCTAACCGCTCTGTAACCGCTCTGTAACTGCTCTGTAACCGCTCTCTAACTGCTCTGTAACCGCTCTGTAACCGCTCTGTAACCGCTCTGTAACCATTCTGTAACCGCTCTGTAACCACTCTGTAACCGCTCTCTAACCGCTCTGTAACTGCTCTGTAACCTCTCTGTAACTGCTCTGTAACTGCTCTGTAACCGCTCTCTAACTGCTCTGTAACCGCTCTGTAACCTCTCTGTAACCGCTCTGTAATCGCTCTGTAACCGCTCTGTAACCTCTCTGTAACTGCTCTGTAACCGCTCTCTAACTGCTCTGTAACCGCTCTGTAACCGCTCTGTAACCTCTCTCTAACCGCTCTGTAACCGCTCTGTAACCGCTCTGTAACCATTCTGTAACCGCTCTGTAACCACTCTGTAACCGCTCTCTAACCGCTCTGTAACCGCTCTGTAACTGCTCTGTAACCGCTCTGTAACTGCTCTGTAACCGCTCTCTAACTGCTCTGTAACCGCTCTGTAACCTCTCTGTAACCTCTCTGTAACCGCTCTGTAACCGCTCTGTAACCTCTCTGTAACCTCTCTGTAACCGCTCTGTAACCGCTCTGTAACCGCTCTGTAACCGCTCTGTAACCGCTCTGTAACTGCTCTGTAACCGCTCTGTAACCGCTCTGTAACCGCTCTATAACCGCTCTATAACCTCTCTGTAACCGCTCTGTAACCGCTCTGTAACCGCTCTGTAACCGCTCTATAACCTCTCTGTAACTGCTCTGTAACCTCTCTGTAACCTCTCTGTAACCGCTCTGTAACCGCTCTGTAACCGCTCTGTAACCGCTCTGTAACCATTCTGTAACCGCTCTGTAACCGCTCTGTAACCTCTCTGTAACTGCTCTGTAACCGCTCTCTAACTGCTCTGTAACCGCTCTGTAACCGCTCTGTAACCGCTCTGTAACCATTCTGTAACCGCTCTGTAACCACTCTGTAACCGCTCTCTAACCGCTCTGTAACCGCTCTGTAACTGCTCTGTAACCGCTCTGTAACTGCTCTGTAACCGCTCTCTAACTGCTCTGTAACCGCTCTGTAACCTCTCTGTAACCTCTCTGTAACCGCTCTGTAACCATTCTGTAACCGCTCTGTAACCGCTCTGTAACTGCTCTGTAACCTCTCTGTAACCTCTCTGTAACTGCTCTGTAAC
Organism: Bolinopsis microptera; assembly: GCF_026151205.1. Classification (NCBI taxonomy): domain Eukaryota; kingdom Metazoa; phylum Ctenophora; class Tentaculata; order Lobata; family Bolinopsidae; genus Bolinopsis; species Bolinopsis microptera. The sequence continues at coordinate 25,426,494 of NC_087072.1, forward strand.
CGCTCTCTAACTGCTCTGTAACCGCTCTGTAACCGCTCTGTAACCGCTCTGTAACCATTCTGTAACCGCTCTGTAACCACTCTGTAACCGCTCTCTAACCGCTCTGTAACCGCTCTGTAACTGCTCTGTAACCGCTCTGTAACTGCTCTGTAACCGCTCTCTAACTGCTCTGTAACCGCTCTGTAACCTCTCTGTAACCTCTCTGTAACCGCTCTGTAACCGCTCTGTAACCTCTCTGTAACCTCTCTGTAACCGCTCTGTAACCGCTCTGTAACCGCTCTGTAACCGCTCTGTAACCGCTCTGTAACTGCTCTGTAACCGCTCTGTAACCGCTCTGTAACCGCTCTATAACCGCTCTATAACCTCTCTGTAACCGCTCTGTAACCGCTCTGTAACCGCTCTGTAACCGCTCTATAACCTCTCTGTAACTGCTCTGTAACCTCTCTGTAACCTCTCTGTAACCGCTCTGTAACCGCTCTGTAACCGCTCTGTAACCGCTCTGTAACCATTCTGTAACCGCTCTGTAACCGCTCTGTAACTGCTTTGTAACCGCTCTGTAACCATTCTGTAACCGCTCTGTAACCGCTCTGTAATCGCTCTGTAACCGCTCTGTAACCGCTCTGTAACTGCTCTGTAACCGCTCTCTAACTGCTCTGTAACCGCTCTGTAACCTCTCTGTAACCTCTCTGTAACCGCTCTGTAACCGCTCTGTAACCGCTCTGTAACCATTCTGTAACCGCTCTGTAACCGCTCTGTAACTGCTTTGTAACCGCTCTGTAACCATTCTGTAACCGCTCTGTAACCGCTCTGTAATCGCTCTGTAACCGCTCTGTAACCGCTCTGTAACTGCTTTGTAACCGCTCTGTAACTGCTCTGTAACTGCTCTGTAACCACTCTGTAACTGCTTTGTAACCGCTCTGTAACCACAGTTTGCTCAGGTTGGATGTGATCAGTCTGAAGTATTTGTATCACGTAATATCAGAAGAGAAGCTGCTAATGGAAAATAAAGAGTGCAGTGCTTTGATAAACCTTGTCAAGGACACCAGGACTCTCCCTCTCTCCCTCTCTCCTTCCCCACCCGAATCAAAGTGTTTGTATACTTATACCAGCTTACATTTAGGCATACTTCTATACTACTATGTATATGTATTAACTTATATATGCTAATGTGTCTTATCAACAATAATTTACCTTATCTAGAATAATTAATCTTATCAAGAATAATTTACCTTATCCAAAACAATTTATCTTATCTAGAATAATTTATTTGAATAATTGATTGCAGCGACGCGTGATATAGGATGCGGTGGCTCTCTCTTCATCATGGGAGGACTTGGCTCGGATAGGGAGCCTTCTAGAATGTTCCAGAGATTTTCTCTCAGGGATATGTCATGGCAAAGTATTATGAGCGTAAGTTAGAGCGAAATTACAAAAACAAAGTACAGAATATGTACCTTCGGCTGCTTCCCCTGAATGTTCTACAACTTTGTAATTTTAACTCTGTTTTACCTTTGGGTAGTCCCTTTAGGCTAGCCTAAATGATATATTTTAGTTTCCTGATGCAATGTGGGGTGGTGCTGGAGTAGTGCTGGAGGGTTATTTGTTAATGAGTGGGGGGGAAGGAACAGAAACAAGAAACAATCTTACTATCTGCAACCCTGCTATGGTAAGCAACATCTCCACTTTTTATATGCACTAATTCTAGTGTCTAAAATAACGACTGATAAACTGGCTTGTCGCCAATGAATGGAAAACAAACAGACTGACAAACTGACCTACAAACCGACAGTTAGAAGAGAACGATGGTAGGGAGGTGATTTGGGACGCGCTGTCTCCCATGACTATTGCTAGATTTGGGCACGGAATGGTCGAATGTATGGGTTGGGCTTATGTCGTGGGTAAGCTATATATAACAACTTGTAACTTGACAGTACTGTAAAACTTTTTTAACAGCTTTTAACATGACAGTACTGTAAAACTCTATATAACACCTTGTAACTTGACAGATTTGAAAAAATTCAAGCTAAAATTGGCAGCATTTTAAAATACCTGATCACGTCTTATTTTGATTATGAATGAGTATGATCGTTTTAGCAGCTGCTATCAAGTCATAATCAACAATATTATGTCAAAATTTGAAGCATTTATTATAATTAATTTGACCAAAACCCATAATTGGATAGAGTGGACTGCTGCCAGTGTCCCCCTTTCCCAAACAAAAGGGAATGACATTTATTTGAATGACCGTTCTCAAATGCAAAATAATACTGAGAACGAAATCGGTCGCTTGCTTCTACCATTTATTCACGGCTTACTAATTGTAATAAGTTTTGGTTTATGACATCAATCACACTCGTGAAAATCTCTAGGATTGCTTTCGGGCCGATACCAGCACTTCGGAATAAGGGCGGTAGTTAATGTCCAATAAGGTGAGGTTTATCGAATCGATACTGCCGAGTACAGCTGCCTCCGGGCAGTGCTCCTTTATATATTACAATTGTAAATGAAAGGGAGACACTGGCAGTCCACTCTACCCAATTATGGGTTTTGGTCAAATATCATCCATTTTGGTTAATGTCAAAATGTAAAATTAATAACTTCATAAAAAAGGAGGTCATTTCAGCGAGTTCAAATGTTACCTTTTAAAACATTTCCTTGTGTTATTAGAGTCAGCATATCTCTCGAGCACTGACTAAATATGCCACTTTATAGTTATTCAAGTTGGCATTAGATTCACATCTGTCATTTATCTGTCGTGGGAAAGCAGGATCTAATGGAAATCACGCATGAGCGAAATTCTCATCTTTCGCAAACTTTGAGCGGACGTTGCGTGCGCATCCAATACCAAATCACCATAAAATTTATTTGTGTAGTTCTTATAATTATATAGTTTTATAAGCATGCAAAGTTTCAAAAGATTTCAAGACATCTTCTCACAACTGGATTCCAAAGTTGATTTTTAAAAATCACGAACTTCAATAGCAAATATCTTTATGAAGGAGCAAGCTAGGAAAACTTTCCGGTAAATTTTCTATATGACCTCAAAAGTTAAATTTAATTACTCTATAATGGATAAAAATCAATTTGAAAAAGTATTATTTTGTCAAATATCAAGTTTTAAAAATGTTCAACTCATCAAGTGGTGATGATGACGTCAAATTTTTTGTATACAATGTAAAATACAGTGTAACTGTAAAAAATGACGTGACTAGTCCCAGTGTCACGTCATTGTTCCTGGACTAGTCCCAGTGTCACATCATTGCTCCTGGACTAGTCCCCCGTGTCACATCATTGCTCCTGGACTAGTCCCAGTGTCACGTCATTGCTCCTGGACTAGTCCCCCGTGTCACATCATTGCTCCTGGACTAGTCCCAGTGTCACGTCATTGCTCCTGGGACCTGGACTAGTCCCAGTGTCACGTCATTGCTCCTGGACTAGTCCCAGTGTCACGTCATTGCTCCTGGACTAGTCCCAGTGTCACGTCATTGCTCCTGGACTAGTCCCAGTGTCACGTCATTGCTCCTGGACTAGTCCCAGTGTCACGTCATTGCTCCTGGACTAGTCCCAGTGTCACGTCATTGCTCCTGGACTAGTCCCAGTGTCACGTCATTGCTCCTGGACTAGTCCCAGTGTCACATCATTGCTCCTGGACTAGTCCCAGTGTCACGTCATTGCTGGATCACTAGTTTAATGCTGGAGTTTACTTTTAAACTCTTCTCTGAGTCTACTCTGAACAGTTTAGAGGTCAGTAGAGACATACTGGTCACCATAGTAACCGGTAATGTATACCGTGAATTAGGGTCCGCCACAGTATTCCTCCGACTAGAGTTGCACATCTGAATGTAAGTGTTGAGGTGCAGTATCGTGGGTGTGAAGGCTGCTCGTCCTGCTGGGAGGACCCACTTGCACATTAGGTTTAAATAAACATACACTTTTATTGCCTTATTCTCATCTCCCACAGTCTTTATGAACCAGGACCAGCTGATTAACCTCTCTGTGCTCATCAGGAAGTCAAAGAGGATTAGAAGAGCCTTAGGAAAGTAAGCTATGATAAAAAAGGCAGTGAGGAGTGCGGTTTTCTTTTTAGCGTCGCTGCTCTTATCCTTCCTTTGAACTCGGGTCACTCGTTTAGCGTGTAGCTTCATAAATACGAAGAAAAGTAAACAGCTTATAACACAAACAAGGAACGGAGTCCACCAGAGCACATCTATCAGTAGGACCATTGCTGGGGCCTTGGTTCCGTCTACTTCATAACTACACTCCCCCAAGTTGGGGGAATACTCGTACCGGGAGACGACCATGTCCAGGTTAAAGAAGGGCAGAGCACAGATAAGAGCCTGGAACAGGGCTAGTAGAGATAAGATGTAGATGAAGGGGTGGTAAGTGACGCTCCTCAATCTGAGAGGGCACACTGTTGTCACACATCTATACACCATTATACACGTTATAGTGAACCAGCCGTATCTGTCGCTGAAGTGGTTTACAAAACCGAATATCTTGCAGAAGATGGTTGGGAAAGACAAGGGTCTTTTAGCTAAAATCAGGATTGCGTTTGGAGAAACTCCCAGTGTACAGAGCAACTGAAATAGAATATTAGTTTTGACATCACTTTTACTTTCGATGATTAATAATAAATACACATTACCAGAATTCGAATACACTATAAACATATTGACGATATACTTAAAGAAGTAGGTAATTTACCAAATCGTTTGCGGCTAAAACCAGTGCACACAGAGTAAAAGGATGAATTTTAACTGTCTTCCTGACAACCCAGAATCTAGAGAGCACAGAACCATTACTGTAGATACCGACTAGGGCGAACACTAGGTAGACAGTCCCAATAACCATGTCCAGTTCTGCAATGGTGTAGTAGATATAGGCAGGAGGCACTGTACTCGTGTAGTAGATATAGGCAGGAGGCACTGTACTCGTGTAGTAGATATAGGCAGGAGGCACTGTACTCGCAACTTGGTCCGTTCCATTCATGGCGCCCTTCAAACATTCAATGGTTTTAACTAACAACTTAACAAGTTTGAAGCAAAGCAAAAATTGTAGACGATATCATATTGTTAAATTATAAATATATATGTAAATAATTCGAACAATTGAAACAAATCAAATTGGCGGGCAAACGATCCGTTTCATGATATGTATAAAAACAATACCAATCATCAGGCTCTGATGATTGGTATTGTTTTTATACATATCATGAAACGGATCGTTTGCCCGCCAATTTGATTTGTTTCAATTGTTCGAATTATAATGCTCCTGCTTAACTGCAGTCGAGCACTCTCTTTGGGAAACCAAACAACAACTATTTATTATATATGTAAATATACATATTATATACATATATACATCTCTCTTTATCATTATTTACATGACAAAATATAGAATATTGAAAAATGTTTCCCGACGACACGTGTTTTATCGACCTTGAAGGAATTAATAGCGTTCTACTGTTATATATATTAAGTCAAGGATGCTCTTGAGGCAACAACAGAGGCATAATCACAACAGAGGTATGTGTAAGGAAGTTCGCCGCAAAACATAATTCCCGACAGCTTGCTCATGCTGGAGGGAACGCGCGGCACAAAACTTAAACAGCCAAGGCCCAAGGTATTATTTGTTATAACTATTAGTATTGACGGTGGCTCGATGAACGCATTTGGTTTCTTTGTGGACACAATCGAATGATTTTGCTGCTGCTGATATAGTAGAAGATATTTAATTTCAATACACTCACTCGACAGAGAGCAAGTAAAAGGGCATGGAAAGTTTTAGCTTCGTAAGGTTGCCCCTTGATGTCAGTTATTTCAGTTATGAGCTTCGATAGAACAAATGTGATTCTGTCTAAAGGAACGTTGTTGAATTCACTAGGAATGTTGTCCAAGGGGGTCACTTCATTGTGGCACTATGCCCAGGCTTTGTATCTGTTTTTCGACCAGTTATTTTGATTCTTTGTCCCCTGACCCTCCGAATCAGCTGCCAGTAGCTGCAACTGATCTTCACTCAGTGGTCGGATGTTCATGAATAAAACTCGACAGTCACAATCACAAAAATTGTCTGTTCAACAAAGGATCTAGCAACTGACTAGCGACTGACAAGTTTGGAAATGTTTAAATTTGGGAGCGTGCCAAAGTGTGCAGCATGGTGCGCGAGCCGCTCATCAAGGTAACGGGGAGATTGTGCTGATAATACCTTCGCTTCCCTTGCGGGAAATATCTGCAAAGTATCAGCTCTCAGTGTCGACGAGTTTTAGTGCATATAATTCCCGGAAATAGTTATACATTATGAAAGGGCGGAACCCCCCCAGCAACAAATTGAAAAACAGTTATGAGGGAAATATGATATTAAGGAAATCTTAGTTGTAATATATATAAACTAGATGCCATTTTTGTGTTGATAGGTCGGTTGAGAATACGATTAGCAGTATCAAGAGAGTTGGTGGAGTACTGTAATAGTTACAAGGTAAACATTCCTGATCAACACAGAAACACCTGCTTTACCACACGTGTATAATAATGCTACAAGTACACGTGTATAATAATGCTACACGTGTATAATAATGCTACACGTGTATAATAATGCTACAAGTACACGTGTATAATGCTACTATGCAGTTCTAAAGTTGAGAACTAGTTGTAATGAGATTACAACTAAGAGTTTGTTCTGATTTCTAACATCGAAATCTAATAACCGAGTTTTTGTTACAAAATTCAATTTTTTCAGAATGTAGAATTAAATTATAAATAAAAGAAGCGATTATGCAAATTCATTTTTCTTATACATTTCAATTAAGAACTAACTTTCAGCATTAAATGAAGTTCGATATCAAAAGCCAAACATTTAAAATAACACGACTTCACATGATGGTAATATGATATTCAACTGTAATCAGCAGATCAATACATCCGCTACTACTGTCTACGCTTAGTAATGGTGTCTACATAGTGCTGCAATTTTAATGTTTCTAATTCTATCACTTATAATATCTACTTATATATACTGTGTACGCGCCTCTGCGCTCTCAGCTACTAAAAGAGGCCATATACTTAGGACGTCCGCCAAAATCGCAGATTTTCAGACCACCCCTCCCCCTGTCCGGGTGTGTCCGAATTTTCAATTCAGACAAATAAGCTATTTAAATAAATTCAGCTATTAATTTCCATTAGAATCTGTCTTCACTGAGTCTATTCAGAAACAATCAGAAATTTGAATGAAAGAGTAAATAGTGTCAAAGATTTGAAATAAAACTTGTTCGTTAATTCTGCTAAAATTTCCGGACGTTCGGATTTTCAGAAACCACCCCCCCCTTCCCCCTGTCCGGATTTGTCCGAAATTCCAAAACCACTCCCCCCTCCCTATTTTCCGGACGTCCTAAGTAGATGGCCCAAAAGGACGTGGCAGCAAACAAGAGCTCACAAAAGTCAAAACGCGATAAAATAAAATCAGATAATATATAATTATAATATATATTAATGCTTTTTAAACAAAGTTACAACGAATTCTTCATGTAGTGCATCCTGGGTTTGGACAGGATATGCCCGTTACATTACATAATTCTGAAACATATATTATATTTACAATAAATTATGCAATATCACAACATTACAATCAACAAAATAAATTAATCACAGAATCTCAGATACAAATAATAATTAATTAAACACAAAAAACAAATTAAACAGGCAATAAATGAATATACAAATTCGTATATAATATATGTAATAGTAGTACCAATCATTAGTAGAACTAAGCAATCTAATTGTAACTATTGGCCGTACAAGGAGGAAGTAAAATGGTGACCCCTGTTCGCTATGAAATCGTTATGAAATTAGCGATGACGATATCGAGGAGCTCTCGCTTGTATGGTTCATGCAAACTTTGTCCCTGCTCCACCCATAAAGTAGGAAGTAAAATGAGGGATATATCACCATTGAGGGATATATCACCATACATTGAGGGATATATCACCATACAATGAGGGATATATCACCATTGAGGGATATATCACCATACATTGAGGGATATATCACCATACATTGAGGGATATATCACCATACATTGAGGGATATATCACCATACAATGAGGGATATATCACCATTGAGGGATATATCACCATAAAATGAGGGATATATCACCATTGAGGGATATATCACCATAAAATGAGGGATATATCACCATTGAGGGATATATCACCATACATTGAGGGATATATCACCATACATTGAGGGATATATCACCATACAATGAGGGATATATCACCATTGAGGGATATATCACCATAAAATGAGGGATATATCACCATTGAGGGATATAGCACCATAAAATGAGGGATATATCACCATTGAGGGATATATCACCATAAAATGAGGGATATATCACCATAAAATGAGGGATATATCACCATAAAATGAGGGATATATCACCATAAAATGAGGGATATATCACCATTGAGGGATATATCACCATAAAATGAGGGATATATCACCATTGAGGGATATATCACCATAAAATGAGGGATATATCACCATTGAGGGATATATCACCATACATTGAGGGATATATCACCATACATTGAGGGATATATCACCATACAATGAGGGATATATCACCATTGAGGGATATATCACCATACATTGAGGGATATATCACCATTGAGGGATATATCACCATAAAATGAGGGATATATCACCATAAAATGAGGGATATATCACCATTGAGGGATATATCACCATAAAATGAGGGATATATCACCATTGAGGGATATATCACCATAAAATGAGGGATATATCACCATTGAGGGATATATCACCATACATTGAGGGATATATCACCATACATTGAGGGATATATCACCATACAATGAGGGATATATCACCATTGAGGGATATATCACCATAAAATGAGGGATATATCACCATTGAGGGATATATCACCATAAAATGAGGGATATATCACCATTGAGGGATATATCACCATACAATGAGGGATATATCACCATTGAGGGATATATCACCATACATTGAGGGATATATCACCATACATTGAGGGATATATCACCATACATTGAGGGATATATCACCATACATTGAGGGATATATCACCATACATTGAGGGATATATCACCATACATTGAGGGATATATCACCATTGAGGGATATATCACCATAAAATGAGGGATATATCACCATTGAGGGATATATCACCATACATTGAGGGATATATCACCATTGAGGGATATATCACCATACAATGAGGGATATATCACCATTGAGGGATATATCACCATACATTGAGGGATATATCACCATTGAGGGATATATCACCATACAATGAGGGATATATCACCATACATTGAGGGATATATCACCATTGAGGGATCACGTGATTTCATAGCGAACCGGGGTCTTTTTACTTCCTCCTTGTTACGGCCAATTGAGCGACGCAATGTTCACATTTTGCTGATCCTGAGATGATACCTCACCCTTCCCTCACCCTTCCTTCACTCTTCCCTCACCCTTCCCTCACCCCTCGCCCTTCCCTCGCCCTTCCCTCACCCCTCGCCCTTCCCTCGCCCTTCCCTTACCCTTCCCTCGCCCTTCCCTCGCCCTTCCCTCATCCTTCCCTCACTCTTCCCTCACCCTTCCCTCACCCTTCCCTTACCCTTCCCTTACCCTTCCCTCGCCCTTCCCTCACCCTTCCCTCACCCTTCCCTCACCCTTCCCTTACCCTTCCCTTACCCTTCCCTCGCCCTACCCTCACCCTTCCCTCATCCTTCCCTCACCCTTCCCTCACCCTTCCCTCACCCTTCCTTCACCCTTCCCTCACCTTAACTGCTAACTTGGAATGTGTTCAGGAGGGTATAAAGACGAAGCCTTGTCCTCGTGTGAAATGTATGACCTACACTCTGACCGATGGTCTAACATCTCACCCCTCAACTTTGCTAGAGATGGTCCTGGGGTGGTGTCCCTTAATAACTCCATATACGCAGCAGGTAAGTGGTGGGAGGGTTGTAATGTTATTTACATTGATATCCTTTACCTGTTACCTAGGTAACCTTACCTGTTACCTAGGTAATCTTACCTGTTACCTAGGTAACCTTACCTGTTACCTAGGTAACCTCACCTGTTATAATACTTAGTGCTACTGTACTTTTTTAAACAAAAGTAAAGTAAAACATATGTACAATGCAAGCAGCACTACAGCAGTATTAACCCACGTGTCGATCCTTCCCAAGTTTGAACTCGTGGGACGTAGCGGCCTATTATAATGCTACGATATCATGTGAAGCAGTATTTGAAGCAGTATTTGATTTAACAGGTGATACTCGTATAATATCTGCGCGCGTCCTGGTAGGTTGTAAACCTACAATATTTGATGCATGGCCAGTTGTGTATTGCACTGCATCCCACGTATAACACTTACAGGAGGATATAACGGTAAGGATTACAAAGTGGTTGAAAGGTTTGACCCCCGGGTGGGGATCTGGGAACGAGTCCCAAACATGGAACAGTCTCGATCTTACGGAGCTACTGCAGTTGCTGACGGCAAAATATTCTGCTTTGGGGGCCGCCAAAAAGATAAAAAGGTTCGATTACTAGTTCCTTACAAATTATTTTAACCACTACTTTGCTCGTCAGGAAAACACAAACGATTATTTTTGGACACAACCCAGCAAAACTAACTGACTGGGCGTGTTACTGTTATTACTATTAGAGATTATCGCGTCTTCACAGTGAGTCCATGCTCGCGCGTCTTATATGTTTATCGACATCGTTAATTCTGCCAAAATTTCCGGACGTCCGGATTTTCAGAAACCACCCCCGTCCCCTGTCCGTATTTGTCCGAAATTCCAAAACTACCCCCTCCCTATTATAAATGGACCTTAAAAGACATATATGCAACGTGCAGCAATTATTTTTCCAAAACTATCCTTCACCAAAACATTAACCTACCAACATTGGCAGGTTGTGTTTGTTGAGTTCTACGACCCTCGAGCCAGCAAATGGGACAGTTTGGATGATCTAGACACAGAGAAAAGTGATGCGAGGGCTGTATCCATCGACAACACGGTATAAATGTTTTAATTAACAATTAAGATCTGAATGGTTAAAATCAGTGAAAAAAGTACGTGTAAATTTATCGAATAATCTGGTTGATCCAAGTTATCCGGTTACCAATTGTTGGCCAATATGGCCATGCACTTGTGCGTGACGGGCCCACAGCGTGCAAGGATACAAGGATACAAGGATACAAATTTAAGGATACAAGGATACAAGGATACAAGGATACAAGGATACAAGGATACAAGGATACAAGGATACAAGGATACAAGGATACAATTACAAGGATACAAGGATACAAGGATACAAGGATACAAGGATACAAGGATACAAGGATACAAGGATACAAGGATACAAGGATACAAGGATACAAGGATACAATGATACAAGCAACATGGATACAAGGATACAAGGGTACAAAAGTGATAATTACATTTATTGAGTTCACAATAGTGGTAATCCTGAAATACACATTGACATCATCGGCAAGTAATACTAATGGCCGCAAAAATTGATGGTTCCTTCAAGATCAAAATCAACAATAATTTTTAGATTTAGATAAATAGGAATATTAATTTTAGCCAGTCTCGCCTCTACTTTCTACAAAGCTACGTGCAATGTGCATGGGGCAATTTACTGGGTATCCGTATATATTTTGTATTTTAACGTATGACAAGTTTCTAGAGGGTTTTCATCGAGCCCAAGCAAGCAATCGTCAGTCCTGCCATTTCTGATTTAGTACCGAGTTTATACTCAATATGCTCAATAACATTTGGTTGGGGGCCATCTACTTAGGACGTCCGCCAAAATCACATATTTTCAAACCTCCCCCTGTCCGGGTGTGTCCGAATTTTCAAAACACCCTTCCCCGGCCGGACGTCCGGATTTCCAGCTACTTTGACGATTACGAATAACTCGGCTCTCGTGAGCTGCTCTGGGAATCTACTTCTCGTTCAAAATACAGGGATCTAAACTTACAAAGTAATTAGTGTCAAAGAGTTGAAATAAATGAGACTTTTTCGTTAATTCTGCCAAAATTTTTCAGAAACCACCCCCCCCCCCCTCCCCCTGTCCGGATTTGTCCGTAATTCCAAAACCACCCCCTCCCTATTTGCCGGACGTCCTAAGTAGATGGCACGTCCTTACCAATGTTATCAGCAATCAGGTTACCATGTTATCAGGTTACCAAGTTATTTGTTACCAAGGTATCTGTTACCAAGGTTTATGTTATACCAATGTGTCTGGTTACCGAGTTATCTGTTGCCAAGGTATCTGTTACCAAGGCATATGTTATACCAATGTGTCTGGTTACCAAGTTATCTGTTACCAAGGTATCTGTTACCAAGTTATCTGTTACCAAGGCATATGTTATACCAATGTGTCTGGTTACCAAGTTATCTGTTGCCTAGGTATCTGTTACCGAGGCATATGTTATACCAATGTGTCTGGTTACCAAGTTATCTGTTACCAAGGTATCTGTTACCAAGGCATATGTTATACCAATGTGTCTGGTTACCAAGTTATCTGTTACCAAGGTATCTGTTACCAAGTTATCTGTTGCCAAGGTATCTGTTACCAAGGCATATGTTATACAATGTGTCTGGTTACCAAGTTATCTGTTGCCAAGGCATATGTTATACAATGTGTCTGGTTACCAAGGTATCTGTTACCAAGTTATCTGTTACCAAGGCATATGTTATACAATGTGTCTGGTTACCAAGTTATCTGTTACCAAAGTATCTGTTACCAAGGCATATGTTATACAATGTGTCTGGTTACCAAGTTATCTGTTGCCAAGGCATATGTTATACCAATGTGTCTGGTTACCAAGGTATCTGTTACCAAGGCATATGTTATACCAATGTGTATGGTTACCAAGGTATCTGTTACCAAGGCATATGTTATACCAATGTGTCTGGTTACCAAGGTATCTGTGACCAAGTTATCTGTTAACAAGGCATATGTTATACAATGTGTCTGGTTACCAAGTTATCTGTTGCCAAGTTATCTGTTACCAAGGCATATGTTATACAATGTGTCTGGTTACCAAGTTATCTGTTACCAAGGTATCTGTTACCAAGGCATATGTTATTCAATGTGTCTGGTTACCAAGTTATCTGTTGCCAAGGCATATGTTATACCAATGTGTCTGGTTACCAAGGTATCTGTTACCAAGGCATATGTTATACCAATGTGTCTGGTTACCAAGGTATCTGTTACCAAGGTATCTGTTACCAAGGCATATGTTATACCAATGTGTCTGGTTACCAAGGTATCTGTTACCAAGGCATATGTTATACCAATGTGTCTGGTTACCAAGGTATCTGTTGCCAAGGTATCTGTTACCAAGGCATATGTTATACCAATGTGTCTGGTTACCAAGTTATCTGTTGCCAAGGTATCTGTTACCAAGGCATATGTTATACCAATGTGTCTGGTTACCAAGGTATCTGTTGCCAAGGTATCTGTTACCAAGGCATATGTTATACCAATGTGTCTGGTTACCAAGGTATCTGTTACCAAGGCATATGTTATACCAATGTATCTGGTTACCAAGTTATCTGTTGCCAAGGTATCTGTTACCAAGGCATATGTTATACCAATGTATCTGGTTACCAAGTTATCTGTTGCCAAGGTATCTGTTACCAAGGCATATGTTATACCAATGTGTCTGGTTACCAAGGTATCTGTTACCAAGGCATATGTTATACCAATGTGTCTGGTTACCAAGTTATTTGTTGCCAAGGTATCTGTTACCAAGGCATATGTTATACCAATGTGTCTGGTTACCAAGGTATCTGTTACCAAGGCATATGTTATACCAATGTGTCTGGTTACCAAGGTATCTGTTACCAAGGCATATGTTATACCAATGTGTCTGGTTACCAAGTTATTTGTTGCCAAGGTATCTGTTACCAAGGCATATGTTATACCAATGTGTCTGGTTACCAAGGTATCTGTTACCAAGGCATATGTTATACCAATGTGTCTGGTTACCAAGTTATTTGTTGCCAAGGTATCTGTTACCAAGGCATATGTTATACCAATGTGTCTGGTTACCAAGGTATCTGTTACCAAGGCATATGTTATACCAATGTGTCTGGTTACCAAGTTATCTGTTGCCAAGGTATCTGTTACCAAGGTTTATGTTATACCAATGTGTCTGGTTACCAAGTTATTTGAGTTGCATATCCCAGATATACTTGCTTGGTGGGCTGGATAAAGATGACAGACCGCTGGATGACGTACAATCTTACGACCCTCTTACCAGAGAGTGGATGCAGCTTCCAAATCTCACAACTAAACGGCGTCTCATGGCAGTAGCCAGTGTAGGATAGCGGATAGTGTATCCTACAGTGTAGGATAGTGTGTACTGTGTATCCTACAGTGTTGTAGGTTTACAACCTACCAGGACGCGCGCCGAGTTGGACTCGTCGACGGTCCAATATATGGAACAGATATTTTACGAGTATCACCCGTTAACTACAGTGTAGGATAGAGTGTATCCTACAGTGTATGATAGTGTGTATCCTACAGTGTAGGATAGTGTATCCTACAGTGTAGGATAGTGGGTATCCTACAGTCTAGGATAGTGTGTATCCTACAGTGTAGGATAGTGGATAGTGTGTATCCTACATGCAGTGTAGGATATTGGATATCCTACAGTGTTGGATAGTGCGTATCCTACATGCAGTGTAGGATGGTGGATAGTGATTGAACCAAACAAACATCCGATTATGGACTATTCGTGAATTGTTACGACATATTTAATGAATTTGCACTACAAGGATTAATTTCTCTTCAGAATTCAGATAATGATTTTATGTCGCAAAAAACTTGTCATTTGTTATTTTTGTGCTTCAAAACGAAAGTGAAGCACAAACTTTGAAGTATTTGGACTATTTTGAGTTACTGTTTCGATCAATATTATTTGATTTCAAGGACTAGCACGGAAATGTTTACTTTGTCACACTATAAACATGTGACGGAGTAAATATGGACCCCTTGCTGCTGTGTTTGACCAAATTTTCGAGTGTCCAGTTGATATACATAATAGGATGGGTACACATGACTATTAACTACATATTTGACGACTTTTTTCGTTAAATGGTGCGCCCAGGTTTACTCCGTCACACATTCAAGAAAATATATGAGGAATGTTTAGGGCACCCTGACAAGGAATGCTGAGTAGTGTAGGATTACTTTGTGACCTGGAAGTGCTGGAAATTGTTATCTTAAACAATAATCTCCGAATGTGTGTGTGTCTGTCTGTCTGCGTGTAATTTCCGAGCGGGTTAATCAAGAAAACGGTAAGAGTTACGGGGCTGGTTTTTTGGTATAGTGCCGACAAAACTATGATCGGATTGAGGAAGCCATATGATTAAGCTAAGGTTTTTTAATCGGCCGGTGGTAAGTGGTTTAATTCATAATTGATGGTTTTGTACCACAAATGTGACATAAAATTGCTCACATTTTCTCTCTCCTCGCTCTCTCTCCCATTACTGCATATTATGTAGCGTTGGTACATATATCATAATTAGGTTAGCCTCGATATAGTTATACTGTCATTTAATACTATAAGATTAAGATTATTAGGGGAGGGAGCACTCATTGCGGTCTGTTTGTTTACTTCCATACGACAATGTAATGCATGTTTTCAAATATAATAGCGCTTTTAGATCGAGAAACAAGATCACTATGCTGACCCTCTACAAGTCATTAGTCAGAAGCCATCTCGAGTATTGTTGTCCCCTCTGGAATTCAACTAAGCAAGCTGATATCGCTGAGCTAGAGGGAGTACAACGTACATTTACGTCCAAAATACATGGTGTGCAACATCTGAACTATTGGCAGAGACTGAAGGCCTTAAAATTGATGTCACTTCAACGGAGGAGAGAACGTTACACTATCATTCATATGTGGAAGATCCTACACAAGAAGTGTCCTAATGATGTCAACGTTCAGTTTACAGATACACTCCGTTATGGCCAGAAAGCAGTAGTCCCTAGCTTGTCAACGTCCAGTAGCCAAAGGAATCAATCGATCTTTGACAGCTCATTTGTAGTGATGGGGCCTCGATTGTGGAACATCATTCCCGCAAACCTGCACCTTATCGAGGACCCCCTACGCTTCAAGTCATTGTTGACGGAGTTTGTTACATCTATTCCGAACGAACCTCCTGTTACTGGATATTGTTGCCAGAACGGGAACTCGTTATTGAACTGGAGCGCAGAAAAGACAGCAACTTCGCTGCACGGGTGGTCAGCCGTTCTGATGACCCGATAGAGGATCTATGAAGCAACCCCAAGTAACCCCAAGTAAGTAATAGGCGGGTGTGGTGCGGAGTTAATAAGGGTTAATTTCTAAAATGATTTAAATAAAAATGGAAAGCGGTTCAACTTCAAGACGGGAGTGATGAGGTATAATAGTCGTGGTACAGGGTGTACGGACCTTATGTTCATGGAATGTGGTGCGTAATAATGACTTAATTATCCACGAGAAAGAACTGACTATGCGATTATGAGTGGATGATTAAGTCATTATTAGGCACCACATTCCATGATCATAAGGTCCGTACACTCTGTACCACAACTATTACAGTTACACCTCATCACTCCCGTCTTGAACCGCTTTAAATCGTTTTAGAAGTTAACCCTTATTAACTCCGCACCACACCCGCCTATTATATTTGAAAACATGCATTACATTGTCGTATGAAACTGAAAGTATGAACTCTGTCTACAGTCCAAACAGACCGCAATGAGTGCTCCCTCCCTAATAAGCTTATAGTATTAAATGACAGTGTAATTATGATCCATAACTCCCCGTAACTCCCATCCATAAAGGAGGCTCTAAACTTGACGTTGAAAATTATAGACCCATCTCTCTCTTAGGTTCCTTCTCAAAAATCTACGAAAAACTGATGCACCGACGTGTCTTAGAATTTCTCAACAAAAATAGTTCTTTATTCGAAAATCAGTATGGGTTCCGTCCAGGAAGGTCCTGTGAACATGCTCTTCTTAATGCACAAAGTACAATTTTACACTCTCTTAGCAAAAACCAAATTTCACTACTGCTATTATTAGATTACAGTAAAGCGTTTGACGTCCTGGATCATGCTACACTGCTAAATAAATTACAGCACTACGGCATCCGGGGAATAGCTCTAAAGTGGTTTGAGTCATACCTAAGTGATAGAAGCCAATATGTAGCAATAAACAATTCACATTCGTCCCACAAGCCTATTGTGCATGGTGTTCCACAAGGGAGCATACTAGGTCCCTTACTTTTCGTCATATACATCAACGATCTTCCCGGTATTTCTAACATGATGGTAAAATTCATACTTTATGCAGACGATGCAAATATCATTATTAACGGTTCCAATGTCCAAGAACTAATGCTAAGGGTCAACCAACTAACGGAAACATTATCACGGTGGGTTAATAGCAACGGATTAGCACTAAATCTAAAAAAGACGTGTTATATGATTTTCTCGAAAAAGCGCATAGAACCATCATTGATTAAAGTACAAATAGAAAATACAGTATTAGAACGTAAAACTGAAGCCCGGTTTCTTGGTGTAATTGTAGATGAAAAGCTTAACTGGAGTAGCCACATAAAAGCACTGAGGAGCAAGATGTCAAGATTTATTGGGGTGATGTACAGGATAAAACATAAATTGCCAATGAAGGCCCGTTTACAGATTTTCCAAAGTTTTGTTCAGTCCCATTTAAACTTCTGCTCACTTGTCTGGGGATTTGCTTCAAAATCTCTTATAGAATCTCTTTTTGCTAAACAAAAACAAGGTATGAGGGCAGTTATGGCCGGAAATGTGAACTACTACTACAAGGACGGTAAACTGCCAGAGCACACAAAACTAGCATTTAAAGAACACGAGGTCTTAACCGTTCAAGGGGTTATCGTTAAAAACGCACTTATTTTACTGCACAAAGTTCGAAATATGTCTAGTTTGTTACCTAAATCGATTTCAGAACTTTTCCCTCCTAACACACCCAAACAAGGAACGACACACGAACAAAACTTAGACTGGTTATCAATTTACTCACAGACTGACCTGAGATCTAGCATCTTTTATAAAGGCCCAATGCTCGCTATTTCAGAGCATAATACTCGCATTACATGCCCATCCAGTATATTTTCTATCAACATATATAAGAATTCGTCAAAAAAAGTACTACTAGACTTGCAAAGTGCTGGCTGCAACGACGAATGGCCACCTTTTTTACTCCACAACCTACCTGGATTACGTAAATCACAAAGAACATAGTCAATAATCACTCAAAACCAAACTCATACAGCTCAAATTAAACAATCTGAATCAGGACAACATTTCAAACCACCTGCCATTCTAACAGCACATTCCTTATTTCACTGCCACATAGCGCATATCTACACTGATAACACACCTAATTGCGGTGAGGCAGCATCATAAAGTTACCAATATCAAATATGTTTGCAGATCAGGGCCAGTCGACTCGACAATAAAATTTTAATCGAATAGTTTTAATAGATAACATCACAATTATAATCTGCGTGCCCCTCGGGGATGAATATTTAACTTATTTCAATTATATATTACTTTTGAGTAAACATTGGCTGGTACTACGGACCAGTCCCCCAATCAATCATATGATTCATGTACCAACGCTACACCCAGGAAACCTTACTATATACTGGCTGGGGCCTAACTTCGAAAGTAAAAGAGTTCAAGTAAAAAGAATTCAATATTCTTTCAGAACCAATTGGTAGATTATATTTATTGTCCACCACATCTGCAGAGCTCAAGTTTAACAATGTTAAGTTAAATTTTGCTAAGTCACTAAAAATGTGACAGAATTAACATTTTTTACCCCAACAATATAAATTTAATACGGAAAACTGGTATGGACTGCTATATTTCTTGTTCTTGTCTGCCCTATTTTTTGTCCGTCTTGAAAATATAAGGTACCGCACGGACAAAAAAAACATGAGCTGGGGCTTCCACCGTTCAATTAATGTCCGTTCAAATAAAGTACGACAAGGTACGTTTAAAAGTAAATGTGCTTTTTGCGGAAATATAGTGCGCGCTGTAAATGTGATACGCCCACTATACTTTTAGTTAGGGCAAGAGTTGATTTTTCTGTGAACAAATTCGTAACAAAGGTTTGTCTACTGGAATGTGTTGTCCATAGTCCCAGGAACCACAAAAAAAAACCGTCCAGCTGAAACTTTTGGGCAAAAATTTTTATAGTCATTTTTCTCCAGGAACCCATACGCCCCACCCCTAATATTGGTTATTCGGCTCCCGAAGGTCTTGAGATCTCCATAGGGGGTGCAAAATGACCGCAATGGCCACATTATGGCAGGCGAATGATAGTTTCAGAACGATTGGGGCTTTATTTTTCGAAATAAATGGAATTTTTCGAAATTTTTCTCAATTTTATTGAAATTTCGAAAAAAATACACCAAATTATTTTTAACGCTTATTTCAAATCTTACTCGGGAAATAACTTCAATTAACAAATATCAAGGCTTACTAACAAACAACAGATTATTGACCAACCCCCAGACAGCTATTCGACGGTACATGCTACTCTGGTTGAATGTCTTAAGTTATCCTACAGTGAGCCGATGATAATCACATTCGATTTGCCATTGTGGATTAAGGCCACCCGAATAGTACTGGAAACTGGGATGCCTATTGTGGTCAGGCTTGGGGGCTTCCACACTCTCACGAGTTTTCTTGGCTGCATAGGCTATATAATGGCAGACTCGGGTTTAGAGGAGCTCATCAAACTCGTGTATCCTGGAGACGTCACGCAAATATCGGATGGAGGATCTTACTATAAAGCGTTGAGAGCCCACTTTCTGATCGACGCCGCTCTTTGTTGTTTCATTATAGAGGAAGAAGTTTACGACGATGAACTAGTAGACTTGGAAGGTTACATCAACAAATGTGTGAACGAAAATATAGGTGTTAACTTTAAGACTAAATCTATTCAGGATCTATCAGAGAAAATAACTCTGCTTCTAAAGAACCTGTTTTCAAACAGTAGAACAGCAGCTCTATGGGTTACTTACCACAACATGATAACACTAGTAAAGGACTTCATAAGAGCAGAGAGGTTGCACGACTACAATATGCATTTATCAGCAGTAGCTTTGATGCTGCCCTACTTCGCAGCAGCTGGGAGGGGACAGTATGCAACAGCTTTAAGACTGTATTTGGAGCAGGATGCCATTTTTAAAGTCAAGTATGGGGCGCTATAAAGACCTTTAAAGTAACTGGGCTTCACACGGTTTGTTACAACGACCACGAGTGGGCCGGAGTGTGGACTGACCTCTCCATAGCATAGAGCAGAGTCTTATGAGGGCAGCTAAATCTAGTGGTGGATTAACAAGTGGAAGGATGCTTAATCGTGAGTCTGCTCACATGAAGTTATGGGTGGCCACCCTGAATCAGATGGCTTTAATAAATCAGTCTTTTGGAGATTCATTAGCTAATTCATCGAAGCGAGGAGTACCAACTAAAGCTGCCATCCACTCAGATCTTACCAAGTCATCAATCAAGAAAAACTGTGATGTATTTGGAAAATTATTAACTTGGTTTAAAGTTACTGTCGACTTTACAGAATCCGAAGATAAGACTAAGTTAATATCTTTTTCGACTGGTCTTATATCACAGCCTGGGAACGATGAGGTGAATCCCGAGGAATGTTTGGCCGTTGGGGCTGTCCTTCAACGTGAGCTAGATGGGTTGACATTCATCGATAAGATAAGTATCAAAGGTAAAGCAAAGAATTTGACACAACTAAGAAAGCAGGTTAAAGTGAATAATAAAAGCGTTGCAGTCGATCCGTTGAAGTGTTTTAACCGTCTAGTCTTGGTTGCTGATAGAGAGACTTCAATAGAGGAATGCCTAACATACGAGTTAACTGTGGTGCCGATGAGCTTATTTGATCAATATCAGATGATGAGGAAATCTAATAAGGCTGCTCTTGGTATAAACCAATCTACACTTAAATCTTGCAGCTTCACGATCCCACTAGTCATTGATGGAGGTTGGCTAATTCACCAACTAAGCTCATTTAAAGGGTGGGACAATTATGGTGAGGTAGCAATGGAGTACTTGAAGCTTATCCCTAAAAATCGGGAAGTTACTGTGATTTTTGATGGATATGAGCCTTCTACTAAAGATCACGAGCACAAGAGGAGAGTAAAAGCGTTCTGTGCTAATATTGCTGTAAAGAAATCCACCTTTTGTACTGTCACCAAAACAACATTTCTGAGCAACAACAATAACAAAAAAGAACTGATCGACCTTATCTCAAGCATTTTTACTGTAAATGGTATTGAAGGGATCAGAGCTTGTAACGATGCTGATACTTTAATTGCAAAGAAAACATTGGAAATGTCATTCCTTGGCGATGTTGAATTGAAGGCAGAGGATACCGATATAGTTCAAGTCTATTAGTACATCATTTCAACAGTGACCATCACAATGATATTTATCTAACAACGAAGAAGGGTAAATATTCAATCAAAGAAATATCAAGTCATCTAGATCATAAAGAAAAGGAGATACTTCTTCTAATTCATAGTATTTCAGGTTGTGATAGCGTCAGTGGACTGTTTGGTTTTAGCAAGGTTAAAGTGCTAAAGAAAGCTCTCACCTTTGATGAGCAAGGTCAGTTGGCAACATTACTTTCGGTGAGAGAATCAAAAGAAAAGATTATTGAGGCAGGCCTCTGTTTCTTGCAGTACATTTATGGTGACAAGAAAAAGACTCTTTCTGCTTTGAGATTCCTAGCATACAATAGGATGGTAGCGAAAAAGAGTCTCAATCCGAATAGGCTACCTCCAACAATAGCTTCAGCAACGGAGCACATCCTTAGAGCTTACTTACAGTACCATAACTGAGTCATGCTTAACGCTGACAGTCTGAATCCCCTTGACTACGGCTGGAAATTGGCTCCTGGTGGCACTTACGAACCAGTTGCACCAGAGTCTATTTTGAACCTTATATGTTGTAACTGTTCTGTCGATGTGGAACAGGCCTGTTTGACTTTCAGATGTTCATGTAGGAAATATGGCTTCAATTGTTTGCCAGCTTGTTGTATGGTATGAACTGCACAAACATTAGACATGATGAACCTGAAGAACAAGCGAATTTTGATTAATATTAACTGTGTATTAATAATTGTCATGGTACTTACTGAGAATACACATTTTAGATTAACCGTATTTGTTATTTGTAGATAAGTTTTTAAATAGATTCGAAATAAGCGTAAAAAATAATTTTGTGTATTTTTTTCGAAATTTCAATAAAATTGAGAAAAAATTCGAAAAATTCCATTTATTTCGAAAAATAAAGCTCCAATCGTTCTGAAACTATCATTCGCCTGCCATAATGTGGCCATTGCGGTCATTTTGCACACCCTATGGAGATCTCAAGACCTTCGGGAGCCGAATAACCAATATTAGGGGTGGGGCGTATGGGTTCCTGGAGAAAAATGACTATAAAAATTTTTGCCCAAAAGTTTCAGCTGGACGGTTTTTTTTGGTGGTTCCTGGGACCATGGACAACACATTCCTGTAGACAAACCTTTGTTACGAATTTGTTCACAGATTGACCCATAAACAGCAATTCTTGCCCTAACTATTTATTTACGTAACTTATCACATTTATATTTCCGCAAAAAGTACCATACGTTTTTAGTGTTGTAATTAATTTATGAACCATATTAAAATAAACACTTATTTATTATTTGTATGACGAAAATATTACTTTTAAGTATAACAATCACATGAGAATTATTTACATGAATATGATACAGTCTGTACAAAATAACATCTTTTAAATTTGTCTAGTAACCCTGCTACTAGATAATATTTGTTTCTTAATACACAGGAGTAAAATAAACGATTATAAAATCTCTGGTTATAAATTGAAATGAAGTTAAATAAATATAAGAATAAACACAATATACTAATATCACACTATATATATATATATATACTAATATCATATTTACACTATAATAATGTCTGTCTGAAATGTGACAAAATCCTGACTACTAGTATTATATGTAATATGTAATCGTTATCACTTTATCAGGGCGTTAAACTGTAAACAATCAGTTAGTTACACATCAGTTAGTAGTAGTGACTCATTAGTTAGTAGTAGTTACACATCAGTAAGTAGTAGTTACACTTTAATTAGTAGTAGTTACTCATTAACAGAAGCTAATTATTACAACTCTAGGTTGGGTAGCCCGAACTCCCTAAGCTTCCCAATGTTGCGCAGCTGTACCATCTCACAACTCTTCTGCCAGCGGGATTGTGCTTGCTCTAACTTGCCTGCTACCGCGTCCATAGCTTCTATCAGAATACTCTCATACTTCTTCTCCATATCACTCTGTAATAATAATACATTACATACTACATTACATTACATACTACATTACATTACATACTACATTACATACTACATTACATACTACATTACATTAACTAGCCCGTAGCCGTGTTACTCTAAAGTGGTGTATAGAGAAAACAATGCTTATTTAATTTGTCAATTTTTTATTACCATTTCCCTTTCCATTTTCTCGACAGCATCATCGTACTTCTTCTGTAGATCTGATTTAGCTTTCTCTGTCTCATCTAATTTACTCTTAGTAGTATCCAGCTGAACCTGAAATCATGTACTGTTACTAGAGTGTGTATAGTAGTGTGTATAGTAGTGTGTATAGTAGAGAGTATAGTAGTGTGTATAGTAGTGTGTATAGTAGTGTGTATAGTAGAGAGTATAGTAGTGTGTATAGTAGAGAGTATAGTAGTGTGTATAGTAGTGTGTATAGTAGAGTGTATACTAATGTGTATAGTAGAGTGTATAGTATTGTGTTGTATTAATATTGTACATGTTATTTACCTGCATGTGAGCGAGGCTTGTCTCCAGCAAATGTATCCGTAGCGCCATTGTACTCTGCATGGTTTTGTATTGCCTGACCATGTCCGCGGATATATCTAGCTTCTCCTCCTGCTCCTCCTTCACTACGTTCTCCCATTCTGATACCTGTAATGCAATAGTATGTACAATGTAATGTATGTACATTTGTACAATCACATCAATATCAACCTTAACGACACCTTCGTTTGGGAACCAACTTTGTTTACAATTTACTGGTTAATGTTAACTCAAGAATTTATACATACAATAATATACAATAATTATATACCTAAATCTGCTGATATAAAACCAAAATAACTCCGTAATATGTATGTAAAGCTGTAGTACATACATATTTGATATTACATTGCGATGAAAACTTGGAACATTTTTACCCCCCCCCCCCCCCCCCCCCCCCCTGCAATCAGTTTCATAGCTATTGTGTCAAAATTACATTAGCGTAATCATTTAGAACCCCCCCCCCCTCAGCTGATTACGTAATATGTAAAGGACCCCTTATCAAGGCGTACGTTTATAAAAGGCGCGGCATTTCATCTCAATGTAATATGTATGTACTACGGCTTAAGAATATACACCGCACGAAATTATGGACCTGGAAGTAAGATTAAATACTTCAGCTTAATACACAAATCAAAACAAAATTCTAGAAGACTGACAGTCTTGTATTGAAAGACGAATATGATTTAGAAGCTCAAGTTGATCTGAAATAATGATAACCTAAAAGTACGGGCTATGAATACCTTTAATTTAAGATCGTTTGCCTTGGCGTTATTTCTTCGGGCAAGTTCAGACCTTGTCTCGAGTTCGTGTTTCAAGGAATCCACTTCTTGTAAAGTTTTGTTGTACTTATCTTTTACTGTCAATTCGCCCGGTTCACCCTTCTTTCCTTTTTTCTTCCCCTTCTTCTTTTTTGGAGGCATCACGCTAGACAAGTTGTCAAGTTAAGTCCGCTAATAGTGTCGGTTGTGCTTAGATTTTAATAGAATATGATAAAAACTGGTGAGGCGAGAAATAAGAGTATGCCTTATCTTAAGAGATAAGAATTGAATTAAGGAGGAGGCTAATGTACTTTTCACACATCAGCTGATGTCACGTTCGGAAGAAAATGAACGACCGAATTTTCGCGCGAAAATTTTTCAGAGGTAGTGCTGACAGGAGTTAGTAATATTTTGGACGCGCGTTACAAATATTCCAGCCGTTTGGCCACGAAAGTTGGAGTGTCACAGAAGACGTTTCCCTGAATTTTGTAGTGGATTTTGTAGTGGATTTTGCGCGCCGCACGTACGTTACAATATTTATTATTGTAGAATCTACGACGGTAGAAGTCAGAAGTCTCAATAAACTGCTCGTACTTATACTTTTATATACACTTATAAGATATGAAAATCTAAGTAACACATCAACCCCACTCAGGCCGCCTATCCCAAATAGCTTGAAATCTGTGACAAATCCCTAAAAATCCAGAATGAGAATCTTTACCCCTGGGCCCTGAAGGGGATTTGTGCTGCTGTATATTTGAAACATGATTGGTGGTTAAATAGGTAGTACATACCCCTAACCATCACAAAGACTAAGTTTTAAGCTCTTGAACCACTCAAGCCACTCCCAGAGGCCATGCCAATCCCAAAATGACTGAAATCCTCGTAAAGTCCAGATCGAGAATCTTTACCCCTGTAGTGCTTTTATGTTCCGGGGTAGGTGGGACATGTTTTAGTTTAAAAATGGGTTCTACCTGTTCCAAACCATCATAAAAATCAAGTTTCGACCTCTCAACCCACTCAGGCCACTGCCAGGGGCCACGCCCATCCCAAAATTACCGAAATCCAGCTAAAAAGCTAAAATCCAGACTTTAAAATCTTTACCCCTGTAGTGCTTTTATGTTCCGGGGTAGGTGGGACATGTTTTAGTTTTAAAATGGGTTCTATCTGTCCCCAACCATCATAAAAATCAAGTTTCGACCTCTTAACCCAATAAGGCCACTCCCAGGGGCCACGCCCATCCCAAAATTACCGAAATCCAGCTAAAATCCAGACTTTAAAATCTTTACCCCTGTAGTGCTTTTATGTTCCGGGGTAGGTGGGACATGTTTTAGTTTAAAAATGGGTTCTACCTGTTCCAAACCATCATAAAAATCAAGTTTTGACCTCTCAACCCACTCAGGCCACTCCCAGGGGCCACGCCCATCCCAAAATTACCGAAATCCAGCTAAAATCCAGACTTTAAAATCTTTACCCCTGTAGTGCTTTTATGTTCCAGGGTAGGTGGGACATGTTTTAGTTTTAAAATGGGTTCTACCTGTCCCAAACCATCATAAAAATCAAGTTTCGACCTCTCAACCCACTCAGGCCACTCCCAGGGGCCACGCCCATCCCAAAATTACCGAAATCCAGCTAAAATCCAGACTTTAAAATCTTTACCCCTGTAGTGCTTTTATGTTCCGGGGTAGGTGGGACATGTTTTAGTTTTAAAATGAGTTCTACCTGTCCCAAACCATCATAAAAATCAAGTTTCGACCTCTCAACCCAATCAGGCCACTCCCAGGGGCCACGCCCATCCCAAAATTACCGAAATCCAGCTAAAATCCAGACTTTAAAATCTTTACCCCTGTAGTGCTTTTATGTTCCGGGGTAGGTGGGACATGTTTTAGTTTAAAAATGGGTTCTACCTGTTCCAAACCATCATAAAAATCAAGTTTCGACCTCTCAACCCACTCAGGCCACTGCCAGGGGCCACGCCCATCCCAAAATTACCGAAATCCAGCTAAAATCCAGACTTTAAAATCTTTACCCCTGTAGTGCTTTTATGTTCCGGGGTAGGTGGGACATGTTTTAGTTTTAAAATGGGTTCTATCTGTCCCAAACCATCATAAAAATCAAGTTTCGACCTCTTAACCCAATAATACCACTCCCAGGGGCCACGCCCATCCCAAAATTACCGAAATCCAGCTAAAATCCAGACTTTAAAATCTTTACCCCTGTAGTGCTTTTATGTTCCGGGGTAGGTGGGACATGTTTTAGTTTAAAAATGGGTTCTACCTGTTCCAAACCATCATAAAAATCAAGTTTTGACCTCTCAACCCACTCAGGCCACTCCCAGGGGCCACGCCCATCCCAAAATTACCGAAATCCAGCTAAAATCCAGACTTTAAAATCTTTACCCCTGTAGTGCTTTTATGTTCCGGGGTAGGTGGGACATGTTTTAGTTTAAAAATGGGTTCTACCTGTCCCAAACCATCATAAAAATCAAGTTTCGACCTCTCAACCAACTAAGGCCACTCCCAGGGGCCACGCCCATCCCAAAATTACCGAAATCCAGCTAAAATCCAGACTTTAAAATCTTTACCCCTGTAGTGCTTTTATGTTCCGGGGTAGGTGGGACATGTTTTAGTTTAAAAATGGGTTCTACCTGTTCCAAACCATCATTAAAATCAAGTTTCGACCTCTCAACCCACTCAGGCCACTGCCAGGGGCCACGCCCATCCCAAAATTACCGAAATCCAGCTAAAATCCAGACTTTAAAATCTTTACCCCTGTAGTGCTTTTATGTTCCGGGGTAGGTGGGACATGTTTTAGTTTTAAAATGGGTTCTATCTGTCCCAAACCATCATAAAAATCAAGTTTCGACCTCTTAACCCAATAAGGCCACTCCCAGGGGCCACGCCCATCCCAAAATTACCGAAATCCAGCTAAAATCCAGACTTTAAAATCTTTACCCCTGTAGTGCTTTTATGTTCCGGGCTAGGTGGGACATGTTTTAGTTTAAAAATGGGTTCTACCTGTTCCAAACCATCATAAAAATCAAGTTTTGACCTCTCAACCCACTCAGGCCTATTTTGATTTACATTTTTAAACTAAAACATGTCCCACCTACCCCGGAACATAAAAGCACTACAGGGGTAAAGATTTTAAAGTCTGGATTTAGCTGGATTTCGGTCATTTTGGGATGGGCGTGGCCCCTGGGAGTGGCCCGAGTGGGTTGAGAGGTCGAAACTTGATTTTTATGATGGTTTGGGACAGGCAGAACCCATTTTTAAACTAAAACATGTCCCACCTACCCCGGAACATAAAAGCACTACAGGGGTAAAGATTTTAAAGTCTGGATTTAGCTGGATTTCGGTCATTTTGGGATGGGTGTGGCCCCTGGGAGTGGCCCGAGTGGGTTGAGAGGTCGAAACTTGATTTTTATGATGGTTTGGGACAGGCAGAACCCATTTTTAAACTAAAACATGTCCCACCTACCCCGGAACATAAAAGCACTACAGGGGTAAAGATTTTAAAGTCTGGATTTAGCTGGATTTCGGTCATTTTGGGATGGGCGTGGCCCCTGGGAGTGGCCCGAGTGGGTTGAGAGGTCGAAACTTGATTTTTATGATGGTTTGGGACAGGCAGAACCCATTTTTAAACTAAAACATGTCCCACCTACCCCGGAACATAAAAGCACTACAGGGGTAAAGATTTTAAAGTTTGGATTTAGCTGGATTTCGGTCATTTTGGGATGGTCGTGGCCCCTGGGAGTGGCCCGAGTGGGTTGAGAGGTCGAAACTTGATTTTTATGATGGTTTGGGACAGGCAGAACCCATTTTAAAACTAAAACATGTCCCACCTACCCCGGAACATAAAAGCACTACAGGGGTAAAGATTTTAAAGTCTGGATTTAGCTGGATTTCGGTCATTTTGGGATGGGCGTGGCCCCTGGGAGTGGCCCGTTTGGGTTGAGAGGTCGAAACTTGATTTTTATGATGGTTTGGGACAGGCAGAACCCATTTTTAAACTAAAACATGTCCCACCTACCCCGGAACATAAAAGCACTACAGGGGTAAAGATTTTAAAGTCTGGATTTAGCTGGATTTCGGTCATTTTGGGATGGGCGTGGCCCCTGGGAGTGGCCCGAGTGGGTTGAGAGGTCGAAACTTGATTTTTATGATGGTTTGGGACAGGCAGAACCCATTTTTAAACTAAAACATGTCCCACCTACCCCGGAACATAAAAGCACTACAGGGGTAAAGATTTTAAAGTCTGGATTTAGCTGGATTTCGGTCATTTTGGGATGGGCGTGGCCCCTGGGAGTGGCCCGAGTGGGTTGAGAGGTCGAAACTTGATTTTTATGATGGTTTGGGACAGGCAGAACCCATTTTTAAACTAAAACATGTCCCACCTACCCCGGAACATAAAAGCACTACAGGGGTAAAGATTTTAAAGTTTGGATTTAGCTGGATTTCGGTCATTTTGGGATGGTCGTGGCCCCTGGGAGTGGCCCGAGTGGGTTGAGAGGTCGAAACTTGATTTTTATGATGGTTTGGGACAGGCAGAACCCATTTTAAAACTAAAACATGTCCCACCTACCCCGGAACATAAAAGCACTACAGGGGTAAAGATTTTAAAGTCTGGATTTAGCTGGATTTCGGTCATTTTGGGATGGGCGTGGCCCCTGGGAGTGGCCCGTTTGGGTTGAGAGGTCGAAACTTGATTTTTATGATGGTTTGGGACAGGCAGAACCCATTTTTAAACTAAAACATGTCCCACCTACCCCGGAACATAAAAGCACTACAGGGGTAAAGATTTTAAAGTCTGGATTTAGCTGGATTTCGGTCATTTTGGGATGGGCGTGGCCCCTGGGAGTGGCCCGAGTGGGTTGAGAGGTCGAAACTTGATTTTTATGATGGTTTGGGACAGGCAGAACCCATTTTTAAACTAAAACATGTCCCACCTACCCCGGAACATAAAAGCACTACAGGGGTGAAAAGCACTACAAATCCACTACAAAAATCAAGGAAACGTGCTCTCGAGTGTCAACTGGCAAGCACTGAATAAGACTTCATAAATAAGCAATAAAAGACGAGAATTCTATCCAATTCAAACTACATATCAACACTTTTCAAAATAAGTTATTTAAAAGTTGTTATAAATTCATCAACGTTTTAAAAGACTCCAAAGATTCATAAAAAAGCTCAGGTCACACCATATATGGTAGTATTACCACACACCATATATGGTAGTATTACCATGGTAACACCATATTAACCTTCCTCAGCCAAACCGCATATTTGAGTTATTTTGCTCCGCTGAAAAGAGCCTTATTTCAAATAACTTTATTTCATCAAATATATAGAATCTACAATAACTTTCATCACAAAATTCTTGGCTACAAAAAGAGTTGGAAAAGTTAAACCTCAACTTTCCATTTCACGAGGTGGAAGTTTGGTGAAACAAAATAGATGTTACGTAATAGTTGTCATGGTAACAAAAGTCTTATCAGAAGAGTAAAAACTAACAACACGTATCTAACTACCGGACACTTGCAGAGAGCTCAGCACCGTACGCTCATTCTCAGTTAGCGCCTGTAATGGTGAAATAGTGAAATATTGCAGAGAAATAGTGAAATATTGCAGAGAAATAGTGAAATATTGCAGATAAATAGGGAAATATTGCAGAGAAATAGCGAAATATTGCCGAGAAATAGTGAAATATTGCAGATAAATAGTGAAATTGACAGAGATTTAGCGAAATTTACAAATATTTGGTGAAATTTACAAAGATTTAGTGTAATTTACAAAGATTTGGTGTAATTTACAATGATTTGATGTAATTTACAAAGTGATGGTAGTGTCAACGGTGTTAAAGGTGATCCAGCAAGTGTTAAAGGTGTTAAAGGTGACCCAGCAAGTGTTAAAGGTGTTAAAGGTGATCCAGCAAGTGTTAAAGGTGATCCAGCAAGTGTTAAAGGTGTTAAAGGTGATCCAGCAAGGTGTTAAAGGTGATCCAGCAAGTGTTAAAGCTTTAAAGGTGTTAAAGGTGATCCAGCAAGTGTTAAAGCTTTAAAGGTGTTAAAGGTGATACAGCAAGTGTTAAAAGTGTTAAAGGTGTTAAAGGTGATACAGCAAGTGTTAAAGGTGTTAAAGGTGTAATAGAAGAAGTAACTACCAGACAGAGCTGATTGTAGGTGTTATGAGTGGACAGCTGAGTTAGGAACTGTTGGAGATGACTGTGTAGATCTACTTCGTTCAGTGGGTCGTCTTTAGTGTCTTCGTCCTGAATAATTTCATAAATATACACTAATATACATATTAATAATTATACACATTAGTGTTGATGTATATTACACATTAGTGCTGATGTATATTACACATTAGTGTTGATGTACATTACACATTAGTATTAATGTACATTATACATTAACGCTTACACGCCGATCAGTGACTTGTATATAACCAGTTAATTAATTAATCAGCTAATTGTTGATAATTAACGAGTTAGTAAACCTCATCATCGTCATCTCCCAACATATGAGCAAGTTGAGCGATAGAAACGAACTGAGTTTCCACATCCTCCTCCTCCTCATCATCCTCCTCGTCACTAATGTCTCCGTTCCTCTCTGCTTCTAATTCCTCCAGCACGTTACCTGTAATTAAGTACCTTACTGGACACTATTTCCTCGGATGTAACTGTAATGACTCGCTGTGTATCTGGTTAGTGCAGGTGCCTATAGGGGGTGTAGGGAACCCCCCCCCCCCCCAGCTCAGATGTATGATCTAGTGAAGTAGTAGGGAGTAGTGTAATTCACCTGATCTCACGTAATGAGTACAGGTGGTATATCCTAAACAGGAAGAATTAAATAGAATTTAACCGATATTATATCCACAGATATCCGGTTTAAAGTAATTTCCTAGCATATTATACTCTAGTAGCAGGGTGTAGTAGGATATTAGCTTCAGAATTTACGTGATGATCTAACTGATTTATCAACATCTAATTACGTTAACTACTTCATCTAATGATATCATTATACCTAAACTTATCGGTATTCCAACTTATCATTACAACTTACATTTCAACTACACGACTCTGTGAACATTCCAGAGAGAAATGTAAAACTAGAATGTATTGAGAAATGTAAAACTAGTACAATGTATTTGTCAACAAAAATTAAATTGATTTAGAAAATAATATTTTGGTAAATTTTTTTGACCCCTTACCCCCCCCCCCCCCCCCCCTGGCCTTAACACTATACACACTACACTCACTACACACTTTAGATTTGTTTGGAGAGGCGAATCATTCACAGTTTAGGCTCTTGAAATCTTCGAATTAAAAATCATCTTGAGAGAACCTCCTCAAATTATTTGTTATATAGTAGTGTTGAAAGTATTAAACACACTACACACTATATAGTACACTATATAGTACACCCCAGTAATTCTTCCCGCCATTTAAAGAAGCGGCAACCAGCTTAGTGATTTACACGGCTTACAGTGTAGCACTATATTATATATACACGTAGAAATCAACAGTTGACATACGCCACTTCTAGCTTTCTATCTGCACATTAGAGGGAGAAATAACGCAGAGCAAGTTAGATACAGGGTGAGTGAAAAAAACACTACACTTTGTAATTTAATAATTTAAATTAGAAAGCTTATCTCAACCTTTCTGAAAATTTCTAGTCAATAAGTCTGGACCTTTTCCTGATAGTAGCCGAAGAGTTTTTAAGAATCGGCCAAATATTTTTTCCACAATCAGCAACCCCTTGGAATACCCATTTAGAAATCCTTGCATTTCTCAATTTAACCCTAATATTCGGTTATCTAATTAGGACTCCAAATAAAAATATATGGTATTCTGAATGTCGATTTACCGCGCCCCAATTTACCACAAACCCCGATAATCGATATACCGCGGTCATCTCCTTTCCCCTAAATAGGGCTTAACATGTATAATGTAAACAAACAAACCCCGATTTACCGCGGATGCATCGGATGTTTCCTTTCCCCCAAACCCCGCTGTAAATCGGGGTTTTACTGTACATGTCAATATGATATCTACTTGCAAAGTAACGGCTCATGATTGTGTAACATTAAAACTAACCGAACTCCTGTACGAGTATCTTGAATATCTTGACAGTGATAGGTATCATAGTGGGACCCTGTTGAGCTTTAGTGGAACGTGTAATCCTCCCCCCTTCTAGCGATATCTCCTCATCAGATACCATTATGTGAGTGAGGGGTGAATCCTGGGCCAGGAGGTGGGGCAGGAACTTAGTGAGGGCTATTACTGCTACCTTAGTTTCATACTCCCCTGTAAACATCTCCTGGATCTCACACCTGGAAATAGATTTATATTATATTATAGTATTATATAAGTACTTTATATTACACCTGGCAGGGAAATAGTTTTATATTATATTATATAAGTACTTTATATTATACTAGAAAGCCCGTGATCACAGTTTACCTAATTTGTGGGCGGTCGTACATTATACATTTTTATACAGCAGAAATAATTTTTTCAGTTATAGTAGAGATTATATTTAAGTACTAAGTACTTTATATTATAATATTATATAAGTACTAAGTACTTTAAATATTATATTAGCTGAATTTAAAATACACGTGTATAGTGTATACTTTATATTATAGTACTTTATATTATATTAGCTGAATTTAAAATACACGTGTATTTTAAAAGCTCCTGCTAAAACAAACTTTTCGTATCACTTATATGTATTT
The DNA here is from genome assembly GCF_026151205.1 of Bolinopsis microptera. NCBI lineage: Eukaryota > Metazoa > Ctenophora > Tentaculata > Lobata > Bolinopsidae > Bolinopsis > Bolinopsis microptera. Next base: position 25,460,042 of record NC_087072.1, read on the forward strand.
TTCTCCTGTATTTGCCGAATTTTTTCGAAAAATACGGGAAATGTTATAATTAATCTGTTTTAAAGCTAGGGTCCAACACTCGAAACTGCAAATGTAAGTAACCCTAACAAACCTAACAAAGTAACAAACCATGATTTTAGAACGAAGACGAGACCGTTTTCTCCAGATGGTGTGTTGATGGACTGAAGGAAGGACATGGAACCTTCTAGATCGTGGTTAAAGAGCTTAATAAATACTACTAACAGGCTCTGCTGGATTGTAGGTGACTCACTGAAAGTTAACTATGATAAAGTGAAACAATAAACAATTCTAATAGTGAACAATTCAAACAGTGAACAATTGAAACAGTGAACAATTGAAACAGTGAACAATTGAAACAGTGAACAATTGAGACAGTGTCCAGTGAACAAGTAACAAATAATATGTCTGAACAAATAAGTGGTTATAACTGCTTACTGCGCGCGATCTCATTGAGAAGTGTTGAATATTACTATAGTATACAATAGTTAGTGTTAAATGTGCAGTTAGAATTGCTCAGTGCATAAAACAAGGTTACCAGTTTAAGGTTCTACACATGTCATCAATTATTTTCATAGTAGTAACCGTGTATTAGTAATTGTGATACATTTTTATCATCATTTTAACTTTTACTTAACGTTATATAAACGTCACATCTTACACTAAATTGATAAAATTAGGGTATTTAAATACAGTGATAAAATACCACAAAAAAATATACCAAAAAAAGTATCGAACACATATTAGGATGCAGTATATTAACAATTAAATCCCCCCCCCCCGGCCCCCATATGTGACATATTAATTATTAAGGTAGATCCCCCCCCCATATAATGCGTGACATATTAACAATTAAGATCCCCCTTATGCGATTATGCGATAAACGTACCATTTAGTGAGTTTGTTAAGAACAGCTTGCAGGATCTTACCATTTAGTGAGTTTGTTAAGAACAGCTTGCAGGATCTTACCATTTAGTGAGTTTGTTAAGAACAGCTTGCAGGATCTTACCATTTAGTGAGTTTGTTAAGAACAGCTTGCAGGATCTTACCATTTAGTGAGTTTGTTAAGAACAGCTTGCAGGATCTTACCATTTAGTGAGTTTGTTAAGAACAGCTTGCAGGATCTTACCATTTAGTGAGTTTGTTAAGAACAGCTTGCAGGATCTTACCATTTAGTGAGTTTGTTAAGAACAGCTTGCAGGATCTGGTTGATGTTGAGAGCTGCTCCAGCGTGTTTAATAAGACTGGATACCAATCTACCGGAGTAAAGAGCCCCATACTCGCTCATTTCCGGGTCTAACATCTTAGCAATGAGCTGCATAGTGTACTCCATACCAGTTATACCATTAATAGTTAGAGCGGTGACTTGCTGGAATCCCAGCGCGAGACACGCCCGCACACACTCCCCGCCACTCTGCAGGATAGCTGTACTGTCCTTCACACACCCTATTGTAAGAGCCATCGCGGCCGGGAACACTTCCTTAATATACACCTGGGGGAGGGGACATTAGTGAGGTATACACCTGGGGGAGGGGAGATTAGTGAGGTATACACCTGGGGGAGGGGAGATTAGTGAGGTATACACCTGGGGGAGGGGAGATTAGTGAGGTATACACCTGGGGGAGGGGAGATTAGTGAGGTATACACCTGGGGGAGGGGAGATTAGTGAGGTATACACCTGGGGGAGGGGAGATTAGTGAGGTATACACCTGGGGGAGGGGAGATTAGTGAGGTATACACCTGGGGGAGGGGAGATTAGTGAGGTATACATCTGGGGGAGGGGAGATTAGTGAGGTATACACCTGGGGGAGGGGAGATTAGTGAGGTATACACCTGGGGGAGGGGAGATTAGTGAGGTATACACCTGGGGGAGGGGAGATTAGTGAGGTATACACCTGGGGGAGGGGAGATTAGTGAGGTATACACCTGGGGGAGGGGAGATTAGTGAGGTATACACCTGGGGGAGGGGAGATTAGTTAGGTATACACCTGGGGGAGGGGAGATTAGTGAGGTATACACCTGGGGGAGGGGAGATTAGTGAGGTATACACCTGGGGGAGGGGAGATTAGTGAGGTATACACCTGGGGGAGGGGAGATTAGTGAGGTATACACCTGGGGGAGGGGAGATTAGTGGGGTATACACCTGGGGGAGGGGAGATTAGTGAGGTATACACCTGGGGGAGGGGAGATTAGTGAGGTATACACCTGGGGGAGGGGAGATTAGTGAGGTATACACCTGGGGGAGGGGAGATTAGTGAGGTATACACCTGGGGGAGGGGAGATTAGTGAGGTATACACCTGGGGAGGGGAGATTAGTGAGGTATACACCTGGGGGAGGGGAGATTAGTGAGGTATACACCTGGGGGAGGGGAGATTAGTGAGGTATACACCTGGGGGAGGGGAGATTAGTTAGGTATACACCTGGGGGAGGGGAGATTAGTGAGGTATACACCTGGGGGAGGGGAGATTAGTGAGGTATACACCTGGGGGAGGGGAGATTAGTGAGGTATACACCTGGGGGAGGGGAGATTAGTGAGGTATACACCTGGGGGAGGGGAGATTAGTGAGGTATACACCTGGGGGAGGGGAGATTAGTGGGGTATACACCTGGGGGAGGGGAGATTAGTGAGGTATACACCTGGGGGAGGGGAGATTAGTGAGGTATACACCTGGGGGAGGGGAGATCAGTGAGGTATACACCTGGGGGAGGGGAGATTAGTGAGGTATACACCTGGGGGCGGGGAGATTAGTGAGGTATACACCTGGGGGAGGGGAGATTAGTGAGGTATACACCTGGGGGAGATGTGAGATTAGTGAGGTATACACCTGGGGGAGGGGAGATTAGTGAGGTATACACCTGGGGGAGATGTGAGATTAGTGAGGTATACACCTGGGGGAGGGGAGATTAGTGAGGTATACACCTGGGGGAGGGGAGATTAGTGAGGTATACACCTGGGGGAGGGGAGATTAGTGAGGTATACACCTGGGGGAGATGTGAGATTAGTGAGGTATACACCTGGGGGAGGGGAGATTAGTGAGGTATACACCTGGGGGAGGGGAGATTAGTGAGGTATACACCTGGGGGAGGGGAGATTAGTGAGGTATACACCTGGGGGAGGGGAGATTAGTGAGGTATACACCTGGGGGAGGGAAGATTAGTGAGGTATACACCTGGGGAGGGGAGATTAGTGAGGTATAAACCTGGGGGAGGGGACATTAGTGAGGTATACACCTGGGGGAGGGGAGATTAGTGAGGTATACACCTGGGGGAGGGGACATTAGTGAGGTATACACCTGGGGGAGGGGAGATTAGTGAGGTATACACCTGGGGGAGGGGAGATTAGTGAGGTATACACCTGGGGGAGGGGAGATTAGTGAGGTATACACCTGGGGGAGGGGAGATTAGTAAGGTATACACCTGGGGGAGGGGAGATTAGTGAGGTATACACCTGGGGGAGGGGACATTAGTGAGGTATACACCTAGGGGAGGGGAGATTAGTGGGGTATACACCTGGGGGAGGGGAGATTAGTGAGGTATACACCTGGGGGAGGGGACATTAGTGAGGTATACACCTGGGGGAGGGGAGATTAGTGAGGTATACACCTGGGGGAGGGGAGATTAGTGAGGTATACACCTGGGGGAGGGGAGATTAGTGAGGTATAAACCTGGGGGAGGGGACATTAGTGAGGTATACACCTGGGGGAGGGGAGATTAGTGAGGTATACACCTGGGGGAGGGGAGATTAGTGAGGTATACACCTGGGGGAGGGGAGATTAGTGAGGTATACACCTGGGGGAGGGGAGATTAGTGAGGTATACACCTGGTGGAGGGGAGATTAGTGAGGTATCAGGTATACACCTGGGGGAGGGGAGATTAGTGAGGTATACACCTGGGGGAGGGGAGATTAGTGAGGTATACACCTGGGGGAGGGGAGATTAGTGAGGTATACACCTGGGGGAGGGGAGATTAGTGAAGTATACACCTGGGGGAGGGGAGATTAGTGAAGTATACACCTGGGGGAGGGGAGATTAGTGAGGTATACACCTGGTGGAGGGGAGATTAGTGAGGTATCAGGTATACACCTGGGGGAGGGGAGATTAGTGAGGTATACACCTGGGGGAGGGGAGATTAGTGAGGTATACACCTGGGGGAGGGGAGATTAGTGAGGTATACACCTGGGGGAGGGGAGATTAGTGAAGTATACACCTGGGGGAGGGGAGATTAGTGAAGTATACACCTGGGGGAGGGGAGATTAGTGAGGTATACACCTGGGGGAGGGGAGATTAGTGAGGTATACACCTGGGGGAGGGGAGATTAGTGAGGTATACACCTGGGGGAGGGGAGATTAGTGAGGTATACACCTGGGGGAGGGGAGATTAGTGAGGTATACACCTGGGGGAGGGGAGATTAGTGAGGTATACACCTGGGGGAGGGGAGATTAGTGAGGTATACACCTGGGGGAGGGGAGATTAGTGAGGTATACACCTGGGGGAGGGGAGATTAGTGAGGTATACACCTGGGGGAGGGGAGATTAGTGAGGTATACACCTGGTGGAGGGGAGATTAGTGAGGTATACACCTGGGGGAGGGGAGATTAGTGGGGTATACACCTGGGGGAGGGGAGATTAGTGAGGTATACACCTGGGGGAGGGGAGATTAGTGAGGTATACACCTGGGGGAGGGGAGATTAGTGAGGTATACACCTGGGGGAGGGGAGATTAGTGAGGTATACACCTGGTGGAGGGGAGATTAGTGAGGTATCAGGTATACACCTGGGGGAGGGGAGATTAGTGAGGTATACACCTGGGGGAGGGGAGATTAGTGAGGTATACACCTGGGGGAGGGGAGATTAGTGAGGTATACACCTGGGGGAGGGGAGATTAGTGAAGTATACACCTGGGGGAGGGGAGATTAGTGAAGTATACACCTGGGGGAGGGGAGATTAGTGAGGTATACACCTGGGGGAGGGGAGATTAGTGAGGTATACACCTGGTGGAGGGGAGATTAGTGAGGTATACACCTGGGGGAGGGGAGATTAGTGAGGTATACACCTGGGGGAGGGGAGATTAGTGAGGTATACACCTGGGGGAGGGGAGATTAGTGAGGTATACACCTGGTGGAGGGGAGATTAGTGAGGTATACACCTGGGGGAGGGGAGATTAGTGGGGTATACACCTGGGGGAGGGGAGATTAGTGAGGTATACACCTGGGGGAGGGGAGATTAGTGAGGTATACACCTGGGGGAGGGGAGATTAGTGAGGTATACACCTGGGGGAGGGGAGATTAGTGAGGTATACACCTGGGGGAGGGGAGATTAGTGAGGTATACACCTGGGGGAGGGGAGATTAGTGAGGTATACACCTGGGGGAGGGGAGATTAGTGAAGTATACACCTGGGGGAGGGGAGATTAGTGAAGTATACACCTGGGGGAGGGGAGATTAGTGAGGTATACACCTGGGGGAGGGGAGATTAGTGAGGTATACACCTGGGGGAGGGGAGATTAGTGAGGTATACACCTGGGGGAGGGGAGATTAGTGAGGTATACACCTGGGGGAGGGGAGATTAGTGAGGTATACACCTGGGGGAGGGGAGATTAGTGAGGTATACACCTGGGGGAGGGGAGATTAGTGAGGTATACACCTGGTGGAGGGGAGATTAGTGAGGTATACACCTGGGGGAGGGGAGATTAGTGGGGTATACACCTGGGGGAGGGGAGATTAGTGAGGTATACACCTGGGGGAGGGGAGATTAGTGAGGTATACACCTGGGGGAGGGGAGATTAGTGAGGTATACACCTGGGGGAGGGGAGATTAGTGAGGTATACACCTGGTGGAGGGGAGATTAGTGAGGTATCAGGTATACACCTGGGGGAGGGGAGATTAGTGAGGTATACACCTGGGGGAGGGGAGATTAGTGAGGTATACACCTGGGGGAGGGGAGATTAGTGAGGTATACACCTGGGGGAGGGGAGATTAGTGAAGTATACACCTGGGGGAGGGGAGATTAGTGAAGTATACACCTGGGGGAGGGGAGATTAGTGAGGTATACACCTGGGGGAGGGGAGATTAGTGAGGTATACACCTGGTGGAGGGGAGATTAGTGAGGTATACACCTGGGGGAGGGGAGATTAGTGAGGTATACACCTGGGGGAGGGGAGATTAGTGAGGTATACACCTGGGGGAGGGGAGATTAGTGAGGTATACACCTGGTGGAGGGGAGATTAGTGAGGTATACACCTGGGGGAGGGGAGATTAGTGGGGTATACACCTGGGGGAGGGGAGATTAGTGAGGTATACACCTGGGGGAGGGGAGATTAGTGAGGTATACACCTGGGGGAGGGGAGATGTGAGGTATAACTAAAGACTGAAAACTAACATCAGGTAGAGGAGGAGGAGTTTTCCTGATGAAGGTAGTGAGGAGATCCAGGACCTCAGTTCTCATGTCCTCCTCATCCTCCTCGCTCTGCTTCTTAGGAGAAGTAGCAGTGGGGGATCTTAGAATCTGGAGCAGGACGGGTACTACATTGTTCTGTATAGACCCTCTGCATTCCGGTATTTCAGCTAGAGTTATCAGCACGTCATTAACCTGAGAGTAAGAGGGTTAGGGACCAGATATAGGGGGGGTTAGGGACCATATATAGGGGGGTTAGGGACCAGATATAGGGGGGTTAGGGACCATATATAGGGGGGTAAGGGACCAGATATAGGGGGGTTAGGGACCAGATATAGGGGGTTAGGGACCATTATATATAGGGGGTTATGGACCAGATATAGGGGGATTAGGGACCAGATATAGGGGGTTAGGGACCAGATATAGGGGGTTAGGGACCAGATATAGGGGGTTAGGGACCAGATATAGGGGGGTTAGGGACCAGATATAGGGGGGTTAGGGACCAGATATAAGGGGGTTAGGGACCAGATATAATAGGGGGTTAGGGACCAGATATAGGGGGGTTAGGGACCAGATATAGGGGGGTTAGGGACCAGATATTGGGGGGTTAGGGACCAGATATAGGGGGGTTAGGGACCAGATATAGGGGGGTTAGGGACCAGATATAGGGGGGTTAGGGACCAGATATAGGGGGGTTAGAGACCAGATATAGGGGGGTTAGGGACCAGATATGATATAGGGGGTTAGGGACCAGATATAGGGGGGTTAGGGACCATATTATATAGGGGGTTAGGGACCAGATATAGGGGGTTAGGGACCAGATATAGGGGGGTTAGGGACCAGATATAGGGGGGTAAGGGACCAGATATAGGACAGCAATAGCAGCAAATCTGGGGAAACTTTGAAATACACCACTTTGAAGCATTTGACCACCCCTTAAAAATCACAAATTATGAATTCTAGTAATCTGAATATTTACATAGGTCCAAAAATGTCATAGCTTCATGATAGTGCAACGAAATAAATCCCAGAACATTTTGGTGCTGATGTTACAGTGTACGCGTGCGCGCGCGCGCGTACTTAACCATCTGTAGGCCAACATATTTAGTTTATGCTTAATTTCTTTATATATTATGTCACCACTAGAGTGCCCAATACTTTTAGTGAAGGTGTAATGTAAAACGGTTAACCACCAACTGTGGTATATCAAAAAAACCCCAAAAGTGTATGTGTGCGCGCGCGCGCGTACTTAACCACCTGGAATGGCACAGCATTGAGATATCACCATAATTCCAAAAGCAGAGTACACCATCCAGGTGCCCAAAACTTTTGGCTATGGTCCCAATACCATAAAACCTTAGATGTGGCCATAATGTGGTTAAAACATGTTGATTTTGGACCTTCGGTCAACAGAAGCCATCACAAATTAACCATTATTCAGCACAATCTGACCTTTTGGTGCCTTATTTTGTTTTGATATTTGATTATGAGAGATAGCTGAAGGATAATAAGTGATTTTAAAGATAATGCAACAAAACTTGTGGCCGTATGGCGGTTAAAACGACCAAAAACACTAACTTTGGTCAATTTAAGACCTTTATTAACCATGATGGACGCAACATAGGACTCAGCAATGTTTCTGGTCATATAAATGAGCAGGTAGTTATATCTAGATAATGTAGCATGGCCAGCTATAGCTTTACAAAGCTAATATGTGCTCTAACAAGAAATGCGGCCGCTTTTCTTTTGTGGATGGCCGCTCAATTTCCCGATCCGTGATGGAGTATTTGATCATATTCCATACCACCTGTGGACCCCAGTCTTTACTGTTTATAAGCATGCAGATATGGCGGAGTGACAGGCCGAGCGCCGCCCAGTTGATATAATTCCATATTTAATTTGAAAATCGTGTATATTTCTATGTAACCATATGTTTATTGTTTATGCAACCTGACACGGATTTGTGCAAAATAGTAATACTAACTCAAAATAATAATAATATGCTATCAATTAGTCCCTAGCGGGATGCGTACATGATGAAATTAACAATGTACTTGAACATTTCAGCACCGCGCGCCAACAATTGTTTAATTCAGATTTTCGCGCAAAATAACTTTGCGCAGGCAGACACGTGGGCAAAACGTACGCAGACACGCACGCTCGCACGCAGGTACGGTCGCAAAGCTACCATATCCCAAAAAAAACCTTGATCGCTAACCCTTGTCCTTGACTCTTTTGTGCCTTCGGCACTTGAGTCATGGATCGGGAAAAAATGGTTAATTAGTGCAAATATAGGGTATTTTCGAGACATTTTAACCACCTTAGCTGCACATTGATCGGAATGCATGAACTTGGGGTCAATTATGCATTTGCAAACAAATATACACTCATTTGGATAGCAAACCATTATCTGAAGTTCATATTGTGGTTAATTTTCACTTTAATAGATGCCTTGTTCAACAGCCTAGCAAGTAATATAGCCCTTTTAACCACTTTTATGACAACATTTCTTGATAACTTTTATCAAGACCCTTCAAATGTCCTTTGTTGACCATAAAATGTTGACTAAAATCATTAATATTAATAATGTTTTGATTGGTGGTTAACAACAAATTTTGACATTTTAACCATCTTTTTAGCACTTTTTACAAATATTAACCACCTCAAATCAACCATACTATTAAATTGCACATTTGTGATAAAAAATTATCATCCATGCACAAATGAACAACCACCACTATACATCTATAATCAGAGCAATATTTATAGCTCACCGTTCATCTTCAATTTAACCACCATTAGGACCACAAAATGCCCCCCATGAGGTTTGAAAACTTTTGTGATAGTTGCACCATGATATGATCTCAATATAATGACTACTCAGTTCATAATATCATATCTCAAAATGGTGGTTAACCCTAAAACTGGTATTTTAACCACCATAGCATAGTGGCCACATAGATGACCCATTAACCACAATTATTCAACATAACCGTACTGCAGTGTTTTGTGCACCAGAAAAACATCACTCCAACATTGAGATTAACCACAATGAGCTGCAACATAATGTTGAAGTCAACATACTCAAATTGTGTGAAAAAAAGTCAATGTCCACCAAGTTTCCCCAGATTTGCTGCTATTGCTGAGGAGGGTTAGGGTTAGGGACCAGATAAAGGGGGGTTAGGGACCAGATATAGGGGGGTTATGGACCAGGTATAGGGGGTTAGGGTTAGGGACCAGATATAGGGGGTTAGGGTTAGGGACCAGATATAGGGGGGTAAGGGACCAGATATAGGGGGTTAGGGACCAGATATAGGGGGGTTAGGGACCAGATATAGGGGCCAGGGCCGGGGGGTAAGGGATGAAATATTATACTGAGAGGGAGTTAGGGGATATGGACCATATAAATGGTTCGTTGTGGAAAAATTGAGTACTTTCAACCTGATTTAATTAATTATTTAAGTTTCAACCTGATTTAATTGATTGTTTAAGTTTCAACCTGATTTAATTGATTGTTTAAGTTGCAACCTGACTGACGACGAAAGTGTCACTAGCGTGTTTAACGAACAGCTCGACCAGGAACGTGTTGACTTTGTCTGCCTCTACAGCTACAATATCAGGTCTGAAGCCCACACTGACTCTGAGGGCGTCTAGACAGAGCATGAGGAGGTCTCCCTCCATATTACCTGCCAGGTCAAACAGAGAGGGGATTATAAGCTCCATTGACTTGTGCAATACCTGAAACAGTACATACTTGTTTGTAATTTTCTACGTAAAGTTTGCAGTGGTGATATCAAATTCCCACTGAAATGCGAAACCGTATAATAAAAATGGCGGTGTAGAATAAAAAAGTATTACCAGTTTCTCTTCTGGCTCAGTGAGCTCAGCACACATAGCGTAGACCCCCTTCATAGCACCTATCATAACTGCAGCAGGAGTGCCTGGTTTGAGAGCAGTGCAGGTGTGTTCTAGCAGCGTGTTTAGAGACTCTTCCGAGGGGAGGCGCTTAATGTAGCTCCCTGTCATCCATATTAGTCTCCCTCGTAGATAAGGCTTATCTACATTTAGTCCGGGCAACACAACCGTGTTGTAGAAAGCTCCAAAGTTGAAATCCACCTTCTTAGCTTCCAAACACTCCTCCACCACGTCTCCACTGATGTTCATAGCTGTTGCACACGCTTCATATAACTTCCAGTTATACCCCTCCGCGATATTCCCGCAGGAGGAGATGTGCCGCGTGATGGCGTTCATGAGCGCTTCTACGTAGGACGTCTTCAGTTCAGTAGCCAGATCCATGAGCAGCTCCATAGCTCCTGTTCGTACTGTGTAGTTCATGCTATCCTCGTCATCATCCTCCACGTACTTCTCTGGGTCTTCATTCCACAACTCCATCTAGCAGAGTTACCATAACGTTAACAATTACTGTACAATCTAACTCCATCTAGCAGAGTTACCATAACGTTAACAATTACTGTACAATCTAACTCCATCTAGCAGGTATACCATAACGTTAACAATTACTGTACAATCTAACTCCATCTAGCAGGTATACCATAACGTTAACAATTACTGTACAATCTAACTCCATCTAGCAGAGTTACCATAACGTTAACAATTACTGTACAATCTAACTCCATCTAGCGGGTATACCATAACGTTAACAATTACTGTACAATCTAACTCCATCTAGCAGGTATACCATAACGTTAACAATTACTGTACATTCCACAACTCCATCTAGCAGGTATACCATAACGTTAACAATTACTGTACATTCCACAACTCCATCTAGCAGGTATACCATAACGTTAACAATTACTGTACAATCTAACTCCATCTAGCAGGTATACCATAACGTTAACAATTACTGTACAATCTAACTCCATCTAGCAGGTATACCATAACGTTAACAATTACTGTACAATCTAACTCCATCTAGCAGGTATACCATAACGTTAACAATTACTGTACAATCTAACTCCATCTAGCAGAGTTACCATAACGTTAACAATTACTGTACAATCTAACTCCATCTAGCAGGTATACCATAACGTTAACAATTACTGTACAATCTAACTCCATCTAGCAGGTATACCATAACGTTAACAATTACTGTACAATCTAACTCCATCTAGCAGGTATACCATAACGTTAACAATTACTGTACAATCTAACTCCATCTAGCAGGTGTACCATAACGTTAACAATTACTGTACATTCCACAACTCCATCTAGCAGAGTTACCATAACGTTAACAATTACTGTACAATCTAACTCCATCTAGCAGGTATACCATAACGTTAACAATTACTGTACAATCTAACTCCATCTAGCAGGTATACCATAACGTTAACAATTACTGTACAATCTAACTCCATCTAGCAGAGTTACCATAACGTTAACAATTACTGTACAATCTAACTCCATCTAGCAGGTATACCATAACGTTAACAATTACTGTACAATCTAACTCCATCTAGCAGAGTTACCATAACGTTAACAATTACTGTACAATCTAACTCCATCTAGCAGGTATACCATAACGTTAACAATTACTGTACAATCTAACTCCATGTAGCAGGTATACCATAACGTTAACAATTACTGTACAATCTAACTCCATCTAGCAGGTATACCATAACGTTAACAATTACTGTACAATCTAACTCCATCTAGCAGGTATACCATAACGTTAACAATTACTGTACAATCTAACTCCATCTAGCAGGTATACCATAACGTTAACAATTACTGTACAATCTAACTCCATCTAGCAGAGTTACCATAACGTTAACAATTACTGTACAATCTAACTCCATCTAGCAGAGTTACCATAACGTTAACAATTACTGTACAATCTAACTCCATCTAGCAGGTATACCATAACGTTAACAATTACTGTACAATCTAACTCCATCTAGCAGGTATACCATAACGTTAACAATTACTGTACATTCCACAACTCCATCTAGCAGGTATACCATAACGTTAACAATTACTGTACAATCTAACTCCATCTAGCAGGTATACCATAACGTTAACAATTACTGTACAATCTAACTCCATCTAGCGGGTATACCATAACGTTAACAATTACTGTACAATCTAACTCCATCTAGCAGGTATACCATAACGTTAACAATTACTGTACAATCTAACTCCATCTAGCAGAGTTACCATAACGTTAACAATTACTGTACAATCTAACTCCATCTAGCGGGTATACCATAACGTTAACAATTACTGTACAATCTAACTCCATCTAGCAGGTATACCATAACGTTAACAATTACTGTACATTCCACAACTCCATCTAGCAGGTATACCATAACGTTAACAATTACTGTACAATCTAACTCCATCTAGCAGGTATACCATAACGTTAACAATTACTGTACAATCTAACTCCATCTAGCGGGTATACCATAACGTTAACAATTACTGTACAATCTAACTCCATCTAGCAGGTATACCATAACGTTAACAATTACTGTACAATCTAACTCCATCTAGCAGGTATACCATAACGTTAACAATTACTGTACAATCTAACTCCATCTAGCAGGTATACCATAACGTTAACAATTACTGTACAATCTAACTCCATCTAGCAGGTATACCATAACGTTAACAATTACTGTACATTCCACAACTCCATCTAGCAGGTATACCATAACGTTAACAATTACTGTACATTCCACAACTCCATCTAGCAGGTATACCATAACGTTAACAATTACTGTACATTCCACAACTCCATCTAGCAGGTATACCATAACGTTAACAATTACTGTACAATCTAACTCCATCTAGCAGGTATACCATAACGTTAACAATTACTGTACAATCTAACTCCATCTAGCAGGTATACCATAACGTTAACAATTACTGTACAATCTAACTCCATGTAGCAGGTATACCATAACGTTAACAATTACTGTACAATCTAACTCCATCTAGCAGGTATACCATAACGTTAACAATTACTGTACAATCTAACTCCATCTAGCAGGTATACCATAACGTTAACAATTACTGTACAATCTAACTCCATGTAGCAGGTATACCATAACGTTAACAATTACTGTACAATCTAACTCCATCTAGCAGGTATACCATAACGTTAACAATTACTGTACAATCTAACTCCATCTAGCAGGTATACCATAACGTTAACAATTACTGTACAATCTAACTCCATCTAGCAGGTATACCATAACGTTAACAATTACTGTACAATCTAAATTCTAGCAGGTATACCATAACGTTAACAATTACTGTACAATCTAACTCCATCTAGCAGGTATACCATAACGTTAACAATTACTGTACAATCTAACTCCATCTAGCAGGTATACCATAACGTTAACAATTACTGTACAATCTAACTCCATCTAGCAGGTATACCATAACGTTAACAATTACTGTACAATCTAACTCCATCTAGCAGGTATACCATAACGTTAACAATTACTGTACAATCTAACTCCATCTAGCAGAGTTACCATAACGTTAACAATTACTGTACAATCTAACTCCATCTAGCAGGTATACCATATAAATAAATATTATTAAATACCGATACCTATTTTGAAATCGGAGGGAATAATAGGTATTTATAGGTATTTTACCAAAGATCGTCTAGGGCAGCTAAAAGTTACTTTTTTGGACGTTCCAGAAGATTGTGAGCAACATTAATTTTTGAAATTTTAGGTGAAAAATGAAAATTTCATTAAAAGATTTTTACTTGAGAATATTTTTAATTGTTGTTTAATTGTTGTTCAAAATGTTCAGAAACTTCTATATTGAAGAGATAGAAAAGTAAATAACGGGGGGTAATACCTGGTATTCAGGTATAGACAGGTAGGTGATGGGATAGAAAAGTAAATAACGGGGGTAATACCTGGTATTCAGGTATAGACAGGTAGGTGATGAGATAGAAAAGAACGTCAGGTAACACTTTCCTTATCATAGCCTTGTATTTCTTACGTTCCGTTAAAGCCTGTATAAACTCGAATATGGCCTGTACCAGACTCCCGAACCCCATCTCAGATCCGTCACTATCCACCTGAACATGTGAATAGTTTAGGGATTAGATATAGAGGGTGTCAAATGTCAATAGTTTAAGATTTTAGGAGAAGGCTATAGTGAAACCAAAAGACAATTGAAGTGAAATGTAAAATAGCTAACATCGTCCTCTACATAGTCAGGGTTGTTAACAACTGTAGTGATGTGATTCTCTGCATTCTTGGTGAGAAGGGTCCACAGCACTGGGAGAGCACTCGATACCTGTAGAAGTTGGTTGATATTTGACCAATTTATGGGCCAAAATCGATCAAATTTGGTGAGTATGCCCAAATATGGGCATATAGTTTTTAGCTCATAACTCAGTCCAATCTTAATGAAAATTCATATATTAGGACGCAATGAAACTACCGGACCACGATGTATGGGGACTTGCCACCCCATGGCAACATTAAAATATATCGACTCAGTTACATCGTGATGTACGAGTTTAGGGCACCACTAGCCCTAAAGGGGGGGGCACAATAGAGCATACTGACTACTAGATAGTACTCACCTTATCTCCCATCTGTTTAGGGAAAGTTTGTACGAGTTTAGATAGGAAGTTAACACACTCAGTCTGTAGTTTGTAATCCTGTCTGACAGAAACAGTAGCTCCTATCAGGGATATAGTGGTGTCCACCAGACCTGGCAGTATGGGGAACAGTAGGTTCTCATTAGCAGCGTGGTCCACTGTGTCCATGTGGCTGATTAGAGTGGTAAACACTCCGAATATGGAGAGGACGCGGGCACGTGTAGCTGGCCCGAACGTCTCCGTTTGGAAGAGTTGGATAAGCCGGGGGAAGAGGACTGGGGCCACTGTGTAGACCTGAAGAGTTAATAGTACTTAACCATCTGAGGTACCGAGAATGATAGATTACAAGTACTCGGCAATAAACTACAGTACCTACCGAAGTAAAAAATATCGCATAATTTTTGTGTTTCGAGCTAGGAAGGATGTAGAAACTTTTCCAATGTTGGAAAATGTTCGCAATGACCAAATTTATATATAACTATAACCCTTATAGTTATAACTATAAGGCTTATGATTCATAATATGCTCGTAAATGCTTAAAACTTGAACTTGAAAAACTTTATCGATAACTATTGTGGTCATATTTGGAATTCGATATTTGCATAATATATTTAAGTACCATTTTCGGGCTTTAGTATTGACGATATATTTTCAAGCATATGTTATTTTTTAGCTCAGTATTCATGATATTTTCTGGGATGACTAGTTCAAACACTGCTGAGTATAAGATTTATCTTAAAAGCGGTGTTATTAAATTTCAATTTATTATTATTATTATTATTTTTACACACAGCGTGGTTCACATTACCTGACTGTCAGTAATGTCACTAGCCAGCTCAGAGAGAACCTTCATAACTCCATGCACTTGGTTAGGGTCCCCAGTTCCCATCATACTCAGCAGCTGGTCAAACAGACCCGTCCAGTTGTCCGGGAAATCTACACAAGCTATCTCTGATACTACAGCTGCCACAGAGCTCCTGAAACCAAAACTCAGTCATTAACCTCGTTACTATCTCACATTACATACCAAAATACTCATGACACCCCGCCCCCCCCCCCCCCACATATCAGGGCAGCATGTGCCCCCCCCCCCCCCAGATATACGCCCCCCCCCCCCCCGCAGATATACGCATCAGGGCAGCATGTGTCCCCCCCCCCCCCCAGTATCAAGGCAGCATGTGTCCCCCCCCCCCCCCAGCATGTTTCCCCCCCCCCCCAGATATCAGGGCAGCATGTGTCACACGCCCCCTCCCCCCCCCCAAATATACGCCCCCCCCCCCCCCCAGATATATGTATAATCAGGGCAGCATGTGTCCCCCCCCCCAGTATCAGGGCAGCATGTGTCCCCCCCCCAGTATCAGGGCAGCATGTGTCCCCCCCCCCAGTATCAGGGCAGCATGTGTCCCCCCCCCCCCAGTATCAGGGCAGCATGTGTCCCCCCCCCAGTATCAGGGCAGCATGTGTCCCCCCCCCCCAGTATCAGGGCAGCATGTGTCCCCCCCCCCAGTATCAGGGCAGCATGTGTCCCCCCCCCCCAGTATCAGGGCAGCATGTGTCCCCCCCCCAGTATCAGGGCAGCATGTGCCCCCCCCCCCCCCCAGTATCAGGGCAGCATGTGTCCCCCCCCCCAGTATCAGGGCAGCATGTGTCCCCCCCCCCCCAGTATCAGGGCAGCATGTGTCCCCCCCCCCCCCCCAGTATCAGGGCAGCATGTGTCCCCCCCCCCCAGTATCAGGGCAGCATGTGTCCCCCCCCCCCAGTATCAGGGCAGCATGTGTCCCCCCCAGTATCAGGGCAGCATGTGTCCCCCCCCCCCAGTATCAGGGCAGCATGTGTCCCCCCCCCAGTATCAGGGCAGCATGTGTCCCCCCCCCCAGTATCAGGGCAGCATGTGTCCCCCCCCCCCCAGTATCAGGGCAGCATGTGTCCCCCCCCCAGTATCAGGGCAGCATGTGTCCCCCCCCCCCAGTATCAGGGCAGCATGTGTCCCCCCCCCCCCCAGTATCAGGGCAGCATGTGTCCCCCCCCCCCAGTATCAGGGCAGCATGTGCCCTCCCCCCCCCAGATATCAGGGCAGCATGTCACATGTGTCCACAGACCACAGTTAGCTTTGCTTCAACACGAGCTGACAATGCATTCCAGTGGATAGTATGTGAGCAACTCCTCTAACCTGATTTTACTAAGCCCCCCCCCCCCCCCCCCCCCCCCCCCCAGATATACTGTATAGTATCTGAGCAACTCCTCTAACCTGATTTTACTAAGCCCCCCCCCCCACCCCCCCCCCCCCCACCCCCCCCCCCCCCCCCCCCCCCCCAGATATCAGGGCAGCATGTCACATGTGTCCACAGACCACAGTTAGCTTTGCTTCAACACGAGCTGACAATGCATTCCAGTGGATAGTATCTGAGCAACTCCTCTAACCTGATTTTACTAAGCCCCCCCCCCCACCCCCCCCCCCCCCCCCCACCCCCCCCCCCCCCCCCCCCCCCCCCCCAGATATCAGGGCAGCATGTCACATGTGTCCACAGACCACAGTTAGCTTTGCTTCAACACGAGCTGACAATGCATTCCAGTGGTTACTGGATAGTATCTGAGCAACTCCTCTAACCTGATTTTACTAAGCCCCCCCCCCCCCCCCCCCCCCCCTCCAGATATACTGGATAGTATCTGAGCAACTTCTCTAACCTGATTTTACTAAGGCTGTCACCCAGACCTGGGAGAATGTTATTCTTGACGACCTCTTTTGTAGCTGTGTGTGGACAGTCCTGCCAGGAACTGTCTGCAAACTGTTTGAGTAGTACACCTGCCATCTGACGCACTGATAGAGGGGCGTCCTGAAGTTATCAAGTATAAATGAGATGTCTTGAGAAGGAACAAATTTCAATTGTCTTAAGATATATTTCCCTTGACGAGATTAGAAAAATAAAGAAATACAAAAACTGACTAACCTGTCGGAGTAGAATTGACAGAAGGCTGGTGGCATAGTCTGGATGCGGTTTGAAGACATTGAGTTGCTCCTGGGCTGCATCTTGTTCACTTTTATTAGCCGAGAGGGCCTGAGATATGAGGGGAGCTATTTGCTCAACAGACATGCTGCTACTGAAATGTATAAAGGTCAGGTGACATGCTGCTACTGAAATGTATAAATGTCAGGTGACATGCTGCTACTGAAATGTATAAAGGTCAGGTGACATGCTGCTACTGAAATGTAAAAAGGCCAGGTGACAGGTTGAGGCCGAATTTAGTGCTGATCAGAGCTTATGAGTAATTGCATTCCACCATTTCAAATTCCACAGTTTCCTCTTCTCCCTGGAATATGCTACCCTGATCATTATGAGCCGAAATCATTGTTACGATATCCGGCCACGTACCTTTCAAACTACTTCTTTAGCAGCCGGATTAAATGGGGGGGGGGGGGGGGGGGGGGCAATGGCATAATATGGACAATTTTATGCCATTTTAAAATTTAAAATGTAAAAAACCCACAATTTTTTACAAAATTTTAACCTAGTTAAGATTTAAGTTAAGGACGAAATAATTTAAATCAAATATTCATCTAGAATCTAAATAACATTTCGAACACCTAATAGACAATTTTTGCCCTTTTATTGTATTTCGACCTTCAACAATTTTCGAGCTCGAACACAAGGGTCCGACCTTGTATGTTTTGTAAAATTTTTAAAAAAAATGTATTTTAAATTATATCTTAAATTTGGTACCAAACGTTTTGCCTTTCCAAGCTGAAAATAATCCAGTAAAAATAAGTTTTCTACCCCGATATGGGGCAGGCCTCCCCTATAATGCAATAGGAGTTCGGAAGCGGGGAGACTGCCTTTCAATGTATGTATCGAGAATGACTCGGGCCGAAAATTTTCTAAGCAAAAAATTTTTAAAATTTTCCTGGAAACTACTTTTCCCCAAAGTTCATGTCACCCTGATCATTATTAGCCGAAAATATTTTTCAGGACCTAGCCCTCGAGAATTTTTCCTGGAAATTAATGAAATTTCTGATTGATATCCCGCCAATTACCTTCTAAACTGTTGGGCTCCGTGCAGACCACCCTACCTGTGGCTAAAGCTCTAATATACAAAAACAATACATAGCTGGGTGAGAAGTGTGTGGCGTTTCCTTAGCCCTGTGGACCACATAAAGGCTAGCTTATATTTAACATCTGAACCGAAATTTACAGTACTTTCTTGACGAATACAGGAAAGAAAAAATTTTTTTTAGGAAAGAAAAATTTTTATTTACCACAAAACAATCAATACATAATGTTATATTCATAAATAAATTCAAATTTCAATTTCAAACACATATACAGTACGCCGCGCACACAGCCACAATTTTCAATTGTTCAGAAATTCGTAGGTCAGCTGTAGTCGCTGCGCACAGGATCTATTTAATTGTTATCTTACAATTACATGTCGCATTTCTTAATTACTAGAGCCAAAATTTCAGAAGCAAAATAATTTAAAACATATTTCTGTCGTTCACGCAGTACAGGCCGTGAGCACTGCGATCTAATTAATAGATAGGATATAAAATAGTATAGTGAAATATCTACAAACTTTACATAAACAAATCTAGGAGAACTCAAAGCTCGTCTTCTGAGGAATGTAGGAATGAGATTGAAGGAAACGTTTTCAGTTTTGCAGTTTTTAAGTTCAAGATGCTGGTAAATTGTAACCCAATTTTTTTAAAGATTAGATTAGATTAAGAATAATGAAATAAAAATCATCACTAGTTTAAACATTCTTCCTGATTTCTTCATTTTTAGAACTGTAAAAATTTTACAGCCTTCGTCATTAAAAAAAACAAAATTTTTTAACATAATTGTGTAACAGTCGTCAACCAGGCCACTAAAATGAATTGCTATATAATAGGCGTATAGTTTATGTATATTGTGTAATAATCCCTCCGATTTTGATAAATTTTGTACCAAAAGGTGTCTAAAAATGTAAATATAACAATTTCATATTTAAGCAGAAATTCACTAAAAATGCTTTTTGCGGCGCTTGGTCACTGCGCGCACTTTTTCCGCGCAAATTTTTCAGTTTTTATAGCTTTTGGCTACAACGTCCACAGTTTTAGTAAATATTCAATATTTGGACCTGTGAATTTTTGAAACATTTTTGAAAAACTTGCTCCAGCTCCTTCAGATATTATAATTTTGGTACAAAAAGTTGCGTTTGACCAAGTTTATTACAATCCTGTACAAATTATTTCAAAAAATTTGATATTTTAGAAGTTATAGGTATTTTAAGCAAAACAATTATTCATTTTTCGTCCTTTTTACACACTTGCAATGCACAGGATAGGAGACCCACATAACAGGATAGGAGGCCCACATTCAGTTTATATATTGCCATTTCTTAAAATTTAACAGTACTTTTATTCTATTTGCTAACGATACCAATATCTTCACCCGCGCAATATTTGCGTGGGTATCTATAGCGAGCACGTACGTTTATTCTTGGCCGATAATCTTTCATCCGACCCGTGACATAACCAATAACGCTACAAAAGGTATATGATACAGGATCAAGGCCTCCACACATGCGACGGACATCCCTTTGAACTGAGTGATCGATCTTTCTTCGAAGACTCCGAAATTTCACTCCATTCCGTTCAATCAGCGATTAAAGACGCTCTTCGGGAAGCTAAGTTTCCCCAGAAATCACACCAGGTCAATCCATATCAAGCTGCACTGAACTGTTTTGGCGCCCCAGTGTTATTAGATCACTGTGCAATGACCTCAAATCTGGTCTGCAACCAAAAACATCCAGCCCTAGCAACCCTGAAGACAAAAACTTTCTGAAAGCCTTGCTCGCAGTCATCAACACCCGCTTAGGAGCATTAGGAAACAAAAACCTCCTGTTCAACGGCCTCAGAATTGTCTACTCATTTGACAGGACCTCCAGAATGCCGCTGAAGAACACACACAAAGACGATGATATGCCTCTTGTTATCCTCCATATCGGAAAGCCTAGAGACCTCAGCATCACCCCACTCAGATTTAACCCAGCCATAGAGGCCACCGAAGTCTGTGATGTGAGCCTAGGCAACTTCAGCCTAGTTACGCTGTCCCCTGAGTCAACTAAACACCTTCACTGCTACTTCCCTCCCGAGACTAAAAGAGGCGATAGCGGAGATGAACAAGTCCTGATCATTCCATATGTCGAAGATGTACCAGAAGTCAGAGATGACTCAGCAACCTCACTGACAACGAAATCGCAGCTCAACATCAGCGACATTGAACCCCCCACTCCTGATATAACACCACCAGTATCTACCACTGAAACGTCTGCTAGCCTACTCATAACTACGATCGAGACGTCGCTTCCGATCCCTACTGGCTCGACTACCGCTCCTGATGCCTACTGCACCAAACACGACATTACAAGTGTCGACCATTCCCTTGAATCAAGAAGCACAACTGATAAACCACACAGTGAAAACTCAGTTAATGTCATAGAGGGAGAAGAGATCAACTATGAAATACCTAATGTGAACAACATCGATCCTATTGTGTTTAGATACATTACACTTGATCTATTTAAAAACGCAGTGAATTCGCACAAAAAGAACGCCTTGATGTCCTTAATGTCAACCCTTGGATTAAAGGGCTCTAACAACGTCACTGCGAATAAGAAGAAGGTCTGCGATATTCTTGAAACGTGCAAGACCACTGGTAGTACGGAAACAATGAAACTGGTCACACATCTAACCAACAAACTCGGAGACTCGGTGATTAAATTGGAGCTCCTCGCAAACAATCTCCCCCTGAGTAACTCCGCCCGAGAAAGAAAAAACGACCTTGTTGCATTCTGCAAAAGCCAACACGGGTGTCATGTAACAACTCGACTCGTTTTTGACCGTCTAGACGAGAAACTACATGGGAACTTACTCTATGACAATACTATCCAGTCACAGAACACCGAATTTCCCGTAAATGAGCCAAATTCCGATAATCTTGGTGACCACACAACGCCAGATGGACACCCGGCCAGCAGCCCGGATACTAAACCCCACTCCACACCATCCCAGATGCAATCTTTTACTGAGAGCTCGAAAAGTAAAAAGTTGAAGAGCAAAAAGAAGAAAAAGCGGGATAAAGACTCTACTGGTTCAGGTGATGCTAGGATCTCTCTACAAATTGATGAGCAAATCACTCATGATAACAATGATGAAAACAGACAAAACCTGGGTGCTAACCCCGAGGACCACCTAGCCTGACACAGTCCAGTTGCAATAACTGCTCAGAGCTGAAACGGTCCATGTCGGTGCTTCAGGATAGCTTGCTTGAACTCAAAGATGAGATGCTACAACAAAAAGCAATCTCTGACCTCATTATATCATCGCCAACCACATCGGATAAAAGCATGTCAATTGCCATTAAAAACAAATTAGGCCCAATTGACACCAAACTGAATGGAATTAGGGATGATCTTGAGAAACTTCGAGCAGCAGTAGATGAGCAGAACATGATATTAGAGAAATTGACCAACTCCAAAGCCCAGTTGTCAGATAAACTAAACACTATGCAAAGTTTCACTCTTAAAGATATGAAAACAACCAATTCTGCAAACAAAATGAGAATCGAGACCCTTGAAATTGGCCATGAAAACTTAACAAAAGCCACAAAGGCAATTGCCAAGTCTACTCTCAACCAAACACACGAGTCAATTTTAGAATTGAAACATGAGCTTCGCCCTACCGTCGAGGCGAATGAAACCACAAGTGCCTCAAACAGGACGAGGATAGAGGTTCTCGAGTTAAATGTAGAGGAGACATTACAAGCACTGAGTAGCAGCAACCAATCCTTAGCTGACATCAAAGTAACTGCCCATAGTCCTCCTACAACCAACTCCAGGCCAACACTCAGCCATGGCAAACTGAGTACGCTTCGTGACAGCCCAACTAATGCCACAGTGGGTACGCCTCAGACAACAGCCCAGTTATGGTCAGAGGTTGCTAAAAAAGACGACAACAAAAGATTCACCGTAGCAAACAAGCATAACACCAAGAATCACCGTGAACAGGACAGACTTGGTAACAATGGCCATCGCAACCACGTACTGCTGCGGGAGAACAACAGCAATACAAGCTCCTCCATCAATGACAGGAAAAGCTACAGGCGACACACGGTACTCCTGATCCACGATGAGAACTTTGATGAGTTCGATCCAAGACGCTTTAACAGTCAGTTCAATGTTCACTGCTTTAAAGCAACTAGCTACTCTGACTTGGGAAAGAACTCAAAACAACTTAACAAAACCTTAAAGCGACTCAAACCAGAGTGCATATATATCCACACGGGGATTAATGACTTTCTCTACAAGAAAACGGGTCTTGTAGGCCACGTGAAGGAACTTTACTTACATCTGCTTAACACCACAGCAGCACAGATATGCTTCTCAGCGCTGATACCCTCCTCTAATGACTCTTATATCAATGACAGGTTACGTATCATCAACGAGGAGATCAGAAACCATATAACTTGGCTCCACAACCACAAGCCGGAAGTCAAAGATAGGATCTTCACCTTCACAAATGAGAAGATTGGCGACCAAAGCACTTATTCGCCCAGCACAGGCTTCAAACTCAGTCAGAGAGGCCAAAACATGCTCTGGCTTCGCCTCAGGGAAGGTCTGAGGAAGACATTACGCCTCCCCCGATTAAGTTACCACGAGGGCAACAAAGCAAGACGCAGCACTAACAGGTATAGCGATGACTAAATCTACATCAAAGAGGTCCCGGCACTCCCTTAGGTTCCTGTGTTGGAACATCAACCACTCTCGGGACAAAACTGAAGGACCTAAAGTCGACATACCCGAAATCCAAGATCTCTTCAAAAGCCACGATATCTTTGCACTGCAAGAAACTAAAGGGGAGATTAACTTTAGTAACTACTGCTGCTTTAACTCAAACCGAAAGGGGTCAAATTCTGGTGGTGTCTGTATTGGAGTCCATAAAAGCCTACAAGCCGGTGTAACTCATGTCCAGATGAACGCCTCGGAGGACATCGTTGTAGTTAAGCTGAAAGCCAACTATTTTGATCTTGAGAGGAACACCTATTTAGTTAATTTGTATACGACTCTCCAACCAATGGTTCTTTCAAGAAGCGGAGGAGAGATATAGAAACTGAAGTCAGCAACTCAACTCTAGAACACCTCCAAGAATTCCTGGCAGATATACCGCTCAGCGAGGATGTCATTCTTCTCGGTGACTTTAACGCTAGAACTGGCACAATGGATGACATGATGTCTGACAATAGACACCTGAAAGACTACGAACTTAACGCCCATTACTGCAAACAGCTGACGAAACGCAACAACTCGGACCTTAAGCTGAACACAAACGGGCGACCCTTCATCGAACTCCTACAAACAACTGGTCTAGTCATTCTCAATGGTAGGACCCTGGGTGACATTTTTGGTGCACCCACTTGTATTCAACGCCACGGTGTTAGCACTGTTGACTATATCTGCGTATCCACGAGTCTCCACGATAAAATTCGCCAACTCAAAATCGAGAGCATATCCCAGTACTCCGATCACAGGCCACTCTCTATGACTATCTCTACCAATCACCTAAAGAGGATCTCTATCAGTAATGACACTAAAGACATCCAGGATGCACCCAAATCCTTCAAATGGAACAGATCAGAGAATCTCTCTGCCGACTCAGCAACCCAGTTTCGCTCGGCACAGAATGATCAGACATTTAAGGACAAAATAGAACACCTCCTTAACCAACCAGCGAACTCAGCAGACGAAGCAACACGGCTCAATAGAGATTTGGTCGCAACATATCACAACCTTGCGAATTCAGTTACTACAACCAAACGTGGAACACGTACTAACAAGAAAAAATGGTTTGATCTTAACTGCAGGCGTGCGAAAAGTGCGGCTAGTAGAGCTGACAGGAATGCAAATCGCAACCCACACAGCAATTTCCTTCGCAATCAGCACTTTCTCAAAAAAAAAGGAGTACCGGGCTATTAAGAGCACGAAAAAGGGGAAATATCTGTTCGAGATGAATCAAAAGATAAACGAAAGTGGTAATGTTAACTGGGCGGCGCTCAAGCAACTGTCCGAACAACACAAAGATGAAGAGCCATTTGACATTTATGATCTTCTCCTCTTTCATAAATTTTTTAACGACCTTTACAACCGTAAGTGTAGTAAGAATCACCACGCAGATGATGACGTCGTCTCTACTCCCACAACCGACGAGCTGCAGAACACTAAAAACCTAGTCGACACTTTGAATCGAGACTTCACCTTACAGGAGACAAAAGATGCGATCAAGAAACTGAAGAACAACAAGAGTGTGTCCGATGACCTGATATCAAACGAGATGCTGAAAAACTCCAACGAGCAACTCCAACTTGTTCTAGTTAAGCTTTTTAATGCCTGTCTTCAGTGCGGAACCTACCCTTGGAACAACTCTATCACCACTCCACTCCATAAAAAGGGTGACCGTCAGAACCCCGATAACTATCGGGCCATTATCATTGGCAGCTGTCTTGGCAAGCTATTTTCGAACTTGCTCCTTAAACGGCTGATAGAATTTAGGGAAATAGCTTGTCCCGACCGACCGTATCAACTGGGATTCAGGAGTGGAGCACAATGTAATGACCACTTGCTCACCCTGAACACTATCATAGAGAAATATGTCAAAAAAGAGAAGAAGCGACTATTTGCCTGCTTCGTCGATTATCGGAAGGCGTTTGACAGTGTATGCAGGGATGCACTTCTGTTCAAACTGGGCAACATGGGTCTCTCAGGCAATTTCTTCACTTGCATCAGCCACATGTATAACAACTCGTCAACCCGAGTTAAGCTGATCCAAAAGCTCTCCGCTGCTATCGACGTTACCATCGGCACAGAACAAGGGCACCCGATGTCCCCTGAGCTCTTCAAAGTTTATATCCACGAACTTTCCATCAGACTGGAACAAATCGAAGAGTTGAATGTCCCAATTTTAAACGGCATCAAAGTAAGCCACCTCCTATGTGTTTATTGCTCTGATGTATGCAATGAAATCACGATGGTTGTTATCTATCTATCTGAAAACGTATATAATTTGTAATGCAATACATTATAGAATAAATACAAGTAGAAATATCAATAACAGTTCCTATCTTACTAGAAAGATTAACTGAAAACTATACTAGGAAAAGCTAAGCACAGTTACAAAGTGTAACACTCTACTCACCACAGTAGAGTTCAGGGTGATCTTGCTAAAGGGGAAAGATTGGTTAGAACAATCTCCACCCTATCTAAGTCTAAAATATAAAAGTTAAAACCCCAGAGGTATGGAACTACTAACTGTGATAGATAAATCAATTCAAAAGTCTAAAACAACAACAACATCGATTCAAAAGTATAAAAGGCTTGTTAAAAAAAACAACTTAGAAGAATAAGCTAAATATTGAATAAATTAATAATTTAACAATGTCCATTAAAATGTTATAAAAGTTTGTTCATTACAATGTTAAAAGGCATTCTGAAGTATGGTGAGTTCTCAAGTCTCAAGAGCCAACTCCGTTGGGTCCAGGTCAGTTTGTAGTAAACTGCAAACCTTTGATATCTGTAGCCTAATTTCTCAATCCTCAGTCCTCACAAAGGAAGCTTTCATCCTTAATCCTATACTTCTCTCTAAACAGACTGCCCAGACAAAATATAGAGAAACACTCAAGATAGACCGTAGAACTTAACACATTCAGAAATACCAGTCTAGTTGTAGTATGTGCTTGGCACTGTTCTCAGGACAAAAACTTCTTCAGACATCATCTCGGCAAACTTGATACTCTCTTCATTTCCATTGGGTTCAACTATGGGAGGAGGTTTAGGAGGGTCTTTCTTAAGTAGCCAGTCTACTTTGTCTAAATTGACCCCGGAAAAACTTCCGTCTTTTGAAATGACATTCCAGTAGTTCTTGTTCATGCTGTTGACAGTGTATCCTCTAGACTTAAGCTGCACTTTGTGCCATGTATCCGAACCAGGTTCTTGGAATACCACTGTGTCTCCTTCACTTACTGCAGTTATCAAGCCTTCATTTTTCTTCATAGGTTTCCTTGCCTTTGGAGGTTTCTTTGTTTGATCCACTTCTTCGGTAGTTCTCTCAATAGTTGTTTCTGGAGTGTCTTTAACTTCAAATATTGTAGGCTCTGCAGTTCCACCAGGTAGGTTGTTTGTTGTTTCCTGTGGTTCTTCTTGATCTGTCGTTCTAGTAATGGTTTGGATCTCAGGTTTTACTTGAGCACTTATCTCTTCAGGATCAAGATTTGGAATGTTGAAGTCTCTTAAAGTAGAATTATGATCAAAGTTTGTTTCTTGAGCTCTGGCGTGAGATCTCTCTTCACTATTCATCTGCTCATCTGCTTCTTGTTTTGGAACCATCATGTTTTCTTCCTGGATTGGGATCGTATAGTGACCTGATTGAGTCAACTCTAGCTTGTAATCTTCTCCACGGATGGTAATGGTGTCTGTCTCGAAATTAAGTTGCACTCCCATGTACTTCATTGATTTCAAAGATAATAGAAGAGGTATGTCACTGTTAACGATGTGTACTTCAAGCAGAATTTTGTGGGTACAAATTGTGACTGGGATAATCACTTTCTTAGAAGATTCTAGGGTTCCTACTCCAAATCTAAAGATGATTTCTGCTGGGAATTCTTTAACAGTGCTTCTTGTCTCGTCATCTAGAGAATCTAGAAAGCACGAATACCAGTTTTCCCCTGCTACTGTTCTACTTGCTCCTGAGTCTGACAAAGCTTTATTGACAGTTTCTCCAACTAGAAAAACAGCTTCTTCTTCTTGACGGACGTTCCATTGGAAGAATATGGGTTTCGCTGTAGGCATAGGTTTTTCATAGTATTCTTGGTTGTATCCGTAAAACTCTTCATTGTTGGGAATCATGTCTGATAGATAATAAGGAGTCTGCTGGTTGTAATAGGCTGGGTTGGGCGATCCTTGTCTGTAGCCTGAGTGTTGGTCATAAGGCATGGTGTGTTGTTGGTAAGGCGGCCTTTGGAAGTTCATTGGCTGTCTGAAAGGAGCTCTAAGAGGGCAGTCTCTGATCCAGTGTCCTGGAGAGTAGCATCCGTAGCAAACCTGTCTGTTGTCATTTCTCTGGCCGAAAGCCCAGGTCAATATCATTACATATTTCGCATATTAATATACGACATATTTCGAAGGAAAACCACGACATAACAAAATTATTGTTAAATTTTGTTACAAATTAATTTAATTTCAGAAATAGTTGATTACAGAATTCCTTTAAAAAAAATTTTTCGAATAAATTTCTTGAAAAAATTTTGCGAATATTTTGATATTTTCATGACATCCGAAATCATGACATCCGAAATCTTGACATCATGTCATGATTTACAAATATCTGAGAAAGTTCACGCATATTTTTACCTGCATTTTACAGGCAAAACTTGACATGAAAAACGTCCCCGCATATTTGATCAGATGAGCGCATATTTGACATGGATCTAAATATCTGACGGGGGATATCATATAAAAAATATCCTTGTGTTTGAAAAATTATATCAAAAAAGTTAAGAATTTTTTAATAAATTTTTCTAGGACTCGCCTGTAGCAGGCTTTGTCCCCCTGGATCGGGCTCTGCCAATTTGGATCATTTTGGGGCCCAAAAATTCCCCATCGGGTGATAAAAACCATGACATATTTCACCCAGATATAATAATATACGACATATTTTTAATGATATTGACCTGGGGCCGAAAGCTCTCTGTTTTCCTCTAACATTGTTTCCAGGTCTGTTCCTATTGAACATTATTTGCTCTTCTGGGAGAGTATTTGAGTCTATTGTCTCTTTTTTACCAGCTTCTGTTGGAAGTTGTCCATCGTCTAAAGCTAGATAGCATGGCTCTGCTTTCACTTTAATAGGAAGACCATCAGATTCTTCTGATTTGGACTTATTGAGTTGGGAATCAGCCAATCTCATGAGTGATTTCTTCATATCTTCCATTGTCATAGCTGTGCAGGTGGCTCTAGCTAACTTCTCATCTGCATTGGACAGATTTGCAGCTTTTAGTAATTTATAGGCCAGCACTAGTTCAGGAAGTGTCACTCCTTCTGTCTTCAGTTCTCGTTCTAGACTCTCGAATATCAGGATAAACTCAGTCATTCTCTGTTCTGAGTTTCTTCTTAAATTTTCAAATCTTTCATATTTTCCAAGAGTATCATCACTCTCTAGGTAAATCTCATCTAACTTGGCTATAAGTAGCTCAACACCGACTTTAGTCTCAGTTGTCTCAGCATCAGCCTTCTTGGTCTTAAGAAGTGCTTCATCTATGGTTAGAGCAATGTCTAATGCTTTGTCTTTGAGAAACATGATCAGCGTCATTGCTTTGTGTTCCTCTGATACCGTTGATACAGTTGCCCATATCTTAGCAAGCTGGCGGTACCGTTTATAACCAGTCCCATTAAATGATGGTGTGTCCTTTGACATCTTCACAGTAGTTGACGTAGTTGTAGTTGATGTAGTTTGAGTTTTAGTTGACGTCGTTGTAGTTTGAGCTTGCGCTTGCTGCTACCACTGTTTATTGCTCTGATGTATGCAATGAAATCACGATGGTTGTTATCTATCTATCTGAAAACGTATATAATTTGTAATGCAATACATTATAGAATAAATACAAGTAGAAATATCAATAACAGTTCCTATCTTACTAGAAAGATTAACTGAAAACTATACTAGGAAAAGCTAAGCACAGTTACAAAGTGTAACACTCTACTCACCACAGTAGAGTTCAGGGTGATCTTGCTAAAGGGGAAAGATTGGTTAGAACACTATGGGCTGACGACTTAGTCCTCCTAGCACTTGACGCGTTCAGCCTACAATCGTTGCTGAATTGCTTGCACGACTATGCAGAAAAATGGGAGTTATCAGTTAACATCGACAAAACCAGTGTGATGGTCTTCAATACAAGTTCACGAACACTTAAATGTTCTTATGGCTTTAAACTAGGAAGCCTGGACATTATACCAGTAAAAAGATACTGCTATCTCGGAATCCAATTCTCTCTGAATGGATCGTTTAAGCAAGCTATCGACGAACTTAGGAAGAAAGCTCTACGCTCATTCTTCTCAATGAGGCGAATTATCAACACGAAAGCGCTCACTACCAGCACGATGCTTAAACTCATCGATAGTCTAGTAAAGCCTGTAGCGACCTATGCATGTCCCGTCTGGCTCTCATCAACAAACATCGTAAAGGCTATCCTGTCGAAAAAAGAAGAAGTGAGCCTGCCTAAATCTGCAGCTAAAGATCCGCTCGAAACAACTCATCTGAAGATTCTCAAATGGATACTAGGCGTTCACAAGAAAGCTAATAACAACTTCTGCTATGGTGACACTGGTAGAACCCCCTGGACAGTTACCGTCATTCCCCAATGTTTAGCTTACTTCCATCGGGCATCCCTGGCGGTAGAAGGTAACGTGAACACTCTTTTGCACCACACCTTTCAAGAGCAAAAGCTACTGAATCTAACCTGGTATGATGCGTGGTCAACTATTGCCAAGATGAGTACAGTCTCCAAGCCGCAGTTATCACCCACCCTAGACGCTTGTGAGTACATACATGAGACATTTGTTGACCATTGGAAGAGAGATCTCCTCAACCAGCCCAAAATGTCTTTCTACACAGCGGTTAAATTCGAGTTTGGCGAAGAACCCTATTTACAGCTCCCCTGCCGGCTTAAAAGGGTCAATATTGCTAAACTCCGATCTAGCAGTCACGATCTTAGGATAGAAAAAGGTCGCTACACCAAAGATCAACTCAACACAGCTCTTAAAACGTGTCGCTTCTGCTGCTCCTCAGAAACGGATGTCATACGTTTTTTAGAGGAGCTCCCCTTCTTTGAAACTCCTATTCTAGAAACCGAAGACCACGTCCTAACTGAGTGCCCCTACTACCATCAACTCAGGTCCAACCTCTCTGACAACCTCAAAAGCCTGTTGATGCTAAAAGAATATGGAGCAATAATGAACTCACCCCATATAAAAGAGTTCGGGAAGTACCTTACAGACTCCTCAAATCTACGTAATCCTCCTAAAACGTCCCTTAACCCTCGCAAACAGATGTAGTACTCGAACTTTATTTACTGTATTACCTTAAATTATTATAGACGATCTTCTTTTATTTTCGTGAAATTGTAAACGGTTAAATTTTACTATTTTTAAATGATTCAGTTTTGATAATTCTATTTATTCATTTATTCATTTATTCATTTATTCATTCTTGTATAGCCAAGACGAGTCCGTTAGTGTTCTCTCTGGTAATTTCATGTTTAATCCTGTTTAATCCTGTTTAATCCTATGGGCGGTGACTGTAATTTTCTACAACAACTACTAAATCATCCATCCATAAAAGTGATTTACAAAATTAAATAACACCTAAACCTCGTGTCTCGGTGTTCACTTAAACGGTACTTGGCGGTTGAACTGTGATGTTTAACGTTTGCAGCTGGATTGGAGTCTGATTTGCTCTAACCAGAGCCCTTTCGCTTGCAGTAGCGCGCGACCGCCGAAGGTGAAACAAGCGCCTCACGCAGTACGCGTATACACATGGCTATGTGAAGACTCTGATATTAGTAAACATGTATAACTTTTAAATATTGAACATACTCTTCAACCTGGTAGCGCGGCTGACACTTGTACAAAAATTTTGGCCTGGCTCCCTGCGGTTTCTACGCGTTCGCGACTATACCCGTTTGCGATGCCACTGTGTGGACGTAGCTGTGATAAATCTTACATCCTCTTAAAGTACATGCTCTAACTCGGACATCGCAAGCTTAATCAGTTCTGGGGACTGTTCCTGGGTAGAGTTATGAAGGTTTAAAGCTTTCGTGCCGCGCAATCGCCCCAAAATGGCTAAAAATTTGCACCGTCGAAGAGTAACTTTGCGCAGGGAATGCGCAAGGTCTACAATATGGTATTTAATATTGATTTTCGACCTCCAGCAGGATAGCCTAGTTCGCTAAGCAGGCGATTGGCTGTGGTAGCTGAGGGTTCAAATCCCTGTCTAGACTTTAATTTTGTTTTAACTGAAACAAGTTTTCAACAAAAACTTTCTAGTGTTTGGTTAATATTGATTAGTTAATTATATTAAAAGTTATACTCTAGGATGAAATTCATAATTAGAAATGGCAAAGCAGCTATAACTATAAGTATAATACGCAGAGCATCATTATACTAGAATTTTATAGAAATAACATTGTCTGTCTCTGATTATTTTTAAATACAAGTAACAGACGTGACCAGTATTGCATCTGCATCGATTAGTATTCAGTTCGGAGTCGTCGATATCAGCTATTACATAATTTTAAATTGCTGCTATAGCTGCAGATATGATTATGAGCAGTTTTTATCAGTCTGATTTGGTCCGTTTTGGGCTGGGCCCAGTTTGCTAAGGATTCTGTTTCTATCTGGTATAAAACTTGGTATGCTGCGAAAAGAACATTCTGAAGGCAGAAAGCTCTGGATTGGTCTTTAAGTGCCTCTCTCAACGACAATCCCTCTTTAGCAGTTACTAATACTTGATAGCTCTATTAATTCTGCCTGTCACGGTGGGAAAGGAAGGTCGAGACTGCTTGTTTTAAAACTTTTTGTAGGGACTATTGACATGTAGTGTTTGGAGAAGGAGGGTAACGAAGGAGCACTTCTTAGTTGTCCAGTGGGCATTACTGTCCACATCTGAAACAGATTTTAATAAAAGGAACTAAATAATAATACGGTTGAGTAAAATCAAATCTGAGACTTGAGTGGCGAGTGCAGTAGGGAAAGAAAATCTATAAGTGCATCTCAAACTGCCAAACTTACTGTTGAAAAATACTGTTTGACAAATACTGTTTGACTACACTTCAATCCACCAGCCTCTCATCATTTTCGATGTGTGAAGCAGCTGGCGTGAGTTTCGTGGAATTCGTGAAAATCTTCGATAATCCCAGCCTCCAGGAGTTGCTTTTATTTTAGGGTCCTCTCAGAGCTTTAGAGGTTATCGATATTCCAGATTATGTCTGCTTTGTTGTCTGTACTTCCGGGGGTTGTATAAACCTGAGAAATTGAACAGTTCAATACCAGAGAGAATGCTGAAGACTTTGAAAGTTCTGCCAAAATGTTTATTTTCTGTACACAAATCCGAATTTGTCTCTTTAGTGGCGATTTTAGACAAAATTGACCTTCTTTCGGACTAAACTTTGAAACTGAATTGAAGTTTAAACGATTACCTCTAGAATGGTATTAATGAATTAACAAATTTATCATCAGAAGTCAAGTTATGGTCGATTTTGGAAGCTTGGATATGCTAAAATTATTAATTACATATTATTATGCGCGGCTCGGTTATATTGCGCGCGCGTGGTCGCTAGGCGCTAGCGCAAAAATTGCTTACATTTTTTTTTTCCGTTCGGCAGAAAGACAATCGTGACTGACAAACATGTAGAAAACTCACCCAGAACTTCTAGCATATTCTTTAGGGCGGGAAATACTTTGTATGCAGGGTCTGTGATTATCCCGCTAAATCCGAATTTCTTCCTAATAACACATCACAAAGGCGCGTTCACAATTTTTGCGCGTTATAAACAGCTAGATTCCTTTTAAGTCGTTCTATAGTTAATCTCACTAGTTCAAAAGGGGGAGACTGATTGGAGAAGAATTGAACCTTTGGTTTCTTCACAAGTAGAAGCACTAAGAAAACACCCAAGTTGTCCATGATAGAAATAAATAAATAAATAAATAAAGTCAATTTTTACAGCACAGCAATATATATCTAAATATCAGATCCTCTGTAATCATAATGTATAAAAAAAGGAGCTTTTCTCTGTGCTGAAGGATGAATCAAGGCAGATCATGGTTCTGTTAGCAGGCCACCCTAGTTATGGACAATACATATATATAAAATAATTAAATTATAATTTTAAAATTGTGTCAAGATTGAACTAAAACATAACTCAGGGTAAAATAGACGTATTCCCTTCGTCAAATTAACTATTTACAATACTAAACTTAAACGAACTCTGGGTAAAATAAACGTAATCCCTTTGTCAAACTTGCTATTTACAATAAGTTAATAAATTAATACGGTTGAAAATTATTTCATATTCAATAACAATGTAGCATCAATATAATTGATACAAATGAGGAGCATACAGTGAGAATTGCACATAACAGGAGGACTGGAGGTATGGAGCAATAATGATTGACAGTGCACCTTTCCACTGATGTTCCTAATTTCCTGTAATAGCTTAATAGGCATGGAAATACTTTGATTGCAGGGGATAGATTGGATTCACTTATGTACTGAGATAACTTAACCGAAATAACATAACTGTCTAGATACATTGGCTAGTGTTGGGTGGGATCATGAATTTATCGTAAGAGTTATCCCCTTGGTAATTCTCATCAGTTAGCAACATATTCATAAGAGTTTCTTTGTATAACTTAGAAAATTTCTTAACGTCGTCACACTCTCTAAGGGACTTTGGTAATATGTTCCAGGCCTTAGTTCCTAGATAGTTAAACTCCTTGTGAGATCTTGATTTAGGAGTAAAAAGATTGCAGTTTTCTGCCTCACGTGATCCACCAGAAATATACGAGAATTTCCCGATAAAATGCTTTGGACATGTTTCATTGATTATACGGTACATATATGAGCTAAGATGAACCTGTCGTCTCAAATGGAGAGGAAGCCATCCCATATTTTTGTATACATTAACCGACCTCTCTCTGATGTTTACATCTAGGGCTATTTTAGCAACCTTTTTGTACATGATATCTAACTCTCCTAGTCGTTTTTTATATGTTCTTGACCAGATGGTGTCTAAGTAGTCAAAATGTGGCAACATAAGTGCATTAGCAAACATCTTCCTGAACTTAAGAGGGAGAAGTTTTTTTGATCTATACATAGCACCAATTCTTTTGGATATCTTTTTCTTAATGTTATCAATATGTTCATTAAATGTCAATCTGCTGTCAACTATAAGTCCAAGGTACTTATGGGATTTAGTTTCACAGATTACCAAAGTAAGGTCATCACAAATTTCAACAAGGATGGCATCAAGGTTAGGCTTAGAGTCAAGGATCATTAGTTTTGTTTTTTCATTATTCAGGGATAGTTTATTAGCCTGAAGCCATCTGATAACTAATTTCAACTCTTGTTTGATGTTACCATAGTTTCCTCTAGATATATTGTCAAAATATAATGCACCGTCATCAGCAAATAGATAAGGTTTAGAAAATAGGCATGCATTAGGCAGGTCATTGATAAAAATGCTGAATAGAATTGGTCCTAATATACTTCCTTGAGGCACTCCAGAGTTCAATGAATGTAAACTGCTTATCCTACTCCCAACTCTAGTTTGCTGTAATCTATCTGTGAGGAAGCTCCTAAACCAGCTCAATGCAGTATCTTTTATTCCATAATGTTTCAGCTTTTGAATGAGAATATCATGGTTAACAGTATCAAATGCCTTTCTGATGTCCAGGAAGATAATTGCAGGATGCTTGGCACTGTTCTTAGCAGTAAATATACGATCAAACAGATCTAACATGAGATAAGTTGTAGAGTGATCTTTACGGAAACCATATTGATGCTCTGAAAGTATTCCCTTTTCATCAAGATATTGAGTCAGTTGGGAGTTCACACAAAATTCGATGCACTTTCCAAGAATCGGTAAAATTGAGATTGGTCGATAATTACTAGGATTCTCAGTATCACCATCCTTATGGATTGGGGTGACTTTTGCAACCTTGCAGCTGTTTGGCATGATGCCACTGGATAAACTCAAATTTACAAGATGTGTTAATGGAGCAATAAATGCAGGTAAAATTTGTCTAAACACTCTCAATGGTATATGATCATTAGTGGATTTGCTACAAGGGATACTTGCCACATAGTCTAAGATATTGGACTCAGTTATTTCAGTAAAGCTATTCAAGCTGGTCTCGTTGTCAATCTGCTCATTTTGTAGATAAGATAGAAATTCATTTTCATTTTCCAGCTGCACTTCTGCTTGGATCTTTGGACCTATTTCAGCAAAATATTTATTGGTGGTTTCAGCATCAAGATTGTTATTGATATTGTTAGCTTTAACAGGCAGATTTGAT
This sequence comes from Bolinopsis microptera, assembly GCF_026151205.1. Taxonomy (NCBI): domain Eukaryota; kingdom Metazoa; phylum Ctenophora; class Tentaculata; order Lobata; family Bolinopsidae; genus Bolinopsis; species Bolinopsis microptera. The sequence goes on from NC_087072.1 coordinate 25,496,199, forward strand.
GCTGTCTTTATCGTTTTCCATACACCCTTTAGATCATTCATGGCACACTTGGCTTTCAGTTCTGTTGCTAAGTTAGTCTTCCTATTAATTCTAGACAAATAGGTTGAATAGTTTCTCTGCCGTTTATATGCCATCCATAATGAGTCACATTTATTACAGTGTATAAGACCATTTGGATGTATACGTCTGTTCTTGTTGTGTGTTAAAAATTTACGGTAAAGTTTCCCTTTCAATTTCTTGGGGGGGGGTCAACCTCATTTTACCTCATTTTACCTCATCCCAATTTTGCCTTTTTTGGCTGGCCTCGTGAGGTAAAATGAGGTAAATCTCGGCAAAAATTTTAACAGGTAAAATTCTCTAAATCGTCAATTTAGTCACGAAGGAGTATGGAAGGAGTTCTAAATGTGTGCTCCTCTAATATAAACAGTAAGAAATGGTTAACTTTAGTCGAGGTCTCAGGTCTCTACAATGTCGGGAAGTTCCTGCAGGAATTTGCACATTGCGCTTGAAGCGCAAGATTCACAGCGCCAAAAGCGAAGGTCGTAGAGACATGAGACCTTGACTAAAGTTAACCATTTCATACCATTGCTATAAGAGTATGCCACTTTCAGAGTCCTGAACACACTCCCATATCTCTTAATCGTCAATTATATGAATTTTACCTGTTAAAATATATCATCTTTTACTGATATCATTTTAGTTTAACACTGTTAGTTTTAAAAAAGAAAATAATACTTCACACCAAACTAACACACTATATGAGAATATAAAAAGGAAGGTTTTCTTGGAGACCTGGATCGAGCATCAAAATAGTGTACATTGCTACTGTCATTGTCAAGACTCAAGAATAAGAGGGTCTAGTTGTGGGATTATGCTGGATAACAGATATGATAAGTGGTAGCATCCTACAAAAGAATGTTAGCTTACTAAGGAATTTTCCTCTTACCGAATCATACAAGAAGTTAACTAAGCTCCTCCTGGTCCTAAGCATTATCTTGTTTCAGAGGGAATGAGTGATTTAAAAAGATGAGGCCGAAGAGTTAGTTGTGAAGAAAGCATTTGTACTCTGTAATTTCTAAGCTAATTTTTTTCGATATTTTTAGCTATTTACTGATCTTGTCTTGACGTATCAGTAAGAGATCACTGGACCTCGTTCGCGTTAGTTGTTAGTCATGTTATGCCGATCCAGTTAGTGACGAGCCATGAAGTAATCATTCGACCTCATTTAATACTGATCCTATCAATGACGAGCTATGTCTACCTTAATTGGAACTTGCTGACTGCATTGGAAAATGGAGAACAATCGAGAAATGATAATCAGTGCCAGGATATAATCAAAGTTGAATTTGGAATCCAAGGAAAACCTTCCTTTTTTATATTATCATATTGTGCGTTAGTTTGGTGTGAAGTATTATGTTGAAAACAAAAATTAACAGTGTTAAACTAAATTGATATCAGTTAAAGATGATATATTTTAACAGGTAAAATTCATATACATGTAATTGACGATTAAGAGCTGTAGGAGTGTGTTCAGGACTCTGAAAGTGGCATACTCTTATAGCAATGGTAAGAAATGGTTAACTTTAGTCAAGGTCTCATGTCTCTACGACCTTCGCTTTTGGCGCTGTGAATCTTGCGCTTCAGCGCAATGCGCAAATTCCTGCAGGAACTTCCCGACATTGTAGAGACCTGAAACCTCGACTAAAGTTAACCATTTCCTACTGTTTATATTAGAGGAGCACACATTTAAAACTCCTTCCATACTCCTTTGTGACTAAATTGACGATTTAAAAAATTTTACCTGTTAAAAATTGGTGAAAAATATGGGCGTGGCCCAAGTCAGTATTATACGAAACCGTAGAGACACAAAAAAATTTTTGGTTGTTCCCGACCCTATAGAGCAACTAATTAGAGGTGATATCTAATTATTTAAACGAAATGTGGTTTTGTGAACCGCCCTTTATTCTACAGCGAATCATGAACATTGAACATGTACATAAGAACTTAGAATTGTATGAAGTATGAGTTTATATGTGTAATTTATTATAAAATTACCTTTCACTATGCAATTTCGACATGCAAATTCATGTAGATATCCAATCCAGTTCCATGCACAACTGTTGTTTACATTTGGTCTAGTTAGACACAATTTGTTTCAGAGTGACTCGATAATCGCAATATCAAATTAAGATATTATTTAAATGGTCCATGTCATGCAATGCAGAAATATCCCCATAAATTGGCAACTGCCAAAGTGACACTAAAGTTATTGCTAATTCCTTTACAAAACTTAGCAAGTGCTATTTACAATATCCTAATGGATCATGGAAATTGAAATGTTCAATTTTCTTTTCATAAATAATAATTATAATGCGAAGTTTTATTTACCCCAAGTTTGGAGAGTAAGTAGGTTAAACTGGGAAATGCCCCTTCCCAGGGACCACATCACCCCTAATAAAACATTAAATATCATGGGAGACCATGCACAGCCTCGAATTATAGTATAATGACTTCGAATAAACCTTTTTTGTCTCTAAAAAAGGCTTAGAAAACTAGATTTATTTACCTCATTTTACCTCATTTTACCTCATCCCAATTTTGCCTTTTTTGGCTGGCCTCGTGAGGTAAAATGAGGTTGACCCCCCCCCATTTCTTACTTTCTAAAAATTCTGGAGATGGCTTATGGATGTAATCACTATGGCACTTAATTTGTTTAATTGGACAGAAGTGATCATAGTAGTGATCAATATGTTCGTTTAAACCATCAACTGCATCATTCAGACTAGTTGAATCTATTATTGGTCTATAATCACAGGTTTCCAAAAATTCTTTAAGAGCAGTAACATTCATTTTGCTGTGATCTCTTATTAGTAACTTCTTGAATTTTGAGGCCTTATGCACATTGAAATCGACAATGAACTTTACGACCTGATGATCTCCTATACAATCATCAAGGACTTTGCAGTCAAGAAACTTGGAGTAAGTGTTTGTTATGACAACATCGATTGTGGTCTTTGTGATTCTGTTTCCTAGTTTAGCAATGCGGGTAATATCCTGAACTACCTGTACCATTCCAAACATTTTCATTGTAATGTCTAATTTCTTATAGTTCATACTGCTGATGTTGTTCTGGTCTACATTTACATCACCCAGCCAAATAACATTCTTACTTCCTATACTCATCATGCAGTCTGTCATATAATCTAAAAATTTGTCAAGAGGACTAAACAACTCAGATCTGTAGAAACAGCAGATGAAAATATTGCAATCTGTAAGATGGATCCAAATAGCCTCGATTTGGTCATATTGCAAAACTAAGTTTAGTTGAATCATTTTAAACTTTATGTGCTCACTGATGAGAATGCCACATCCCCCATGACCATTGTCGTTAGGACGGTCTTTGCGGATAAAAGTAAAATTCTTGGGTAGGTTTAGACTGGCTGAGTCAATATCCGACTTAAGATTTGTTTCATTCAGGCATAAAACATCTAATTTCTCTTTCCAGATTAGATCTTGGATTTCAAGACATTTTGGCATACCTGTTAGTCCTCCCTGCATGTTGCAATGTCCCACTGCAAGCTTTTTGGCATGGTATGAAACTGTGATTTTACTAATGCACGGGTTAATGCAAGAACTGCTGTGAGAGCATGAAAATTTTTCCAATTTATGCTGCTATAAACTTGTCAGAATAAGATAAATTGCAGAACTGGCAAATTTGTATGAGATAATAACAAAACTTTCTAAAACTTCAATAAACATGAGGAACAATGTGTAATTATCCCTTATCTAGAATCTAGATGAAATAAATGTTAACAATCTTTCTGAAAATTCAAACTTGCTTATGGGCCCAATACTTCAGAAATTTAGCAAGTCGAATAACACCGCTTGTATTGAGGTGACAGTTATCAGATATTTTTGCAGATGGTCTGGCAAAATAAAATTCTTTCCTGAATCCACTTCTATTATAGTTAAATAAATTATGGGTGCTAATGTAATTAAAACAAGAATCTTTGCTACACATATCCTTAATAACCTTATTCAGCTCTGCCACAACATCATTGCGGCCTTTTGTACTCCTGGGAAGAATATTGAGAACATTAATTGTTGCATTCGGATACACTGACTTGAGATAATTTAAGAGATTACTAATGTCACCCGCTGCATCCTTCAGTGACTTTGAGCCAAAATAGACTGTGTTCACATTATTAGTTCCTGTCATAATATAAATAATAGATGGGGATGGAACGGAGTGTAGGTCAGTTTTTAGTTTATTTAACATTACTTTGGCATCAGCCCCAGGATAAAACAGTTTACTAGCACTAACAGTGGACGATGATAACTTGTCCGCATCAAGAAACCTGAACATAGAGCTGCTTATGAATAGGACAGACTTTTGTGAAGCTTTGGCTGGCTGTTTGCAAACTGAGAGTGCAGGTGAAGAAGAGTCTGTCAGTTTGTGTCCTGAATGAGGGATGGGTGGGGGCGGTGAACGCAGACCAAACTCAGTTGACTGAGTGATCCTAGGGGGCTTCATCAGTCTTAGGGTGATGCTGATCCGGGGTTCATCACACATTTCGTCTGGCAGTATCTCATGTTGAAAGTCAGCCTGAGACAATTTGGACATGATGAAGACATCTCCATGCTGAAGCTGCACAGAGCCCACAACTTCATTGCTGCCGTTTGATCTAATTTGCAGTGTTCTCGTCGCACCAAGTGAAATGGTTACAATATCAGAGTGTTCTACAATACATGATTCAGAATCGCTATGAGCTGGCATGAACTCTGCTCCAGTTTCATATAGATTGACGAGAATACTATTGTGTCTGAAATTGGGTAATATCACATTAATGTAGGAGCTGAGTTTAGCAAGGTAGGAATCATTGTGTACACTTTTTGGGTCATGTGTTGCACCTGAATACTCATAGGGAAAGTCACCAAAATAAACTGATTTCCTGTTTTTAAAACCGTGACTGAACTCAAGTTCTTCCATTAATAGATCAAGTGAAAATTTAGAGAATGGACCATCATCTAGTAGGGTAACTGGTTTCACTGGTGTAGTGATGGGGAACAAGTTACAGATATATTCATTGGCCCCGGTGTTATAGGATCGTAGACAGGGGCAGGGACCAAGTTTGGATATTTGTCTCTGGGCTTAGGGGTGTTGATCCGTGATTCACCAGTAGCAGTAGATACAGGGAGATCAGACACATCATCCTCGTCTGCCATAACCTCGTTAACAACAATCTCACTGATAACAATCTCGTTTCCAACAACCTCCTGTGGAACAACCTTGTCCACGACATCGTTGTCAACAAACAAACTGTCCGATACAACATCTTCCACAACAATGTCATCTACATCAAACGCTTCTACTTGATTGATAACAACGTGTGACTGAGGGGTAATGGTTATGATCTCACATTCAATCTCCTCTGATAAGTTCGGCAGCAAATTTTCACACTTAAAACTCTGTTCTTGTATTTGAGTTTGATCTGATATGAGACTATCATTGTACTGAGCAATGAGATCACTAGTTCTGATAATTTCATTCAATAAAGACAACTTTTTTTCTAAAAAGTCAATCTTGATGTCTTTTGACAGACAATTGTTACAGTTCTCTGATTTTTCAGACTGGAATGAAAAGTTCAAATGTTCTAAAGGGCGCTCACAAAAGTGGAGACTAATGTCTGAGCTCTGATTATTTGACATAGTTATATTATCAAGAGTTCAATGTTCAGAAGCACAATAAACACTGTAAACGCAATACCTTCAGTCCAGATAGTAGTTTTGATGAGAATAGTTTTGATGAGAAGGAGGAGGATGAGTAATCTTCAAGTACACTCACAGCAGTCCTTTGCACGTCAACACTTACGCTCGTCTATCATATCTCATACCTCAAATTATTTGTTATATAGTAGTGTTGAAAGTATTAAAAGACAAGAAACAAACTTTGCAAAGCAAACTAAACATGCTGACAGCAAATATAACTGAGAAGGAACCACTGATCACCAAGAACAAACCCAGGGTAACATATTGGTAATGTCGAACTAGAAGGACCAGCTGTTTCACTACTATCTAAAGACCCTAAATTTGCGTTGCTAGACAACAGGGGGGGGGGGGTTCAACTACATTTTTGTACATGTACATTTGGCAAAAATCTTATGGCCATGTACATAAATGTACAAAAAATCGGAAATCCCTGGAAACGGATTGAAAAATTTCCAAAACGTGTTTAAAATGCTAACAATGCTAGTACATTATGCAAAAACAAAGCTCGGGCTAGGGTATCAAGTGGCTAGGGTACTTAGTGGCTAGGGTACTAAGGGCTGCAACAACTAAGCAATTGTGGTCAGGATAAACTAAGGACTTCATCCCTCAATTATATATAAAGGCTGTAGTCATGTGCAGTTAATACTAACAAATAAGCAATAGGTGTGTGTGTGTGTGTACTTTATTTGTGGCATGTGTGTGAACCAAAACACAATAAATTCAGTCAAACACTGCACTGTACAAAATAATAGTTCATCTGAATACTGTATAACAAATAACAAATAATTTGAGGTGTACTATGGTAGTCCGATAGACGTAAACCTGACATTAGGCTATCGGTGAACACAGGGACCACATCATACGTGTGCCCTGCTGAACAAATCAAATAAATAAAATCGAGTATCTTATTGGGTTATTAAAATAAGATATCTTTTGCTAGAATTTTAAAGTTTAAGCCATAGAGCAATCTTCTCAGTTTTAAAATTTAAAAATAACATTTTACCCTAACTATGATGTGGTGGCATTTCATACTTAACTAAAATTCAACTTTGAAAGTCAATAGATTATTAGTCACAACAAAATTATAGTTTAAGACATCCATTTTGCATTGTGTTTCCAATATTAGAATTTATGATATGTATTGATTGAATAATTGGTAATAAATTTAACTTTTGTTTTATTAACTTTTGTTTTATTAAACTAACTTGCGTTAAACTTCACTAAAATTTTATAATCCAAGGGTATTTAGGGTATCAACATGAATAATAACAGGATTACTGTTTCATCTGGTTTAAAATGTTAGATCAGCACAAATTTCTAATTAATTAACGTTTTTATATCTCTCAAGCTATATTTATCACAAACAGAAGTGAGTAACTGTTTTATGCTGTTAAATCTGATATAGACACTAGTACACTAAACTTCCTCTGAACTTTTTAAGGTGTGATAGACCTCATGATAAGGGAAGAGGGGGATGTGGTATATTGATTAACCAAAGTGTCAATTACAACTTACTCAACTTAGATATAACATACTCTGATGTATAGAATACTTTGTTAACCAAAAACTTACCCATTATGTTGAAACAAATAAACTACTAACCAACCATCAGTATGGATTTAGGAAAGACCATTCAACCACTTTCCTTATGCTTAATCTATTTGTCAAAATATTTATGTCTAAGGAATCGTCGAAGAAACCTGCAATTGCATTCTTGGACATAAAAAGGCTTTTGACACACTAAGCCATAATATTGTATTGAGAAAAATTTAAGTATTATGGCGTGGATGGCTTTGTCATTAAGTGGTTTTAAAGCTACCTTGGAGGCAGAAAACAGTGCACCAAAATACGTGGTTATGTAAGTAAACTGCTTCCTGTAAACACAGGTGTGCCACAGGGCAGTATATTAAGTCTATTCATAAACGATCTAATTTATTACCTACTATATGTTTTGATTCTATGTCCTTAGAAGGGTATTCTTCTAACAGTTTTTGACTGACTTGAATGTACTGCACAGCATCTTGAAGCTTCTTTAAATTATTTTTATCCTTCTTGAATTTCTATGTAAATTTCCCAAATTTAATTCTAATTCTAATTCTAATTGTAAACAATTCTCAGAAGTTCATATTGTGGTTAATTTTTTCCCACTGTTTTCACTGCCTTGTTCAACAGCCTAGCAAGTCATATATCCCTTTTAACCAATTTTATGACAACATTTCTCGATAACTTTTATCAAAACCCTTGAAGTGTCCTTTATTGTTGACAATAAAATGTTCAAGACTAAAACCATGGAAACATGTGCGAACTTTAAATAAGGCTTAAATGCAAATTTGTATGTAACTGTAAGTTGTAACAGAGCTTTTCATAGATCGAAGTAACGAAATATAATTATAAGTTATAACTGATTAGTAAATACCTCATATTTGTAAAATAATCTGAAGAGTAAGGGCTATCTGCTGATGTATGTTGAGGTTGCCTTTCACCGTGTTGAGTGCCGATCTTTTTTTCATTCTTATTGAAGATCTATTGATTTTGCAGTGAATTAAAATAACTTAAGTTTTCATGCCACGTTAATCTTAATTAAATGTGTTTAACAAGGACATGAATGTATTTAAATCCCAAAACTGAGTTGATCCTGTAAATCAACACCCAACGGTTCTCAACTTATCATAACCAGCTGCACACATACATTTTTGAATTCTGTAATTTCGATATTCAGAAGTAAATTTATGACCCGTCGAAAAATTTTGATTTCATCATAAAATACACATAAAATTTCTTGACACCCTGCTGTACATGGTCTGAAGATAAAGGAAATAAAATTAAAGAATGTGTAACAATCCTTCGACAGATTATAACTTTGTTTTACTGATGAAATATAAATTAAAATCCGTTTTAACTGGATTTAAATAACTGAAGCTGCAAAGACTTTACATCCCAAACTAACGAAAGATGACTACATTCATTTCAGCGGACTCTAAAAAAATTAAATCACGATTTGCAATTTCAGCTACAGCTGATTTAGAGAGTGAAGTTTGTGGCAATAGTTTAAATTCGGACCATCTAAAGTCATTCCAAAGGCCCTGTAGCAATACTTGACAATTTTCATGAAACCGAAATCAAACTATCGTTTTGACTCGCCAAGTCAATTGAAATAATTATTGAAGAAGAAACAACTTAGTTAAAATGAATTTAATCAAATTTGTGTTTGACAAAACAGGTTTTAAATTCGTTGGTACTACACAGCTACCAACACAATTTTGTAACTTCGAAGCCAAAGTTATGCGGAGGGTAGTCTTCAACGGTTGCAGATTGTAAAATCTAGCAAAACACGCGCCCCTCTGAAAATAAAAAACCCATCTTGGACTAAAATTCAACGAATGATACATGCAGTTAATATCAAATCATTATTTCACAAAAGTTATGTTCAATACTAATTATAAGAAAAATGAACTGGGTAGAATTTATGGCATTTAAAAGGTTGTTATAATGACGAAATGCCGTACAAATCGGCGCGTGGCTCTGTGTTTTCAGTTTACTGATTTATACATTATAACTTAAATATGATCGCAGAAAGAATATTTGCTACCTCCCTTTTGATGCAAAACAATTGAACCATATTGCATATATTTATATAATTATAATGTAATGTAAGAATGATACTTGTATCAAATATATATTATATTACTACCATATTTATCAACACACAACACTGAATTGAACGCCGCGCGTATTTGACGGTAACAAATAACATTAACATAAACTATTATTACTAATTAATTCTAATTATAAATTGCTCATCATACAAAATAATCTAACAACACAATATAATATTAAGTTGTAAGTGTTGACACATAATGGATCGCTATTCTATTTATATTTCGCGCGGCGCAAGCGACCGTCCGTTAACACACTCGCTGCTTATAATGCATGCGTCTATTGCATCATTAATGGAAGGCGCGCCAGTGAAATTTTTGCGCGCGAATTTACGATTTAAACGAAAAGAAACTGCAGGGCTTTTGCATGACTTACCTGGGGACCTCAGGCTATCATGTTCATAAACATAGAGATTCGGCGGAATGACAGGCTGAGCGCGGCCCAGTAAGTCAAAATATTGTTACGTACACTTCAAACCGAAAGCTAGTAAATCAGTATAAACACCAAATTTGCTTCAGCTCCATATATATGTGATATGGCTTCCCGATGAAAAACAAACCGAAGCTACTAAGTTTCTTGGAGTACTAATCGACGAGAAATTTTCTTGGGGGCCTCATATAACAACACTTAGACGGAAGTTGAACTATGCCTCTGTACCTATAGAGGACTCCACGCTGATCTTTACCACACAATATTTGAACCCAATCTCACGTACTGTTTATCGGTGTGGGGTGATGCAGCACTGTTTAAGACAGCAAGTATCTGGCTGGCCAAAAAGCATTGCATACGAGTCCTTTTTGGTGATAAAGTAGCATATTTAGTTCATGACATGTGCAAGAGTAAGAGAATATGATAAGGCGCAGGTTATATCTCCACCGAAAGCACATCCAATTTGATATTAGTCTGAGACGAAACGGAATCTCGTTAGCTTTTCGTGTTAAAAGCGATTTCTCAACGGTTATCACCTCTCTAGATGATTCTTAAAACATTTGGACTTTATTGCATTTTTGAAATAAATGCAATAAGGGCGTTTTCGGCCACACCCTTTTTCAGGGTTTCGCGGTCACTCGAATTTTTGTATTTCAGTCCAGGAAGGTCTTGAAGACTATTCCGATACACCAAAATGTGCCTAATAGCCACATTTATATACAACTTTTGAAGCAACATATACCTTAAAATGCTTCGTTTCGAAAATATGGCCGAAAAACGGTTTTTGGCTTGACGCAGTTCAAATTTCCGTGATTTTTGGCATTTCCGCCTAGGAAGGTCGTAGAGACTATTCCGATACACCAAAATGTGCCTAATAGCCACATTTATATACAACTCATGAAGCAACATATACCCTAAAAGGCTTATTTTCGGAAAAGTGGCTTAAAACTTTAAAAACGGATTTTCGCCGAGCAAACAATGACAATATTCACAAATGGGCTATTGGACTGTTAACTAGAACGGTCTTAAAAACTCATGAGCAACATAGCATTGAGTCACTTTGTGTCCAGAAACACCTATTTTATTGGCCATCTCTCTTGGGTCAGGCCAGAAGCATATTTGTGTCTTACGAAAGGGCGATTTTTCAAAATTACGGTTTCTCTAGTAAAGGTTCAGTTGCTAACAGACAACAGTAAATTGTTTGGAATTGCCGACTCATGCACATCATATACCTGCTCAAAAACGCTCACTTTAGGATTGATTAGTAAATAAGTTTAACTACTGCATGATTTGTGAAAACTCCAACAATTTTTTATTGGCACCAATTTAGCCAAAATGTAATGACCAAAATTCAACTTTCTATTTGTTCATGCCATGAAACTTAACCATGATATGTACTAAGAATACCGCACCTAAAATAATTCGGCACTGTTTCCGGGCCAGATTGTTGCTTGACCACTGACCAGTACTGACCAGTACTTCAGAATGACCCCATATCCTTTTTTTCAGTCGCATAGATTTTCCCATCGTATGATAATGCGTGTCATTGACTGGCTAGTTCTTCTGTTATTACAGCAGTGAGCTGCCTCGAGATCTTATCTGGGGCATTAGCACAAATACTAGAACATTAAAACTGTAATTATAGAACCTCAGATAAAGGTTACTTGGCAGAATAGCATTAGCAGGGTCCGAGATTTGACTGAGGGCATCCAGGTAACATACCAGGTCCATATCACCAGTTGACGTGAATCTTAATTTCGGCATGCAATGCCTTATAAGTTATAAGCTTATAGTAGGATCAAGGGGTTTATATAATAGAAGGTCTCGAGATGCTGATTTGGCTATTTAATTTTCACATGTGAACTTTTTCCAGCTGTGGGTAAAGTGGATTTTAGAGCGGGGAGGGGGTCTTAATGATCACAATCTGAACGATCTCTTACTAACGGGATACTACGGGACCAGGGACGGATCTCGGGCCTAATAGCTGGAGTCTGCACCTAGATGGTCAACGTGAGGATAGCATGAGTATTTGGGATGCTCTGCCTGCCTTTCAATTTCATAAGGTCTTGTAACCCCGAAAGCTGGTATATCTTATCTAAATTAACCTTGGTTACATCCCGTGCTGTTTCGAATATATTAGATGAATTATATGATTAGATTTATAGGTACAATATCAAGCAAAAAGTCTGATCTCCGGTACTGATGTTACACTAACATGATCGAATCTCCGACGCGAGGATCTCCGAACTCCGATCTTAAAGTTGAATCTCAGAGCCAAAAAGAGGAACCTAAGCCTCGGTTCCTCTTTTTGAGAGTCAAACAGGAAATTCGGTATTATCAACTCAAAGTCGGATTCGTAGCACAATTGAAAACCAAAGAATAAAAATCTTAATGAATTCCTGACATCCAAATTAATATCAGGTCGTATTCGATTTAGTGGCCCAAACTCCAGTAGGTTGCAAGACTAATATATATATAAAGTTCAAGTCGAGGAACACTTTGATTAAGCATCATCCTTGTGACAAGGCTTGTCTAGTTGGAATTTTCGCATATCATGCAGTAGTTATCTACTAATCACTCCTAAACTGAGCTTTTTAGAGTCGAATCTCGAACCCTACCATTCGGCCAAGTAATCTTAATCTGAAGTTCTAGAATTATAGTTATAATGTTCTAGTACTAATGTATTAGTGCCCTAGATAAGATGTCGAGGCAGCTGTAATAACAAAAGAGCTAGCCAGTAACCATTTGATTAAAAACGAGGAAATGACACACATTATCATACGATGGTAAAATCTATGCGAACCAAACCACTGCAGTATTATTAAACTGCGGCCAACAGATCTCAAACCAGGGATTACAGACCAGTATTGGTCGAGACAGCGAAATCAATCATAATTTTTAAGTGGGGTACTGGTCAGCGGTCAAGTAACAATCTGGACCGGATCCAGTGCCGATTTATTTTAGGTCCGGTATAGTATTCTTGGTACATATATCATGATTTCATGGCATAAATAAATATAAAGTTTGAAGTTGACTTTTGGTCTGGCACATATTATATTTAAAAATTAAATTGGTGCCAAGGAAAAATTGTTGGAGTTTTCACAAATCATGTAGTAGTTATTTACTAATAACTCCTAAAGTGAGCGTTTTTGTGTACATGACGTGCATGAGTGGCCAACTGTGACCAATTCGCTGTTAGCTGCCGACCCTTTGATCTTAAGAAACCGTAATTTTGAAAAATCGCCCTTTCGTAAGACACAAATATGCTGCTGGCCTGGCCCATTAAGAGAGATGCCCAATAAAGTAGATCATTATAAAAATTTTGTAGGTGTTTCTGGACACAAAGTGACTCATCTTACATCTTTTGACAAATGCTATGTTGCTCATGAGTCTTTAAGACCGTTCTAGTTAACAGTCCAATAGCCCATTTGCATTTGTGAATATTGTCATTGTTTGCTCGGCAAAAATCCGTTTTTCAGCCACATTTCCGAAAATAAGCCTTTTAGGGTATATGTTGCTTCATGAGTTGTATATAAATGTGGCTATTAGGCACATTTTGGTGTATCGGAATAGTCTCTACGACCTTCCTAGGCGGAAATGCCAAAAATCACGGAAATTTGAACTGCGTCAAGCCAAAAACCGTTTTTCGGCCATATTTTCGAAACGAAGCATTTTAAGGTATATGTTGCTTCAAAAGTTGTATATAAATGTGGCTATTAGGCACATTTTGGTGTATCGGAATAGTCTTCAAGACCTTCCTGGACTGAAATACAAAAATTCGAGTGACCGCGAAACCCTGAAAAAGGGTGTGGCCGAAAACGCCCTTATTGCATTTATTTCAAAAATGCAATAAAGTCCAAATGTTTTAAGAATCATCTAGAGAGGTGATAACCGTTGAGAAATCGCTTTTAACACGAAAAGCTAACGAGATAGCCTTTTAGAACGGTTGGGATCCGACTATATGTATGAAATATGTCTATAACTTGCTTGATTCTGCATTAAGTTGATGCTCTCCAACCAAAATTGAACGGGGAATCGTTTAAGATCACTTTTGAGGCACCTCGACAAAAGCTACTCACGCTATTGTACTTTTTATGGAGAAATACGTCAGTAGCTTTTTTGGGCTTGTTATCCTCTTTCAAAAGTATTCCAAGTGATTTGTATATTTCATATATTAATTATGAATACATTGCAAAAGATTTTTTCTTGATTCATGAAGTTTGAAAGAAGTTACTGCAATACGCACCATTTGGGCAGTGTGCTTTTGGTGGAGATATTATTTGATTATAATTATAATTCTAATAACCTGGGCCATATGATAACCACACATTCTTCCAACTAGAGCACTGCAAACCACTCTTCAAGCAACAAAACATGCTGGCCTTTAAGGATCTATACACATACTGTAGGCCTGTAGGCTGGGGCAATGATACACAACTGAGTATAATGAAAGTGTGTTTAAGTATTATCACAGGAACATGTAGATAACAATATATATATACAACTGAAACAAATTTTAAGGTGCTGGAGTTTTTGTCGGGTGGAAAGGCCACCTGCATTATATGACCTTATCAAATCAAATAAGTTTTAAAACTGAATCCTTTAATCCTATTTAAACTTATTTTCAGAAGTATAGAACTTTAAACATATCCTTATTCGTTCCCACTTGTTATCATTGCCATTTTATTATTGTTCTATACTTCTATGTGTATAACTCAGTGGCGTAACGAAAGGCCCTGCTGACCCCGCTGTGCAGGGGGGCGCCGTCTTAGGGGGGCGCCAAATCGTCGTTTGAATGTGGGACAATTTCGAAAACTTAACTAAAGTACTAGCAAAACTGCGCGTTTTGCTCTAGATACACACTTTTTTAGAGATTTTACCGGCGTATTCTTTAAAATCACCTAATTTGTTTAATTTTAGGGAGGGGCACCAAAAGGGGAGGGGGCGCCAACAGGGGGGCGCTTTTTTCGGCAGGGGGGCGCCAACAGGCAACGTTACGCCACTGGTATAACTGTAAATAATATTTCTAACGAAATTCCAAAGTGGGCATCTATGTAATTTTCAACTTAAATTGTTACCTTCATGCCCACAGTTCACTGTTAAATCATATCTTATTTTATCACTCATTAATTCATTACTTATGATGTTTTACATGCAATATTTTTACAGAAAATATTGTAGCCACAAGTTATTATCCTTCACTATAATGAACTGCTAACTTTTAATACCCAGGATATGCTGGTCACACACATGTCAGCGAAATTCCCCTAGTCTAGTGTTTTCCAAGTCTTGTTCTGTGAGTAAAGTATGTGTGAGAAAGTCTTTAATAAAATGAATGTATATTTTTGAATTTTTAATATTTAATTTGATAATGCAGTATAACGAAATTTTTAATTAGCACTGTATAGTTTAAGATATTTATAGCTTATTATAACCATTGATACAAAGACCATAATTTTTCACCAGCTCTCCAATATCCATCTTAAAGTTGCATTTTATATCCTCAAACTACACAATTTAAACTTAGGCATATTATATAGTGTAGACTTTCTGTCACAACAAGACTGTAACCCATAGTAACAAACATAAACAGAACCCCTAACGTCTGCTAACAATTTTCTTCTGATCCTCATATGAGCCCTGTCTCTAAAAACTCAACTGAACTAGCGTTTTGGTGTGTGCAAAAGCTTTCAGGCACGCACATTCCCTGCCCCGTTAGTTACCTGTCCCTTCAAAATCAAACTAACATTCAAGGACAAAAAGTCATACACCAAATGAGCATTATATTTTTATAAATTGTTTTACATCTCTTTATTCTGTAAAATGTGCTAAAAATTAAATTCCTTGTTTCATTGAAAAATTTCTTGTTTCATTCATGCAATCACTTTGTACAAAATAAGTACTTTTCGCCACTGCACGTGACACGTGACAATCGCACTTTCAAATGGCCAAAATCCAGTCTCATCGCACTTTCTCAGGAATCTTGATAGAGGGATAAGAGTTGCAAATCTTATCCTCGTTCTCACATGCCTTACTACGAACTGCTAAATGTCTTTAGACATTCCTCTTGATGTGAGGAATACAGCCGGGGTGAAGGTAGCCTTCTCCACATTCAACACTCTCCAAGTACTCGTCCTTCTTCTTCTCATTCATTTCGTAAACTTCTTGAAGAGTCTTTGTCCTGTTTGATAAGCAATTGGGGTGTGATACCCTTATGTCAAGAAAGGTCTTATCAAGTAGAGTCCAAACTCCTCTAGCAGATACGTCAAGCCGAGTTTGGTCACATGTTATGGTCTTGGGGTTGAGACAGTCACCCTCGTTTACCTTCTGTAGCTGGGGTTCAACTTTCACATCATGATATACCTCACGCAGGATGATGGCCATTGTGGTTGACAGTTCTATTGAATAGAGATTTGTTAACATGCATACCTCTTCGATGCTTTTTAATCCTCAACTTAGCCGATGCTGTGGATGTCGATTGCTACTTGTGTGAAATGTGATATTTTTTTATTAAATACTTTTTAAATTTTACAGAGTACAGTAAATGAATATAAAATAGAATAGATACATTAAAGCCTGACACTTTCTAAAACCCAGAAAAGTATAGTTGCCATTGTAATGCACACGAAGGCGAATAGCAATAGTGCCCCTTTGCCCCCTCGATTTTCAGTCCATCTGCAATATGACTGGTATGCATAAATTATCCTAAATTGCCTTTCTTTGTAAAGATTTCCAATATTAATGTATAAGATTGGCATAAAATTGATAACTTTGTTTTACTGATAACGTTCCTTTTACTGAGCTGTAAAAAAGGTGATCACCTTTAAAAGCAAATGTATTTGAGTAATCTCATCTTGTCGTGTACTTCATATTCTATAACAAAGTTGATATTCACATTTAACTAGGAACTGCTTCGAGATTTCTTGTTGAGATTTCAGTTAAATTATTGAAATCATGAAATAACGATACATCTAAATTCCTAGACAATAGAGATATCAATAATTTTGTTCTGTCATTATTTGAGATGAGGATACCTGATCAATAACTCCCTCATGGCTTGATAAGAGGCAATACGATTTTTATAAAATTTTCATGTGCACTACAAAATATATTAGATGCTAATTGCTATATCTGTACTTCAAATTTCCATATAACCATAACTTTAATATATTAGATGCTAATTGCTATATCTGTACTTCAAATATAACCATAACTTTTTGTGCTAGTGCTGAGTATGTTTTGCAAAAATGGGCTGCGAACAGTGCAAACTCTTGGATGCGAGCGAGTCGGAGAGTCATGAGAATGTTATAGCCAATGTAACAGCTGCTGAACACTCTGTTGATCCATGTGACACTGCTATTACAGACGATGCTACAGCCAATGTAACAGCTGCTGAACACTCTGTTGATCCATGTGACACTGCTATTACAGACGATGCTACAGCCAATGTAACAGCTGCTGAACACTCTGTTGATCCATGTGACACTGCTATTACAGACGATGCTACAGCCAATGTAACAGCTGCTGAACACTCTGTTGATCCATGTGACACTGCTATTACAGACGATGCTACAGCCAATGTAACAGCTGCTGAACACTCTGTTGATCCATGTGACACTGCTATTACAGACGATGCTACAGCCAATGTAACAGCTGCTGAACACTCTGTTGATCCATGTGACACTGCTATTACAGACGATGCTACAGCCAATGTAACAGCTGCTGAACACTCTGTTGATCCATGTGACACTGCTATTACAGACGATGCTACAGCCAATGTAACAGCTGCTGAACACTCTGTTGATCCATGTGACACTGCTATTACAGACGATGCTATAGCCAATGTAACAGCTGCTGAACACTCTGTTGATCCATGTGACACTGCTATTACAGACGATGCTACAGCCAATGTAACAGCTGCTGAACACTCTGTTGATCCATGTGACACTGCTATTACAGACGATGCTACAGCCAATGTAACAGCTGCTGAACACTCTGTTGATCCATGTGACACTGCTATTACAGACGATGCTACAGCCAATGTAACAGCTGCTGAACACTCTGTTGATCCATGTGACACTGCTATTACAGACGATGCTACAGCCAATGTAACAGCTGCTGAACACTCTGTTGATCCATGTGACACTGCTATTACAGACGATGCTACAGCCAATGTAACAGCTGCTGAACACTCTGTTGATCCATGTGACACTGCTATTACAGACGATGCTACAGCCAATGTAACAGCTGCTGAACACTCTGTTGATCCATGTGACACTGCTATTACAGACGATGCTACAGCCAATGTAACAGCTGCTGAACACTCTGTTGATCCATGTGACACTGCTATTACAGACGATGCTACAGCCAATGTAACAGCTGCTGAACACTCTGTTGATCCATGTGACACTGCTATTACAGACGATGCTACAGCCAATGTAACAGCTGCTGAACACTCTGTTGATCCATGTGACACTGCTATTACAGACGATGCTACAGCCAATGTAACAGCTGCTGAACACTCTGTTGATCCATGTGACACTGCTATTACAGACGATGCTACAGCCAATGTAACAGCTGCTGAACACTCTGTTGATCCATGTGACACTGCTATTACAGACGATGCTACAGCCAATGTAACAGCTGCTGAACACTCTGTTGATCCATGTGACACTGCTATTACAGACGATGCTACAGCCAATGTAACAGCTGCTGAACACTCTGTTGATCCATGTGACACTGCTATTACAGACGATGCTACAGCCAATGTAACAGCTGCTGAACACTCTGTTGATCCATGTGACACTGCTATTACAGACGATGCTACAGCCAATGTAACAGCTGCTGAACACTCTGTTGATCCATGTGACACTGCTATTACAGACGATGCTACAGCCAATGTAACAGCTGCTGAACACTCTGTTGATCCATGTGACACTGCTATTACAGACGATGCTACAGCCAATGTAACAGCTGCTGAACACTCTGTTGATCCATGTGACACTGCTATTACAGACGATGCTACAGCCAATGTAACAGCTGCTGAACACTCTGTTGATCCATGTGACACTGCTATTACAGACGATGCTACTAATGCTACCCACTTAACCTCCTCCATAAATCAATTTTCTAATTTAGCTACCACGGAAAACGGTGTTCCAGTAATGGAACAGGAGTCGCCTAGCGCTGCATTACAGGAAGACAGCACTGCTCCTCATATCCGCTCTCTCATCGAACTTTGTGATATAGACAGTAATATCTTAGACTCCACTGAGAGATTAGAAGTACATGATGAAGTAGCAGACCTGTCGCAGTCCCTTAATACTACAGTTATTGAAGAAGCTGTAGGGCTGCCAGACCACGTGACTGAAGTCTTGTCGGAGCCAGACAACAGCAGACAACCTGAGGAGCATCCTCCTGTTTCCAGCACTATGGAGGATGGGACTGAGCCACCTGTCAGGAAACGCAGAGGGACTGTACGCGTCAACAGTATTCGTGGACACAAGGTTAGTGAACTTGTTTCACTTGTGAAGTATTTTATTTTTTTTTCATATTTTTTAATCGTTACAATCAATGTGTTACTGTTACCCACATTTCCACATAATCAAATAGTTCTTAATTATGTGTCGTAGTACACCCAAACTATATATTATAATATTATGCACTATATATACTTTATTATACAATATATGTATATTATATATTATACATGTACAGTATACACATAACATTATATTATACAGTAAATATACAGTACCCAAACTACACATAATACACCACCTGTCATAACAACCTATACTAAGGAACATTAGTTATCCGCTAGTCATTAGTCCAAAATCAAAACCAATCTTATTCGCAAAGCACACGACTGTTTAATATCTGCTAGATATAGTCTAAGATCTGACTTTAATATTTTATGCAACAGCGAATAATATGTCTATCAGCTGGTTTGTGATCAGGGGTGAAGGTATGATCTGTTGTGACGATGACTTTACTACTCGTGCTACAGCGGATCTTTTTCTTTAAAATTCATCCGTCGCAGTTATATTATATTATCACACATCTCTAATCTTTGCTCTGCTTATGGTACGTAATGTATGGTACGTAATGTATGGTACGTATCTGTTATCAAACTAATAGCGTTCTCTTATTAATGTATTGGGGGTCATGTGAGGAGCCGCGTTTAAAAAAGGACGGTAAAGAAAGCTGGGTCTAAATAAGGGATAATGGGTTATTTAATTAGTTATAAAAACCGTAGTTTAGTCTTTTAGTTATGTGTAGTTAGGGGAGTTAGCCGGACCCTCTCTGCAGTAGTGCTCTCATTGTATTGTTCTTTATTGTACATATTCTTTATTGTACATATTCTTTATTGTACATGTTCCTTATTGTACATGTTCCTTATTGTACATATTCTTTATTGTACATATTCTTTATTGTACATGTTCCTTATTGTACATGTTCCTTATTGTACATGTTCCTTATTGTACATGTTCTTTATTGTACATGTTCCTTATTGTACATGTTCCTTATTGTACATGTTCCTTATTGTACATGTTCCTTATTGTACATGTTCCTTATTGTACATGTTGCTTATTGTACATGTTCCTCATTGTATTGTTCTTTATTGTACATGTTTCTTATTGTACATGTTCCTTATTGTACATATTCCTTATTGTACATGTTCCTTATTGTACATGTTCCTTATTGTACATGTTCCTTATTGTACATGTTCCTTATTGTACATGTTCCTTATTGTACATGTTCCTTATTGTACATGTTCCTTATTGTACATGTTGCTTATTGTACATGTTCCTCATTGTATTGTTCTTTATTGTACATGTTTCTTATTGTACATGTTCCTTATTGTACATGTTCCTTATTGTACATGTTGCTTATTGTACATGTTCCTCATTGTATTGTTCTTTATTGTACATGTTTCTTATTGTACATGTTCCTTATTGTACATGTTCCTTATTGTACATATTCCTTATTGTACATGTTCCTCATTGTATTGTTCTTTATTGTACATATTCTTTATTGTACATGTTCCTTATTGTACATGTTCCTCATTGTACATGTTCCTTATTGTACATGTTCCTTATTGTACATGTTCCTTATTGTACATATTCCTTATTAAACATGTTCCTTATTGTACATGTTCCTTATTGTACATATTCTTTATTGTACATGTTCCTTATTGTACGTCATGTTCCTTATTGTACATGTTCCTTATTGTACATATTCCTTATTGTACATATTCTTTATTGTACATGTTCCTTATTGTACATGTTCCTTATTGTACATGTTCCTTATTGTACATGTTCCTTATTGTACATGTTCCTTATTGTACATGTTGCTTATTGTACATGTTCCTCATTGTATTGTTCTTTATTGTACATGTTCTTATTGTACATGTTCCTTATTGTACATATTCCTTATTGTACATGTTCCTTATTGTACATGTTCCTTATTGTACATGTTCCTTATTGTACATGTTCCTTATTGTACATGTTCCTTATTGTACATGTTCCTTATTGTACATGTTCCTTATTGTACATGTTGCTTATTGTACATGTTCCTCATTGTATTGTTCTTTATTGTACATGTTTCTTATTGTACATGTTCCTTATTGTACATGTTCCTTATTGTACATATTCCTTATTGTACATGTTCCTTATTGTACATGTTCCTTATTGTACATGTTCCTTATTGTACATGTTGCTTATTGTACGTCATGTTCCTTATTGTACATGTTCCTTATTGTACATGTTCCTTATTGTACATGTTCCTTATTGTACATGTTCCTTATTGTACATGTTCCTCATTGTACATGTTCCTTATTGTACATGTTCCTTATTGTACATGTTCCTTATTGTACATGTTCCTTATTGTACATGTTCCTTATTGTACATGTTCCTTATTGTACATGTTGCTTATTGTACATGTTCCTCATTGTATTGTTCTTTATTGTACATGTTTCTTATTGTACATGTTCCTTATTGTACATGTTCCTTATTGTACATATTCCTTATTGTACATGTTCCTTATTGTACATGTTCCTTATTGTACATATTCTTTATTGTACATGTTCCTTATTGTACGTCATGTTCCTTATTGTACATGTTCCTTATTGTACATGTTCCTTATTGTACATGTTCCTTATTGTACATGTTCCTTATTGTACATGTTCCTCATTGTACATGTTCCTTATTGTACATGTTCCTTATTGTACATGTTCCTTATTGTACATATTCCTTATTAAACATGTTCCTTATTGTACATGTTCCTTATTGTACATATTCTTTATTGTACATGTTCCTTATTGTACGTCATGTTCCTTATTGTACATGTTCCTTATTGTACATATTCCTTATTGTACATGTTCCTTATTGTACATGTTCCTTATTGTACATGTTCCTTATTGTACATGTTCCTTATTGTACATGTTCCTTATTGTACATGTTCCTTATTGTACATGTTCCTTATTGTACATGTTCCTTATTGTACATGTTCCTTATTGTACATGTTCCTTATTGTACATGTTGCTTATTGTACATGTTCCTCATTGTATTGTTCTTTATTGTACATGTTTCTTATTGTACATGTTCCTTATTGTACATGTTCCTTATTGTACATGTTCCTTATTGTACATGTTCCTTATTGTACATGTTCCTTATTGTACATGTTCCTTATTGTACATGTTCCTTATTGTACATGTTCCTTATTGTACATGTTCCTTATTGTACATGTTCCTTATTGTACATGTTGCTTATTGTACATGTTCCTCATTGTATTGTTCTTTATTGTACATGTTTCTTATTGTACATGTTCCTTATTGTACATATTCCTTATTGTACATGTTCCTTATTGTACATGTTCCTTATTGTACATATTCTTTATTGTACATGTTCCTTATTGTACGTCATGTTCCTTATTGTACATGTTCCTTATTGTACATGTTCCTTATTGTACATGTTCCTTATTGTACATGTTCCTTATTGTACATGTTCCTCATTGTACATGTTCCTTATTGTACATGTTCCTTATTGTACATGTTCCTTATTGTACATATTCCTTATTAAACATGTTCCTTATTGTACATGTTCCTTATTGTACATATTCTTTATTGTACATGTTCCTTATTGTACGTCATGTTCCTTATTGTACATGTTCCTTATTGTACATATTCCTTATTGTACATGTTCCTTATTGTACATGTTCCTTATTGTACATGTTCCTTATTGTACATGTTCCTTATTGTACATGTTCCTTATTGTACATGTTCCTTATTGTACATGTTCCTTATTGTACATGTTCCTTATTGTACATGTTCCTTATTGTACATGTTGCTTATTGTACATGTTCCTCATTGTATTGTTCTTTATTGTACATGTTTCTTATTGTACATGTTCCTTATTGTACATGTTCCTTATTGTACATATTCCTTATTGTACATGTTCCTTATTGTACATGTTCCTTATTGTACATATTCCTTATTGTACATGTTCCTTATTGTACATGTTCCTTATTGTACATGTTCTTTATTGTACATGTTCCTTATTGTACATGTTCCTTATTGTACATGTTCCTTATTGTACATATTCCTTATTGTACATGTTCCTTATTGTACATGTTCCTTATTGTACATGTTCCTTATTGTACATGTTCCTTATTGTACATGTTCCTTATTGTACATGTTGCTTATTGTACATGTTCCTCATTGTATTGTTCTTTATTGTACATGTTTCTTATTGTACATGTTCCTTATTGTACATGTTCCTTATTGTACATATTCCTTATTGTACATGTTCCTTATTGTACATGTTCCTTATTGTACATATTCCTTATTGTACATGTTCCTTATTGTACATGTTCCTTATTGTACATGTTCCTTATTGTACATGTTCCTCATTGTATTGTTCCTTATTGTACATGTTCCTTATTGTACATGTTCCTTATTGTACATATTCCTTATTGTACATGTTCCTTATTGTACATGTTTCTTATTGTACATGTTCCTTATTGTACATGTTCCTTATTGTACATGTTCCTTATTGTACATGTTCCTTATTGTACATGTTCCTCATTGTATTGTTCCTTATTGTACATGTTCCTTGTTGTACATGTTCCTTATTGTACATGTTCAGTCAAATTTTAGTCAATGCATCAAACCACTATGCAGCAAAAAGGGGAGGCCGACAAAGGGGGGCCCCCGATTATTAGGGGTCAGATTATATGACGTATAATTAGTGATGTGACGTATAATTAGTAATGTGATCCATCTGCATCAGTAGAATTTAATTGACCCAGAAATGAGCTAGATATAGGGTAGAGTACACATGTCAATTCTGTGATCATAGCTGTAAAGTAAGTAAGTAAGTAAAGATTATAGAATTCCTAAAATCATCGAAGCTCTAACCAATCAATTCAAAAAATGTTGGCAATATCAGAAATATACTTCTTCTAAACTCCCCCTCCCTCCCCCTCCCCTCCCACGGCAGTTGTTTTTCTATTACTCACTATTTCCAGCTAAAACACGGCAGTTGTTTTTCTAAGTTGCGCATGATTGTATTATTAGTGTATTATATACTGAGTCATATTGCTTTCAACTTGCATGCACGATACACTTGTTTGTTTATTGCTAACATGACTTTGTGCACACTGTATACCTATTGTGCTACTCCTTACTTCTTCTTATCTTATTTTGCGGTAATAGAGTTGTTGCTTGAATGTTGTTGTTTAATCAGCCAGGTCTGAAAGCCGATTATATTAATACTGGGGGGGGATGTTGTATTTAACTACAATAAATTTTAGATAACATCATTTCCATCCCTATTACCTCAGAAGGAACTATGAAATGAGCAAGTTAACTACTGTAATCACCAGTGGGGGGGCTAATGTAATCACTAGGGGTGTAAGAAGCGGGGGGGGGGGACTACTGTAATCACTAGGGGTGTAAGAAGCGGGGGGGGGGGGGACTACTGTAATCACCAGGGGTGTAAGAAGCGGGGGGGGACTACTGTAATCACCAGGGGTGTAAGAAGCGGGGGGGGACTACTGTAATCACTAGGGGTGTAAGAAGCGGGGGGGGACTACTGTAATCACTAGGGTGTAAGAAGCGGGGGGGGGGGGACTACTGTAATCACTAGGGGTGTAAGAAGCGGGGGGGGGGGGGCTACTGTAATCACCAGGGTGTGAGAAGCGGGGGGGGGGGGACTACTGTAATCACTAGGGTGTAAGAAGCGGGGGGGGGACTACTGTAATCACTAGGGGTGTAAGAAGCGGGGGTGTTATACCCCCTCCCCCTCTATTCCTACACCCCTGGTATTTTAGTTTCCTTGTTAATTATCAAATCATCACTCGCAACGCCTCCCTCCCTGGTACTAGAGTAAATGTTTAAATAACCTTACAAAAGCCATATATTTAATAACAAAGTGTGAAGGGATATATATAATATCATATACCTGGTTTATTTGCTCTGCTTCTATTATCTATTATCTATATTCTAATACCACAAACACATTTTAAAAGTGGATGTTGTCATAGTAATAAACGGGGCTGTTTATACCCACGTCACACCACGTGTTCTCACGTCACACCACGTGTTCTCACGTCACACCACGTGTTCTCACGTCACACCACGTGCTAGATACGAAATACATGTTTTAATAAACACACTTCTTCTCAGCAATTATCAACCCAAAAATACTTTAATTGATCTAAATTTCCTGTGCGGAGGGTAGCTGGCTGTATATATAGACTAGCTGGTGACAGATACACTAGCCGTGCTTAACTCTGAAAACCACCGACACCAGTCATCGGCTCTTCCTACTACCACTCAATTACCAAACACAAACCACTAATTAATTAACTAATTAGTTATGCGGGACCTATTGTTCAGATACAGCAGCCACTCCACCATCATAGCTAATTATTGTACACCAGCAGTAATGTTTGAAAATACTGTTCGGTGTAGGGCTTCTGTAATAGCAGGTAATCTGTTTCAGTATTGCGAGTATATATTCTGCGAAGTATTCGTGAGCCAGTTTAAAACTGTCTGTTTTCTCTGAGTTTGAGTTTTACTCTTGTTTTTGTTAACATGTCCCTACTCGAGTGTGCTGACCTCGCCACCCCTCTTAAAATGGGTGAGTCCGGCAAACGCTGCCGTCTCGCCCAGAACGTGTCCCCCAGAAACAAGTTCCAGCTCGCTTCTACTATGATACTGGTGAGCTTTTTCATAATACTTGGCAGATTTCCAAAATTAACAGAACTGGGACCGAGCTCTAGAAGGGTTATATTATAGTTCAAGTAACCACAAAAACAATGTGCAAGTGACAATGCCACAATATCTCCGACAAAACATGCATTTTACCCCCCAGTTCCATAGCGGATATTATGCCAAATTATTAGACGGAGATCGTCAACTAATATTTCTTCGGATATTTCTCCGGTTTGCAGTTCCATAACCTTATCCGGAGACCATCTACGGTAATTTTGTTGATTCTCACAGATGGAGCAAAGTGCAAAGAAATTGCCACAAACTGCTACAATCTCCGAGAAATTCCCGGAGAGCTTCATCTCCGTATAATACAGTAGACGGAGCTGGAGAATCATCACCGTAGAAATGGACCTCCGTCTAATAATTTGGCATAATATCCGCTATGGAACTGGGGGGTTACATACATACTATACCCAAAATCTCCGACAAAACATGCATTTAACATACTATACCTCAATATTTCCCACAAACCATGCATTTAACAATACTATAGAAGTTTTTGGAAGTTTTGACAATTTTTCATGAATCATCGATAAAAATAATAATTAGTTGAATTGCTTGGCTTCCCAAAGAGTGCTCAACTGCAGAAAAGTGAAGGATCATTATTTCAAAACAAAGAGAAACACTCAAATAGGCGGACATACGAACCGTTTCATGATATGTAGAAAAACAATACCAATCATCAATGTCAAATAGAATTATGAATTTAAGCGATGTAACATGTTGCTCCTTTATCAAATACGTTTTTATCGATCTCAATTAAAAACGTATAATGATGAGCACTTTGCTGAAAGGAGAAACAAACACGCTAATAATTATGTATATAAGCAAAATATTTATATTGCAAAGATTGTTTTAACGTAATTTTTATCGGTTTTGTGGTAATTACGTGGTGTTCAGTGCGAGCTACATTTTAATGGGCTGTATACTCGATTGTGATGGCTATTTTCTGATGCTATAAAAACTGACTACCAAAGAATACTATTACCTTCCTTTCTGTGATCACGGGCTTTCTAGTATATACAATATATATATTTTGTTAGGGCCAGTTGGTAGATCACCGACCGGCTATAAGCCGGCTACTAACCGGCTATAAGCCGGCTTATAGCCGGCTACAATTTTTATAGCCGGCTATAAGCCGGCTTATAGCCGGTTAGTAGCCGCTTACATTTGTTGTTGAGCGACGGCTATTAGCCGGTTATAAGCCTGCTATTAGCCGTTTTGGTATTAAAAGTGGTTATAAGCCGGCTATAAGCCACAACTGTCAGTAAAACAACGCCTTGACTTCAAATGTCGGTAAAATGTACCTTTACAGTCATCCTGATATAAAGACATGTTAGTAAATTTATTCAAAATATCAATCATTCCATCTATAAAATAAATAGAAATTAAAAATTTAGAAATTTACGTAACTCAGCGATTCAAATTACTGGTGGGTGAAAATACCAAATGAGTGGTGAGAAAATAAAATAAGCAAGAAAAAAAAATAAGCAAGAAAAAAAATCATCTTTCTTCTCTAACATTCATCCCTCCAAAGTGTTTTAAAGTTTTAAGCTGGTTTTGCCAAAAGTTCTACCTTTGTTTACATATACTAAGTCTATCCTGGGCACATTGCTCAAAATTCCCTACGTCAACTTGCTCTATAATAGAAACATTAATGTCCTTACTTAAAGTACTGGTAAACAATATATATATAATATATTATATACTGTAACACTGTTTTTTAATTCTATATCATATAAAATGTTATAAAATGTGACCAGTTTAAATTGATTCACATAGCGATCTAGTGACTATTGACCTCAACGCCCAATAGCTACTTCATTACAGGTTCATTGTTCGGTGTGTTTACATTAATTTCATCTTGTGTACATTAAACTAATCATTCTCCGCAAGCAATCACCCTCCGCAAGCAATCACCCATATCTCCGCTCTGTTTAATCAAACCACTTTCTATTTTATAGTTAGTTTCTTCGTCTTTCTTCTCCGCATCATATTCTCACCACCCTGTTACTAGAGTAAACAACACCACCCTGTTACTAGAGTAAACAACACCACCCTGTTACTAGAGTAAACAACACCACCCTGTTACTAGAGTAAACAACACCACCCTGTTACTAGAGTAAACAACACCACCCTGTTACTAGAGTAAACAACACCACCCTGTTACTAGAGTAAACAACACCACCCTGTTACTAGAGTAAACAACACCACCCTGTTACTAGAGTAAACAACACCACCCTGTTACTAGAGTAAACAACACCACCCTGTTACTAGAGTAAACAACACCACCCTGTTACTAGAGTAAACAACACCACCCTGTTACTAGAGTAAACAACACCACCCTGTTACTAGAGTAAACAACACCACCCTGTTACTAGAGTAAACAAAACCACCTTGTTACTAGAGTAAACAACACCACCCTGTTACTAGAGTAAACAACACCACCCTGTTACTAGAGTAAACAACACCACCCTGTTACTAGAGTAAACAACACCACCCTGTTACTAGAGTAAACAACACCACCCTGTTACTAGAGTAAACAACACCACCCTGTTACTAGAGTAAACAACACCACCCTGTTACTAGAGTAAACAACACCACCCTGTTACCAGAGTAAACAACACCACCCTGTTACCAGAGTAAACAACACCACCCTGTTACTAGAGTAAACAACACCACCCTGTTACTAGAGTAAACAACACCACCCTGTTACTAGAGTAAACAACACCACCCTGTTACTAGAGTAAACAACACCACCCTGTTACTAGAGTAAACAACACCACCCTGTTACTAGAGTAAATAACCGACCTGAACTTTCCAATTCTGTACTCAAACTTTTTAAAACTCATAAATGCTGCATAAATTTAATTTTATGTAACTAAATCATTTTTTTTGTCTATTTTCATTAGATAACTAGGTAAATAGTTTCTACCCCCCCCCCCCCCCCCCCCCCTCTATCCGACAAAATGCGGCCACTCCTCAAGCTTTCATGCTGACCAAAATACTCCTTTTAGAAGTCAACATGTTGCTATTTTCCCACAGCTTTCACTTCAGCGCTTAACTTCATATTTAAATTTTAAATGGAAATTAAAGATTACCGTCATATGCTCTACGTGGATTGAACTATTTGCATAAATGTCAATTAAACCGTGAAATGCTGGATCAGAGGGGGTTATAAGACGTATCTACTACGTCAATCTACGTATAACTTACCAGTGCAGTACCTTATATGGGCATCACGTGGGTGTGTTACCCTCCGCAAGCAATCACAAATACCAGTGAGCTGTCAGAGCCAATCAGAGCACGAGCTGTCATCTTGAAACTATAGTTAGTTTCTCAGATTAGGACCTGACATTCTACTTTCATACCAACCTCTCTAGTCTCTAGTCTCTACTTTGTCATTTTCATACCTTTTATTTTATGGTGTATCGTAATGTGGTAGTGTGTAGTGTAGTG
This sequence comes from Bolinopsis microptera, assembly GCF_026151205.1. Taxonomy (NCBI): domain Eukaryota; kingdom Metazoa; phylum Ctenophora; class Tentaculata; order Lobata; family Bolinopsidae; genus Bolinopsis; species Bolinopsis microptera. Next base: position 25,525,792 of record NC_087072.1, read on the forward strand.
TATTGTAAAGTTAATGATAGCGGATCCACAATTCTTTTATTGAACTGAGTTTTGAATTGAGGCCTTTAATTTTTGTGATGTCCAAGTTTATTAGAATATTGGCTTCAGTTTGTGCTCCTTTTGTTTCGGTTAACTCCTGGCGTAGTAGTAGTAGTACTAGTACTACTTTATACTACTACTACTAGTACTACTACTACTACTACTACTAGTACTACTACTACTACTACTACTACTAATTTAGCGCGGGAGTGCTGTATGTTAGAAGAAAGCAACGTGTGCACAAAGAAGAAGAGAGTACTTTAGAAGGAGAGTTGTACTACTACTTTAGTAGTAGTACAACTTTAGTAGTTGTACTTGGAGATGCGCAATGCAACACCTCCTCGCCTGCTGTTTTTGCCAATCTAAGAAAGAGAAAGAGAAAAACCGGGGGTGTAGTCGTACTGGAGAGGAGCCGCAACAGGAAGGGGAGCCCGCCCCCCGACCCAGCCACACCCCACCTGATAGTGGACCCAGAACACGTACCGGCAGCACTAAGTCTAGACAGGGAGAGAAGGGGGAGAAGAGACCCAACACTCACACAGATACTGGGACACCGTTTGGTTACCAGGTAGGTTGCAGGAGTATTGGCTATACTGGCACTGGAACTGAGTTCCTGCCAACTTAACAGTACCAATTATCAACATTCTGCTGACTGACACACACACACACACACACACACACACACACACATGTATAATACACTATCAATATAGATTATACACTACGTATAATACACTATCAATATACATTATACACTATGTATAATACACTATCAATGTACATTATACACTACGTATAATACACTATCAATGTACATTATACACTACGTATAATACACTATCAATGTACATTATACACTACGTATAATACACTATCAATGTACATTATACACTATGTATAATACACTATCAATGTACATTATACACTACGTATAATACACTAGATATACACTGTAATATGCTGTTCCCTCTTTGTGTTGCCCCTAACTAAAAGTTTAAGAGTGCATTGTTCCAGTGGAGACTCAGTCTACAAGGCACTCTCTTTTTCAACTGCTTTTTGTGTTTGTTTTTATGTTTTCAGTTCCATCTGCTTACTCCTTCATAAATATAATGGTCCTTCATACGGTCTATAAAATATAATGGTCACAATTAACTAGTAATGTGTTTTATTGTGTGCGCTAAGAGTGAGACTAGTAATGTGTTTTACTGTGTGCGCTAAGAGTGAGACTAGTAATGTGTTTTACTGTGTGCGCTAAGAGTGAGACTAGTAATGTGTTTTACTGTGTGCGCTAAGAGTGAGACTAGTAATGTGTTTTACTGTGTGCGCTAAGAGTGAGACTAGTAATGTGTTTTACTGTGTGCGCTAAGAGTGAGACTAGTAATGTGTTTTACTGTGTGCGCTAAGAGTGAGACTAGTAATGTGTTTTACTGTGAGCGCTAAGAGTGAGACTAGTAATGTGTTTTACTGTGTGCGCTAAGAGTGAGACTAGTAATGTGTTTTACTGTGTGCGCTAAGAGTGAGACTAGCAATGTGTTTTACTGTGTGCGCTAAGAGTGAGACTAGTAATGTGTTTTACTGTGTGCGCTAAGAGTGAGACTAGTAATGTGTTTTACTGTGTGCGCTAAGAGTGAGACTAGTAATGTGTTTTACTGTGTGCGTTAAGAGTGAGACTAGTAATGTGTTTTACTGTGTGCGCTAAGAGTGAGACTAGTAATGTGTTTTACTGTGTGCGCTAAGAGTGAGACTAGTAATGTGTTTTACTGTGTGCGCTAAGAGTGAGACTAGCAATGTGTTTTACTGTGTGCGCTAAGAGTGAGACTAGTAATGTGTTTTACTGTGTGCGCTAAGAGTGAGACTAGTAATGTGTTTTACTGTGTGCGCTAAGAGTGAGACTAGTAATGTGTTTTACTGTGTGCGCTAAGAGTGAGACTAGTAATGTGTTTTACTGTGTGCGCTAAGAGTGAGACTAGTAATGTGTTTTACTGTGTGCGCTAAGAGTGAGACTAGTAATGTGTTTTACTGTGTGCGCTAAGAGTGAGACTAGTAATGTGTTTTACTGTGAGCGCTAAGAGTGAGACTAGTAATGTGGTTTACTGTGTGCGCTAAGAGTGAGACTAGTAATGTGTTTTACTGTGTGCGCTAAGAGTGAGACTAGCAATGTGTTTTACTGTGTGCGCTAAGAGTGAGACTAGTAATGTGTTTTACTGTGTGCGCTAAGAGTGAGACTAGTAATGTGTTTTACTGTGTGCGCTAAGAGTGAGACTAGTAATGTGTTTTACTGTGTGCGCTAAGAGTGAGACTAGTAATGTGTTTTACTGTGTGCGCTAAGAGTGAGACTAGTAATGTGTTTTACTGTGTGCGCTAAGAGTGAGACTAGTAATGTGTTTTACTGTGTGCGCTAAGAGTGAGACTAGTAATGTGTTTTACTGTGTGCGCTAAGAGTGAGACTAGTAATGTGTTTCACTGTGTGCGCTAAGAGTGAGACTAGTAATGTGTTTCACTGTGTGCGCTAAGAGTGAGACTAGTAATGTGTTTCACTGTGTGCGCTAAGAGTGAGACTAGTAATGTGTTTTACTGTGTGCGCTAAGAGTGAGACTAGTAATGTGTTTTTCTGTGTGCGCTAAGAGTGAGACTAGTAATGTGTTTTACTGTGTGCGATAAGAGTGAGACTAGTAATGTGTTTTACTGTGTGCGCTAAGAGTGAGACTAGTAATGTGTTTTACTGTCTGCTACTAGTAACAGATGATTGGGAGGCTCTAAAGGCACAGCTTCAGATTGTGGAACCTTTTCCATTCAATGGATTGATTATTCATTATATTGATTAATTAACAGATCTAAGGGAAAACTAACTAACATATCCTTTACTTGATATTAGAGACTACAAAATGTAGCATAACAAGAAAGAAACTGAAGGACAGAATAATACGTTAAATTAATTTAAACTCTGTAAATTAGTGTAAAATCTGTAAAGCTTGATCTATGGTGGTTGATATAATATATAATTGTAACGATAATAATATACAGTGGTGGTAAGGAGTGTAGAAATATAAGCCCAGTACCTAATATGTTAATATATATCTAATAGTAGTAAACAGTACAAATATTGGCAAATTGTGCTTGTTAGTTTACTACAAGTCACAGTAAATCTCACTTCATTGCTGTTTCTTATTGTTCCGAGTCTGACATAATATGTTTAGTTTATTCTTTAAGTTCCACATATTAAGATGTTGAAGACCCCTCATATGTTTAGTTTATTCTTTAAGTTCCACATATTAAGATGTTGAAGACCCCTCATATGTTTAGTTTATTCTTTAAGTTCCACATATTAAGATGTTGAAGACCCCCTCATATGTTTAGTTTATTCTTTAAGTTCCACATATTAAGATGTTGAAGACCCCCTCATATGTTTAGTTTATTCTTTAAGTTCCACATATTAAGATGTTGAAGACCCCCTCATATGTTTAGTTTATTCTTTAAGTTCCACATATTAAGATGTTGACGACCCCCTCATATGTTTAGTTTATTCTTTAAGTTCCACATATTAAGATGTTGAAGACCCCCTCATATGTTTAGTTTATTCTTTAAGTTCCACATATTAAGATGTTGAAGACCCCCTCATATGTTTAGTTTATTCTTTAAGTTCCACATATTAAGATGTTGAAGACCCCTTCATATGTTTAGTTTATTCTTTAAGTTCCACATATTAAGATGTTGAAGACCCCCTCATATGTTTAGTTTATTCTTTAAGTTCCACATATTAAGATGTTGAAGACCCCCTCATATGTTTAGTTTATTCTTTAAGTTCCACATATTAAGATGTTGAAGACCCCCTCATATGTTTAGTTTATTCTTTAAGTTCCACATATTAAGATGTTGAAGACCCCCTCATATGTTTAGTTTATTCTTTAAGTTCCACATATTAAGATGTTGAAGACCCCCTCCCCTCGACCCCTCTCATCGAGTGTATACCGATTTCTCAACGGATTATCGAAGGCATAATCAATAAGAGCAACTCCCAATTTTTTTTGTCCAAATCGGGCATTTTGTGATTTAGCAGAAGGGCCTTTTTGAGGCTCCTTCCTTCCTTTCTATCTTGAATGACAGCAAAGGCCAGGCGACAAATAGCTATCCTTGCATTGTTGAACTAGAAGTTTCACTTTTAATTTGGATAATTAAAAAATTAGTACGTGATTAAGCAAGTCACCGTAAACTTCATATGTCTAATTTAAAGGAGAAGAGTAAGCTGGCTCTAAGTAAATTGCCAGCAGGATTCTTGGAATTGGATAAGTATTTTAATTATGAAATATGACTCTGCAGTCTGGATATGCTGGCTTGTTATCTTCATTATCTTCATTCTCTGCTGTTTTATGTTTCAATTTATTGTGAGAATGGCTCACTGTAGTCTGTACCTCTTAATTAATGATTTCTCGTGCGTTTAGCTAATATTTAAGATATATTTAAGCTATAGTTAAGCTATATTTTAAAGCTATAGTTAAGCTATAGTTGAGCTATATTTTAAAACTATATTTTAAAGCTATATTTAAGTTATGTTTAAGTTATATTTAAGTTATATTTAAGCTATATTTAAGTTATATTTAAATTATAATTTTAAAGTTATATTTAAGCTATATAGTTAAGCTATATTTTTTCTATTCACACCCTTTTGTAAAAAGGTAAAGAGGCAATAATGAAAGGTTACGAATGATGAAAATTTTAAATCGTGAAAAAGAGGGATTTTGGAGATCGCGGTAAGCGGGTTTAAATTTGTCGTACTTCCGTCCGCCACACTTTGTCGTAGAGACGCACGCTAATTTATCCAACGCGAATCTTTAGCACTTGCGATAATGCCTTTTGTGCACGTGCGATAACGCCTTCTGTGCACGTGCGATAATGCCTTCTGTGCACGTGCGATAATCCCTTCTGTGCACGTGCGAAACATTTGACGAATACATGATATCACTGAAAACGTTTTAATTGACGACGCAATAGCTAAGAAATTTAGATGTAATATTTCCTGAGTCAAATTTATACGTGTAGTGTATGATACAAAAGCAAAGTTCACTTTTGCTTCCAATGTCCTAAATTGACGAAATTTACCTGGGAACCCCATGCGGCCATGCTATGAGGCTATAATGTTCATAAACGATTGAAGCTGCGGCGGAATGACATGCTGACCCCGCCCAGTAAGATGAAATGTGAAAGTAATTAAGTCAATGTTCTTTATTTTATGGCGACTGATTCCAATCACAAATCACAAGTGGTTTCTTGAGCATGATATTATGAAGTGAACTGCAGTTGATAGGAGCTTTAAGTGAATGGAAATCTAGCGTCTGTGTAGTGTAGTGTAGCGTCTGTCACCACAAAAGACGGGCGTAATTCTTGTTAAAGCTATTTTAAAGCTATATTTAAGCTATAGTTAAGCTATATTTAAAAGCTATAGTTAAGCTATATATTTAAGTTATATTTAAGCTATATTTAAATATAACACGTGCACGTTAACATTGCACGTGCACGTTAACATTGCACGTGCACACTACCTCACTTTCTTCCCTGTCTCCTTGTATTTTGTTTAACTCTTTACTGCTCGTGATATCCAAGCCCACATCCTGCTCAGCTACCAATCAGGCACTACAGTGCTATACTTTATACTACTACTAGACTAGTGTAACCAGAGCCTATAATACGGCCGGGACTTCACTATCGCAATTGAAATGCAAAAGTATAAACCCGCCTATTATATTCGAAAACATGCATAACATTGTCGTATGAAAGTATGAACTCTCTCTACAGTCCAAACAGACCGCAATGAGTGCCCCCTCCCTAATAAGCTTATAGTATAACATGACGCGGCTAACCTAATTATGATTCAAGTAGTAACGCTACATATGCAACTAAATATGCAGTAATGGGAGAGAGAGCGAGGAGGGAGAAAAAGAGAGCCATTTTATGTCACATTTGTGGTACAAAACCATTAATTAAACCACTTACCACCGACCGATTTAAAAAACCTTTATCCTTTGGCTTTGTCAGAGTTTTGTCGAAACTATACCGAAAAAAACCAGTCCCATAACTCTTACCGTTTTTTTGATTAAGCCTCTCGGAAATTACAGGCGCACAGACAGACAGACAGACAGACAGACACACATTCTGAAATTATTGTTTAAGATATTATAACCTATTTTGATGGTCACGTGCCTACTGGTCACGTGCCTACTGGTCACGTGCCTACTGGTCACGTGCCTACTGGTCACGTGCCTACTGGTCACGTGCCTACTGGTCACGTGCCTACTGCTAAACCATTATAATTACTAGTAGTATAGTTCCATTGTACAGCGACAGGGGGATGTATATAAGTTGTGTGTTAATGAACACGTTTAGAATACGTTTTTAGTAACACTTAATAAATATAGTCAAACCATGGTACTGTAACAATACGTAAATAATGTTTGCCTCTCTTTTTCTAATGGGTCTATTGCTAGAATACCTTGGCTACTGAGGGCTGCGCGCGACAATACACAGCACGAAACTAAGCGTGTGTTTAAGTGTATCTACATGAGAGTGTAATGTGATACGCTCATCAAGGAAACACCAAGGCGACTCAACAGACGTTTGATAAATGATAATACGTCCTGAAGACAATTATCAGCGCTCAGTGTTCACTAGTCACTAGTTACTAGTTACTAGTTACTAGTTACTAGTTACTAGTTACTAGTTACTAGTTACTAGTTACTAGTTACTAGTTACTAGTTACTAGTTACTAGTTACTAGTTACTAGTCACTAGTTACTAGTTACTAGTTACTAGTTACTAGTTACTAGTTACAGAGAATACCACAACTACTAGTTACTAGTTACTAGTTACTAGTTACTAGTTACTAGTTACTAGTTACTAGTTACTAGTTACAGAGAATACCACAACTACTAGTTACTAGTTACTAGTTACTAGTTACTAGTTACTAGTTACAGAGAATACCACAACTACTAGTTACTAGTTACTAGTTACTAGTTACTAGTTACTAGTTACTAGTTACTAGTTACTAGTTACTAGTTACTAGTTACAGAGAATACCACAACTACTAGTTACTAGTTACTAGTTACTAGTTACTAGTTACTAGTTACTAGTTACTAGTTACTAGTTACTAGTTACTAGTTACTAGTTACTAGTTACTAGTTACAGAGAATACCACAACTAACACACATGTCCTCTTGAGTCTTGATAACGTTATTTCTGAAGGTGTTTCTACATTCCCTTACTACTACTACTACTACTACTAGTAGTGCTTAGTAGTAGTAACACTACTAGTAGTAATAATAACGCTACTAGAAGTGTTTCCGTTCTCACTGCTGTCATCTATTGAGCGTCAAGTGGACAGTAATTACTACTACTACTAGTTACACTACAGTAACACTTTAGTAATTATTGTTCTATTTATAAACCCCTTATAGTTTCTAAACCGCGCTCTCTCTCTCTAACTGTGACGTCAATACGTACACTCTTATTCGCTTAATCACGTGCTTGTGTTGCGAGCAGCTGGCTCTACAGGTGTTCACTGGCTTTATGATCCACACAGTGCCATGTGATCCACACAGTGCCATGTGATCCACACACAGTAATTACTAATTAACCAGAATACTAACAACAATAATCATTATCTAATAAAAAAGATTATCTCATTATATGTATATAATTATTATCTGATAATGTAATTTTTAGCAAAATTGACTGGGTGATTATGTGACACCGTGACACAACACCTTAATTGGGCAGCCTTAACGATTCCCATAATGTTTGAAGGGGTGGTTAACGGGGTCACCTTATCACGTGATTAGGTAAACCAATCACCTGATCACACGTAATGAATAAACTCGTTATGCTTCGTATCTCGGTCATCTGAGAAGCTATAACTCTCATTTTTTCGGGACAAACGTAATTCGAATGGCCAAACACACTCCAATCAAATTTGGCTCGATCCGACACTCCAAACTATCAAATAAATGCGAAAATGAACCTTCATTTGAAAACAATGAACTCGAATATTTTTCGATTTGACAAATTCCCCGAACCAGTGGTGGTAGTAAGTCATACCAGAAAGAATTATTTCAATTGGGCACTCAGTGACTGAGCTATTAAGGTCAACGTATGTACACTGACTTTTGGCCCATGCCCCAGTCCCACCCTGTATAATTATTATCTAGTTATAATATAATTATTATAATATAATAGTAATATAATTATTATCTAATAATATAATTATTATCTAATAATATAATTATTATCTAATTATATAATTATTGTCTAATAATATAATTATTATCTAATAATATAATTATTATCTAATTATAATATAATTATTATAATATACGGGTATCGGCCTTACAAAATGACACGAAAAAGGAGATGGCTCTGAAATGCACAAAAATGAGTTTTGTTCATGTTTTATTATCCAGATAGGTAGTTCAACAGGTATATTTTTCTTCCCGGGGGTTGATTTGATTGAAAACCCGTAAATTTTGCGATAAAAATTGTCATCTTTGAAATCTTCCAAAAAAACATGCCTTACAAAATGACAATTTCGTCACGGCTGTCATTTTTTAACAGCAGCCTATAGAAATTTGATTTCACCTAGGACAGTTAGATAAATATAATAGATTGAAGATTAGAATAGCTTTTACCCTTTAGTTCCATGGCCAATTTTTCACTGTATTAATACACAAAAAAAAAATATACCCGATTTTTTGGCTCTCTCTTTTCGATTCACTGAATTAATACAGCTGAAAAAAATCGTAAACATGTTTACGTTTAAATTTTTCTCACTGTATTAATACAGTGGCTGCGGTCGTAATCGATATTATAATTGCATTTTGTTGTCCCGCAAGTTTCTGGGATCAACTATATTCCGTTGTGGAATGCATTTATTCATAACCTAATTACACTGCACTAATTACGCTGATAAGGGGTGGGGCTCATGTTTTGTGTCCGTTTTTGTCCGTTCGGTACCCTATATTTTCAAAACGGACAAAAATTAGGGCGGACAAAAACGGACAAAAACGGACAAAAAAGTTATGGAATTTGGGAATAACATAAAGATGCTTCCTCCTCCTCCCCCTCCCCCTCCTCCTCCTCCTTCTCCTCCTCCTCCTCCTCCTCCTCCCCCTCCTCTTCCTCCTCCTCCTCCTCCTCCTCCTCCTCCTCCTCCTCCTCCTCCTCCTCCTCCTCCTCCTCCTCCTCCTCCTCCTCCTCCTCATCCTCCTTCTCCTCATCCTCAGTCCTCAATCCTCCTCATCCTCAGTCCTCCTCCTCTTCCTCCGCTTCATCCTCCTCCTCCTCCTCAGTTCTCTTCCTCTTCCTCTTCCTCCTCCTCCTCTTCCTCTTCCTCCTCCTCCTCCTCCTCCTCCTAACATCTAAATGTTATTTCCAAATTCCATAACATTTTTTGTCTGTTTTTGTCCGTTTTTGTCAGGAGGAGGGCTGAGGAGGAGGAGGAGGAAGAGGAGGAGGAGGAGGAGGACTGGAAAGGAAGAGGAGAATGAAGAGGAGGAGGAGGACTGAGAGGGACTGAGAAGGAGAAGGAGGAGGAGGGCTGAGAAGAAGGAGGAGGAGAGCTGAGGATGAGGAGGAGAGGAGGAAGAGGAGGAGGAGGAGGAGGAGGAGGAGGAGGAGGAGGAGGAGGAGGAGGAGGAGGAGGAGGAGAAAGAAGAGGAGGAAGAGGAGGAAGAGGAGGAGGAGGAGAAGGAGGAGGAGGAGGATGAGGAGGAGGAGGAGGAGGAGGAGGAGGACTGAGGGCGGACCTCCTCCTTCTCCTTCTCAGTCCCCCTCAGTCCTCCTCCTCCTCTTCATTCTCCTCATCCTTCCCAGTCCTCCTCCTCCTCCCCCTCCTTCTCCTCTTCTCAGTCTCCTCTTCTCAGTCCTCATCCTCTTCATTCCTCATCCTCCTCATCCTCCTCCTCAGCCTTCCTCCTCCTCCTCCTGCTCCCTCTGCTCCTCTTCCTCTATATCCTAATCCTCAGTCCTCAATCCTCCTCCTCCTCCTCCTCCTCAGCCCTCCTCCTCCTCCTCCTCCTCCTCCCCCTGCTCCCCCTGCTCCTCTTCCTCCTCATCCCAATCCTCAGTCCTCAATCCTCCTCATCCTCAGTCCTCTTCCTTCTCCTCCTCCTGTTCCTCCTCCTCCTAGGTCGGACAAAAACGGACAAAAATGTTATGGAAATAAAATGTAGATGCTTCCTCCTTCTCCTCCTCCTCCTGCTCCTCCTCCTCCTTCTCCTCCTCCTCCTTCTCCTTCCCAGTCCTCCTCCTTCTCCTCCTTCTCCTCTTCTCAGTCCTCCTCCTCAGTCCTCAATCCTCCTCATCCTCTCCTCCTCCTCCTCAGCCCTCCTTCTCCTTCTCCTTCTCAGTCCTCCTCAGTCCTCCTCCTCCTTCTCTTCATTCTCCTCTTCCTTCCCAGTCCTCCTCCTCCTCCTTCTCCTCTTCTTACCCAGTCCTCCTCCTCCTTCTCCTCTTCTCAGTATCCTCTTCTCAGTCCTCATCCTCCTCTTCATCCTCCTCTTCCTCCTCAGCCCTCCTCCTCCTTCTCTTCCTCAGCCCTCCTCCTCCTCCTTCTCCTTCCCAGTCCTCCTCCTCCTCCTCCTCCTCCTCCTCCTTCTCCTCTTCTCAGTCCTCATCCTCTTCAGTCCTCCTCCTCAGTCCTCAATCCTCCGCATCCTCCTCCTCCTCCTCAGCCCTCCCCCTCAGTCCTCCTCCTCCTCTTCATTCTCCTCTTCCTTCCTAGTCCTCCTCCTCCTTCTTCTCCTCTTCTTTCCCAGTCCTCCTCCTCCTTCTCCTCTTCTCAGTATCCTCTTTTCAGTCCTCAGTCCTCCTACTTCTCATTCCTCCTCTTCAGTCCTCCTCCTCTCTTCCTCCTCAGTCCGTATATGTACGATACCTTCTCAGTCCTCAGTCCTCAGTCCTCCTTCTCCTCCTCCTCCTCAGTCCTCCTCCTCCTCAGTCCTCCTCCTCCTCAGTCCTCCTCCTCCTCCTCAGTCTTTCTCCTCCTTCTCCTCCTCCTTCTCCTCCTCAGTCCTCCTCAGTCCTCCTCCTCCTCCTCCTCAGTCTTCCTCCTCCTCCTCAGTCCTCATCTATCTCAGTCCTCGTATGTACGAAACCTTCTCAGGTAAATATAATTGTAGGACAACATTCTGCTTCCAGACACTACATTGGTTGTTACACTAAGTTTGTGTATCCTTTTAAAACTCGTGTGGCCGCAGTCCTGATCTTGCCCGACACCACCAATAGTAATACGCGTATCAATTACTGCGTGCAAATTAATACGGGCATGGAACAGGTCACCTGTATTAATTTTATTTCACAAATAAAAATTTCATATTTTTTTCACTGTATTAATTGGCCATGGAACTAGAGGGTTACAGGAAAAAGGATGATTAAAAAATGTTGGGCAATTTCGCGTGAGATAGTGCCTTACAAAATGACAACCCAAAACGGCATCACTTCAAATCCGATTTGGGAAAAAGTTTCATTATTCTTTCACGTGTCTTACTGTTAGATATATATGTTGTTTATATTATACCAGTTCTGTTTTTACCAAAATATATTTAAAAAGGAACATTTTTTATACTTTGAAAAAATTTAAAAAATGTCATTTTGTGAGGCGTAAAAATCATTTTTTGTTTTCATACTTGAACACAGTATTTGGTTATATTTGATATTTTCTATGACTGGATAGATCACTTTTCAGTGTTTAGTTAACGTTTGACATGTTTTAGGAGTTGTTATTACTCTCTGCTTTCACAAAATAGAAGCTTTATTTCGTTGAGTTTTGAAATCAGAGTTTGAAATCAAAGAGTTTGAAATCAAAGTTTTGATATCAGAACTGCACTTTTTTAATGCTATTTGATTGTTAACTGTCAGATTATGATTATTTTTAACTCCTTCTTGTATTGACTGTCTCTGATCCATTTAAGATGATGAAAATAATTCAATATGAAACATTGTCATTTTGTAAGGCTTTTCGGTGTCATTTTGTGAGGCATTTTGATCAAAATTGATGATCAAACAAACACATTTAGGCTCATCATGAGCTTACTGGGTTTAAGAATACCAATAATTAGGCAAGGGGCATCCAATATAAATATGCCATCTTTGTATCATAAAATAAAACTGTCATTTTGTGAGGCATAACACTGTCATTTTGTGAGGCTAGGTCATTTTTTTGTCATTTCTTCTACCAAAGTCACTAAATCAGTTTTTTTATTTGACCAGAGTAGTCTTTGATTGACATAAGTCATGGTAGTACCTGGTTTTCTGGGGTTAAATTCAAAACTTTGGTCTCCATTCTGGGTAACAGTTAGGCGGGGCAATGACTGAACAGCAAAAACGTCCATATTTATGTAAGAAATATAGATTCTATGTCATTATCATTCCTTGGGAAGTGTTGATTAATGCTTTTTCTTTCATACAGTAAAAGGAATAGGGTTCAATGTATAGGGAACCTAAGCTACAGCATGGTCTATGTGGGCTGTCATTTTGTGAGGCCTGTCATTTTGTAAGGCCGATACCCGTAATAGTAATATAATTATTATCTAATAATATAATTATTATCTAATAATATGATTATTATCTAATTATATAATTATTGTCTAATAATATAATTATTATCTAATAATATAATTATTATCTAATTATATAATTATTGTCTAATAATATAATTATTGTACTATCAAATGAGAAGAAGTACAGTCTGATAATGAAGTATGGTCTTCTAAAAACGGTCCTATTTGAACTGTCCCTTCACGAACTTGAGAAACTTTATCGATAAGCTATTGTCGCCAAAATTGGTGTCAGATCTTTAATAATTCGGTTTCAAACTATACTATGCCGAGTATTACCGATACCTTTCCAAGCATCGTGTCTAGTCCTTACCTAATATACATTTCTGGGATGTTTAGACTAAACACTACTAATAGTGGTGTTATTTAACTTCGATTTATTATCATCATTGTTTGTTTGATTTTCTGTTTGTTTGTTTGTATGTCTGTTTGTCTACAAACGACTGTATCCAGGAAAGCAAGACCCAGTAGTTCCTGTGCAATGAAGGCTAGAGAGAGATATGGATACAGACTCAGCTAACAGCTGTACAGACTCCTTTACCATACCAGACCACCAGGAATGTAGCAGTCTGAGGACTATTACTACTGTCCGGGCTATTACTACTGTCAGGATCACTACTACAGAACCATTGAGCGGTCTCTCAGAGAGTTGCACCCCTAAACCATTAGAAAGTAGCACAGTGGGGACCTCAGGGGAGGGGCCCGGTACACAGTCAGGAGAGGGGCCCGGTACACAGTCAGGAGAGGGGCCCGGTACCCTGTCAGGGGAGGGGCCCGGTACCCTGTCTCTACTTGCCCAGGATGATGTGAGAACACACTTTATTGTTGTTATCTACTTTATTGTTGTTATCTACTTTATTGTTGTTATCTACTTTATTGTTGTTATCTACTTTATTGTTGTTAAATCTACTTTATTGTTGTTATCTACTTTATTGTTGTTATCTACTTTATTGTTGTTTTCTACTTGATTGTTGTTATCTACTTTATTGTTGTTATCTATCTCCCTTGTTATGTTTGTATAACACGCAGGCCAAATCATTATAACTTGAATTTTACGTTAACTCAAAAGATTAATATCATTGATGGTTTTTACATTGTCTGCAAGGTGAGAGAAAAGATTCGCGGTACTATAATGTAGTATGGTTATTGGTTATAGATTTTTACGGTAAATAAAAGTATCAAATTACTTAAACTGTGACTTCTTACGAATGATATTCACCAAAACTAAAAGCGAGGAGGCTTTTAGTATTGTGCAAATCATAGGCAAGTTATCAACTAATATATTCACCTAAACAAAGCATACCTTACTTACTTTAGGTATTTAACTTTATTTATATTTGCCATTTGTTTCGTGAATTTACAATTTACCTGGTTCAGATTATTGAACACCTCAGTTAGCAATTACATAGTAGATACCTTCATTTACATACCTTCATATACCATAGAACCTCAAATATTAAGTTATCTAGCCAAAATTAAATGACCAAATACCTGTAAATTGTTGAAATTTCATTCGATAAATGTTGGAATTTATCATTCTGCAACTTCCAAATCAGATAAATGTATATAATATAATGTATGCTTTTTGTTTAGATTTCTCCGATATATATATTACGTAAACATATATATTTATATAAGTACAATGATAATATTGTACCAAGTAGTCATTGCTAGGGGGGGGGGGGGGGGGGGGGGGGGGGGGGGGGGTGTCATTGCTATCAAATACTGACCAGTCTTGTCAAGCCAGTCTATCAAAGTTTTCACAATATATTCCGATCACTAAAACATTCATCACGTCAAAATGCCCTGTGGACCGTCACTTGATAAGTTTATTACTAGGCACCTGGTAGGAGGTTATAACTTTATAAAAAATATTGCTCCTTCATAAATATTACCCTGACAGACATGTTAACAGCTGCAATGTAACATTTACAAAGTTTAATTGATGTTTTGGTACTAAGTGAGAGTCTCCACTCAGTTTTTGTCGACGTTTTGGCCCACGCTTTTTTCATTTACAAAGTTTATTACTACTACTAGCAACATTGCTAGTATATTACATATTATATAATATATATATATCATATGTATATGTAGTATGTAACTTTATCAACTTTATCCACTCTATCAACTTTATCCACAGGTAACACGGAAGCTGAGTATAAACCCCGGGGATGCGATAATATCCACCACACAGAGAGACTTCGTGCAGCTCGGCGGTCACTTAGGTAACACTATTGCTGCGTCATGTCAGGTGGTGTGACGTCATGTCAGGTGGTGTGACGTCATGTCAGGTGGTGTGACGTCATGTCAGGTGCTGTGCATTTCGTGCATTACATAGATTTGATACCGAATTTACAATATTATTCCTAAGTTGAAGTAAGTGATTAGAAAACACCATAACTTGGATATTATATATTATATACATAACTTGTATTGTTTTAGTTAATGGTTCACTTTCCTAATTACAAACAAAACTGTTCCTAAGTTTTATTTGATTAACCTCTATATATATATTATATATATATATGACGTCATGTGGTGCGTGGTATATGACGTTTACCAGGTTACCAGGTTACCAGGTTACCAAGTTACCAGGTTACCAAGTTACCAGGTTACCAGGTTACCAAGTTACCAAGTTACCAGGTTACCAGGTTACCAGGTTACCAGGTTACCAAGTTACCAGGTTACCAAGTTACCAGGTTACCAGGTTACCAGGTTACCAAGTTACCAGGTTACCAGGTTACCAGGTTACCAAGTTACCAGGTTACCAAGTTACCAGGTTACCAGGTTACCAGGTTACCAAGTTACCAGGTTACCAGGTTACCAGGTTAGCTAATTGATCCTCTGTGGCTAATGATCAGTTATAATGTCTATATCATTGTACACTGTCTAAACTTTTAACATTTTAATTGGTTATTTATTTCCGGGTATACAGATTACAGGAACAGTGTAAACCATACTCAATTTCAGAATTTGCTATACAATTACTCAAAACTACCTATAAATAATGTAAAGGCAGCAAGAATTCAGTTTAATTTAGATATTGAATTGCTAAGTATTTTCTTGAAAATATCAAAAATATAACAATAAATGGATTTCAGGCCTTGTCGAATGTTGACCCTTTTTTTGACCAATTTTTGACCCCAAAAACCAAAACCTCGATTTACCGCGGGTTCTTCCTTTCCGCATTAGATCGGGGTTTTACTGTATAATACGGTACCGCGACAATTGACCCCCCGACAATTGACCCCCCGACAATTGACCCCTATGTAATTACACTGGGGTCAATTGTCGCGAAATCTAGGGTTTAGTACGACAATTGACCCCCCGACACTTGACCCCCCATGTAAAGGGTTAGGGTTAGGGTCCTGGGTTAGGGTTAGGGTTAGGGTTAGGGTTAGGGTCAGGATCCTGGGTCAGGGTTAGGGTTAGGGTTAGGGTTAGGGTTAGGGTTAGGGTTAGGGTTAGGGTTAGGGTCAGAGTCCTGGGTCAGGGTCAGGGTCAGGGTCAGGGTCAGGGTCAGGGTCAGGGTCAGGGTCAGGGTCAGGGTCAGGGTCAGGGTCAGGGTCAGGGTCAGGGTCAGGGTCAGGGTCAGGGTCAGGGTCAGGGTCAGGGTCAGGGTCAGGGTCAATTGTATTAAATTATATTGTCGGGGGGTCAATTGTCGGGGGGTCAATTGTCGGGGGGTCAATTGTCGCCCACCCTATAATACAGTGAAAGTAATATAATATAGTGCAACAATTTATTATTTGCGGTTGAGATCTCTGATAATGATAGTAGAGGGCCTTACGATGGTTCTACTCGAAAAACTAGGAACATATTTTACTAAATGTAGAGTCGAAAACCCTGGTAACCCTGGTAACCCTCAACCCTGGTAGTGGTACCCTGGTAACCCTCAACCCTGGTAGTGGTACCCCTGGTAACCCTAGAAACCCTGGTAACCCTCAACCCTGGTAGTGGTACCCCTGGAAACCCTGGTAACCCTCAACCCTGGAAGTGGTACCCTGGTCACCCCGGTAACCCTAAACCCTGGTAGTGCTACCCTGGTAACTCTGGTAACCCTGGTAACTCTGGTAACCCTGGTACCTCTGGTAACCCTGGTAACCCTGGTAACCCTCAACCCTGGTAGTGGTACCCCTGGAAACCCTGGTAACCCTCAACCCTGGTAGTGGTACTCTGGTCACCGCGGTAACCCTCAACCCTGGTAGTGCTACCCTGGTAACTCTGGTAACCCTGGTAACTCTGGTAACCCTGGTAACCCTCAACCCTGGTAGTGCTACCCTGGTAACTCTGGTAACCCTGGTAACTCTGGTAACCCTGGTACCACTTGCAGGACATTTCCACATAGCTGGACCAGGTGCTCTGTGGAAACAGCAAGCTAAAGACGGGGAGATAGAGGCTAAAGTGCTGAAGGAACTGAACGAGAGCTCACTGCACGCTTATGTTCCTGACTTCCTGGGAACCAAGGAACATGACGGCAAGAGGTGGATAGGGATGGAGGACGTGATGTGTCATTTCACAGACGGGTGTGGTATGGACATAAAGATGGGGACTAGGTGAGTGTGTTATACTGTTACCGGTTACGTGAACAAGTAAGCAGTTGTAGGAGTATGTTGAAACTTAGTAAATTAATAAGTAAGAGACTAGGAGCACAGTAAAGTTTTTTGGACTATATTAATAATAAGTAAATCAGTAATGCTGGTGGATAATGGTAATACACCATTATCCACTGATAAGTTCTTAAGTAATTACACGCATATTATATTATAATAGTTATAAGCTAGATCACTAGTACTACAGATAACCCTCCCCCCCCCCCCCTCCACTGTGCACAATATACCGCTAACAGTGCAGGAAGACGCGTGATGTAAGATTGTAGAACAGATGTTATCCTGTAACGAGTGAATGTCTCACTAGTGGCCCAGGTGGCGGGGGGGTCACGTGCCCCACACTCCCCCCTCATTGGCCACTATTCCCCTACAATAAACATGTGGTGTAACTCCACACTCAGGCTCTCAGCCAACTCTAAAAGGAGCCCTTCTGTGAATACTGGCAAATAGGAGCCCCGTTATTGAGCCTAGTATTATCATGTAATTTATATTAAGCAAGGTAATGTCATGTATCCGCGCACTGTATCACAACAATACAAAATAGTAGTATAGTATAGTAGTCTTATGTTACAATCAAGGCATTCCAAAAGCGTATCTTTAGAAAACGTAACTTTCACTAAAATTATAGAGAAATAAGCCTTCTTAGTACATATTATACATATTAGGAACAAGATAAGACTTATCTTTAAAATACTCTTTCTTTACTTGATCATGTGTAATATAAAGTAGAATAAGTACTTATGACCCTTTTGTAGTAGTAGTGGGGGGGGGGCACTGTGTAGTTATAGGGGGGGGGGGGCACTGTGTAGTAGTAGTGGGGGGGGGCACTGTGTAGTAATAGTCCTATAAGATAACAGAACGCTAAAGACCTCTTACATTATTACATATTTTTCCTTTTATCAAATTTCTTCTATTGTTCTGTTTTCTCTGAATATTTTATTCTTGACATTCCAATACTGTTACTCAGTATAATATATAGTATGTAATTGTATTAGTATCACTACTCGTACATGACGTGTCCCACTTTGTGCAGGACTTTCAAAGAGTTTGAAGTAAAGAACCAGAAGCTACGGGAGGATTTGTATGACAAGATGGTAAAACAGGATCCCTCCGAGCCCACCGAACAGGAGAACATCGACAAAGCTGTTACCAAACTACGCTATATGACAGTCAGTATTTTATAAAGCTGTTACCAAACTACGCTATATGACAGTCAGTATTTTATAAAGCTGTTACCAAACTACGCTATATGACAGTCAGTATTTTATAAAGCTGTTACCAAACTACGCTATATGACAGTCAGTATTTTATAAAGCTGTTACCAAACTACGCTATATGACAGTCAGTATTTTATAAAGCTGTTACCAAACTACGCTATATGACAGTCAGTATTTTATAAAGCTGTTACCAAACTACGCTATATGACAGTCAGTATTTTATAAAGCTGTTACCAAACTACGCTATATGACAGTCAGTATTTTATAAAGCTGTTACCAAACTACGCTATATGACAGTCAGTATTTTATAAAGCTGTTACCAAACTACGCTATATGACAGTCAGTATTTTATAAAGCTGTTACCAAACTACGCTATATGACAGTCAGTATTTTATAAAGCTGTTACCAAACTACGCTATATGACAGTCAGTATTTTATAAAGCTGTTACCAAACTACGCTATATGACAGTCAGTATTTTATAAAGCTGTTACCAAACTACGCTATATGACAGTCAGTATTTTATAAAGCTGTTACCAAACTACGCTATATGACAGTCAGTATTTTATATAAGCTGTTACCAAACTACGCTATATGACAGTCAGTATTTTATAAAGCTGTTACCAAACTACGCTATATGACAGTCAGTATTTATAAAGCTGTTACCAAACTACGCTATATGACAGTCAGTATTTTATAAAGCTGTTACCAAACTACGCTATATGACAGTCAGTATTTTATAAAGCTGTTACCAAACTACGCTATATGACAGTCAGTATTTTATAAAGCTGTTACCAAACTACGCTATATGACAGTCAGTATTTTATAAAGCTGTTACCAAACTACGCTATATGACAGTCAGTATTTTATAAAGCTGTTACCAAACTACGCTATATGACAGTCAGTATTTTATAAAGCTGTTACCAAACTACGCTATATGACAGTCAGTATTTTATAAAGCTGTTACCAAACTACGCTATATGACAGTCAGTATTTTATAAAGCTGTTACCAAACTACGCTATATGACAGTCAGTATTTTATAAAGCTGTTACCAAACTACGCTATATGACAGTCAGTATTTTATAAAGCTGTTACCAAACTACGCTATATGACAGTCAGTATTTTATAAAGCTGTTACCAAACTACGCTATATGACAGTCAGTATTTTACAGTATTAAGCTGTTATGACGTGGTATGACGTCACGTGGTATGACGTCACGTGGTATGACGTCACGTGGTATGACGTCACGTGGTATGATGTCACGTGGTATGACGTCACGTGGTGTTTCTAATGTTGACTTGTTTCAGTTCCGGGAAAGAGAAAGCTCATCACAAACGCTCGGTTTTAGAGTTGAAGCAATGAAAGTGCGTTCTTTTAACTGTTTCAAATTATATATTTAATATTGATCTTGTAAATTATATATTTAATATTCATTTTTATCTTGTAAAGCGTTTGTCCTACTATATATATGTCTACATGTACATACTATACACATACTACTATATACATATCTACTATATACCATGTCTTGTTTCAGATCTGGGGTCAGGGGACGAACAAGGACTTCAAAACACTCAAGTATAAAGATCAGGTTAGCGTGAATCACATTCCTGGGTTATCTTTCTTCTCAATCTAATTGTTGGTGGAATTCTGCCATTTTTGGTCAAATTGTCGCATGATGCAAACATCAAGCAACGAACAAAGGTAATGTAAATGAATTTGATTCGATGACAATAGAGAAAGCTGCTGTCGACCGCGAGACCGTTTCAAGTGTGCCATCTTTCTTACATTATTGAAATATAGCCACATTATGAGAATACCTTACTTTAGCAGCTGCAGTGGCGTAACGTTACTCAGCTCACTCATTGTCATGTGACATATCTGATGGAACTTTATTTTGAGAGTTAACATTAACCGCTCATCAAATTGCTGAAATATTGCTGAAATAGAGCCATCTACAGCAGGGTGTCCCGTGTCATAGTTATTGGCGCGCAATTTTGCGTAAAATTTTAGCTTACCCAAGCTTTTAGAAACGATCATTACTTGACTTCTGAGGGTCAGTTTCCTATGGAGTCTTGATCATTCGAGAGATAATCCTTCATACTACAGTTCAGTCTAAAAACGAAGTCCGAAAGAAGTTAAATTTCGTCGATAATCACGACGAATGAGAAAAATTTGGATTATTGGACTTGAAGCCTTCGGCTGCTTCCCCTGAATTCCGGGATGAGTCCGCCCGACTATATTTTATTGCGTCAGTTAGAGGAGAAAGAGAGCTTTTATAAAATCTATAGTTTTCTATATCTTTCGCTATGAAGAGCTGTGCACTTTAGTCTAAAGAATAATTTCAGAAAAAGTCCCTTACTCCTTCGTAAATCTAACCAAGTATGGAATCGATCCTTTAAATAACGGCCTAAATTATGGGTTTTGAGGTACATCAACACAAAATTCTGAAATTAAGGAAAAGTTCAGACAATTGTCTACAGACCAGTTTTTGAATTTTGTAATTCCGATATTCAGAAGTAAAGTTATGACCCGTCGAAAAATGTTGATTTCATCATAAAATACACATAAAATTTCAAACACGCCAATAATTATGACACCCTGCTGGCGTACAGATGATGGAATGATGTAACTGGGAATGATCGGAGTGTGCGATTATTTTACGATCGTAATTAAAAGCACTGTATTTAATTGGATAATTAAGTGTGGATATGATCTAGATTTTCTGGGAGTGACTGACTTCAAACTCCGACAATATTTCGTAGGCAAAAATGTAAATATTCAATCAAATCAAGTTAGAAAGGGACTAGGGTTATAGAGTAGGGTACATAGATTTAATTTCTAATAAACTTCCCTCATGAAATTACTACATAAGCACATTTTGAATTGTTATGGAGTTTCTGGAGCGCGCAATGAAATTAATGTTATGAATGCTACGAAATTTCAGTTTGCTCAAAAACAATTTGTTGGCGCTCGATTGATTTGTCGCGCGCAGTAACTCACGTGCTATTCGAATGCATCCAGGAGTCTTAGCGATGACGCCAATCGATACGATGGATGATTGTTGGTAAGTTCAAAAGACCTAAGTACCTTCATTTTCTACAATTCCACATTTCACATTTATAACATTAAAAGCTATAAACTCTGAGAACTCCTACAATGTTGAATCTAAATACAACAATAAAATTTTTTTACTAAACATAACAAATATTAACAATGTCAAGTCTGGGACTTTTATATACATGTATTTGTTATCCCTACAAATTGTATTGAACCAACTTATTTCAGGTCGATTCCTGCCATGCGTAAACGGAAGTAACATGTCCTGGACAGGTTGTAATCACCACGACAGGGCAAGCACCCCCAGATTATTACCCAAGTTGGATAGTCGCACAGAACGGAGAGAAGTTCCTTCTCTAGAAGAACACGCCAGCGGAATAGACGACATGAATGTAACCTACACCGGAACAACGATAGAGCTGTAATATGCTGAACGGAGTAAAAGTCCAGTTTGAGACTGATTTTGGGGAGTTCAAACCATTACAGATACCCCTGGATTGAACACTATGGGAATTTAGTGGAAACAACACGAAGTCGGAGATGACCTGTACAGGGCAGGTTCTGATGACTCGAGATGATAGCAACAATTTTGGAACAAGCTTTGGGCTACAGAATACGATGTGTGGAATTTAGGAACCTGTTGGACCAGGAACATTGGCGATAACCAAGCAGAGGTGAGGAGGATTGCGATAATAGCTGGAGTCCGGACAGCTTTCTCGAATGTGTTCGGTTATCGGCACCAAATTCTACAGAGACACGTGCCTCTTGACGGATGTGCTGCAAGGTGGACGATATGAGTGACGTTCTATTGTGCATTCGCGAAACACAAATAGCTCCACCACACTGTCAGAAATTGCTGGATACAAAGTCCGAGGAACTTTCCTCCAGCAGATTGTTGCGAACTAAACGAGAGTTCCAGCTGCTTCTATATTCAGGATGTCCACTCCAGGTGATCCTCCTTACCTTGATGCCATTAGACTATACCAATTCTTAGACCTGACGCCTTGATTTTAGGCACTAAGTTCCGCTAACAGACTGAATTAGCCATCCACCGAACTGTCAAGATGAGCGTGACTTAGCGAACACAAAGTTTTCTTCTCCAGAGCGATGATTTTCATCCTTTATTTAGGAATTTTTGATAAAGACTATATATGATGATATCATTGAATGACCTGATAGGGGATTTTTAATGAAAAATATTAAATGACCTGCAATATAATAGGTTTCATTCTGTTATTGCACAGGATTGAAGAATGCAAATTTATGCAACGAAAAGATTTGGGGATCAGATCACAAGGAGTTCAATCCAGGACGTTTTGACAACTACACGTTCAGTACAAGCAAGGAGAAGGGTACTCCTGGACTCACAAGGACTCCTACTAGGAGAACAAATGTTCACCACGACCAGAACAGACACCCACACGGATTTTTACCATTTGGAATAGGGCCAAGAAACTGTTTGGGGAAGGAGTTGGCCAAAATAGAATTTAAATCGGTAATTTCTCATTTATTCTACCACTTCAAGTTTACTCCAGTAAAAGGAGAAAATATTCAGCTCATGAGGTACAATAGTGTTAAGCCCTTGTCAGGACAGAATTGCTATGTGGATTTGATAGAGTGATTTATTGTGATAATCTGTGATCTGTATCAGTATTATATAATCCTGTATTCAAGTGTGTTCGTCTCTAATAATATTATCATTGTTATATTCAATCTTTAATTTTCCAATAGATTCAGATACTTTCATTTATATCGACTTTTATTCAAACCTGAAGAAATAGGAATAGATTAGCATCAATCTGTTAAATATAAAAGTAGTCCTACGCATGCTCAATTATCAAAGTTCAAATGGATATTTAAGTGGAGTAAACAGAGTACAATTAATCACACATAGAATCAAATTCCACAAACCAAAACCAATTAGCAGCTTGAAAATTTCCCACACTGTGTTGACACTACTATAATAGCAAAACCGATAAATCTTATCGGCCCTTTTGTGGACGACCTTTATTTGCCCTCTGTGTATTGCTACTGCTAGTACTTATTCATTATCAGGGCCGATCACAATTTTGGCCGCCTATTGTTTATGATTGTAGATTATTTATGTATTTTCAAAATACTCTCTCTCTTTTGCATGTATGAGATCAGGATTATTAAAATATTGCAGCTGACGCAGGATGTGATGTGTTATGGCTGGAGGATACAGGTCCAATGGTTACCAAACAGACTCATTTCAAACACCGGGGTTATTTCTTTAATTTTAGCGGCGGTGTCGTTTACTGAGTTTTACGTAGATTGTTAAAATTGCAGCTGATCAGCGTTTTCCCTTTTATTTTATTAAAACCGATAATTTATTATTATTATAAGAAGGCTCGAAATTATTTAAAATTGCCAAAATAAAACTTGTTAGCCGCCCTTCTCCACTTCTCATGAATAGGACCTCCAAAATTTTGGCTACTCACAGTATGGTCCGTAAAAATGATAAAAACTAAAAACTTTGAACAGAAGTCCAGTTACAATCTTAAATTAAATCCTACCGCAGAGATCCCTTCCGAGATGGGACAGGGACAGGGACAGGGACAGGGACAGGGACAGGGACAGGGACAGGGACAGGGACAGGGACAGGGACAGGGACAGGGACAGGGACAGGGACAGGGACAGGGACAGGGACAGGGACAGGGACAGGGACAGGGACAGGGACAGGGACAGGGACAGGGACAGGGACAGGGACAGGGACAGGGACAGGGACAGGGACAGGGACAGGGACAGGGACAGGGACAGGGACAGGGACAGGGACAGGGACAGGCGTGATTATGATCGCCAACTCAGACCTTTGGGTTTAGTAAATGCTGTAGCCGAAGTAAGAATTACTAAGTAAATTCCAAATTGCAACTCTATACTAATCGTTGTAGTGTCAGTGTTACAACGTAATGAGTAATGATAAACCATACAAGTTCGACGCATACTGTCTCTGACTTCGTCTAAAGTGCTTGGCAGAATTACTCGACTCCTGTATGGAGCGGGCTGTTTGTATTGTCTTAGTTATTAGTGCAAGTGTAGCATTGTGAATTCTTTGACAGTCTGGGTTATGTTTTATCTCGAATTACCTTTTGCAGACATTTTTGGTTGCGATTGATGAGAATGAGCCCCTTCAAATGTTACTTTTATCACAGTGCTGGCAAGCACGACCGTTGCATTTATTGTGGGTATACTATGTACCCCATTTACTATTATACCCCCTTTACTATTATACCCCCTTTGGTACACGTTACAAGCCTCTTTCGTGCACGCGAAGCGTGCACTCCGGCCGGAGGCGGCGGCCGAAGGCCGCCGCCTCCGGCAGGAGTTTTTCAGGCATTAAGACTCATCGGAAGTCGTTCGACAGATTTATTTTTAGTTCAAAACATTCTAATTTGATGTC
The DNA here is from genome assembly GCF_026151205.1 of Bolinopsis microptera. NCBI lineage: Eukaryota > Metazoa > Ctenophora > Tentaculata > Lobata > Bolinopsidae > Bolinopsis > Bolinopsis microptera. The sequence continues at coordinate 25,550,737 of NC_087072.1, forward strand.
AAAGATGACAGAAATAAAAAATAGTTATGTTGAGATTTTTAAGAAATTTGCATAAAATACTCGCCAGCACTGTTATACGAAATTCGGTA